>NC_141159.1:2726171-3096171 GCF_053477565.2 Lygodium microphyllum
TTAAAACAGTCTATCATCAAAAAATGAGCTACAAAAGAGGGACTGGTGAGTCTTATCCTTTTGATCTTGGATTTCTTCTTCTCCTTCTTCTTCAATGTCGTCTTCATCTTATTTGACTGTAGCAATATATGCTCTTTGAGACTTTTTCTTAGCATAGCAGAATTTCTCAATATGCCTAGGTTTCTTACAAAAGTCACAGACTACGCTCTTCTTCCCTTTCACATAGAGGAGTTGTTAGTCTCCTCTTGGGATGCTTATTTCTCCTTTGTTCTTGACCTTCTTTTCCTCTTCCAGGAGAGAGGCTTTGATGTCCACAAGCTTCGGCTTTGGCATGTTGATTAATGCGGTAGACACATTATCAAATTCAGGTGGAAGACTTTTGAGAAGCACTCCAATGCAAATGTCTTCATCCATCTTCAAGTTGATTCCTACAAGTTGTGTCAACAAGCTTTCCATATAATTCAAATGAGTTGCAAGTGAGGTATTACTTTGCATGTCGAGCCTAAAAAATTCAATTAGTAAACCGTATTTTGAGGATTTGGAATGAGCTCCAAATAAGGTTTCTAATCGATCCCATGTCGCGTGAGAGGTTTCACAATCATCAACATGATGAATGTAGCTGTCATCAAGTTCAAGCTTGGTAATGGCTTGAGCCTTATCATCATTTTTATCCCATACAATTGAAAGTGCAGCTTCCCTTGGTTTCTTCTCTTGACCACTTGTGATTGACCACAAGCCTTTCTTCATTAGGATCAATTTGATCCTACTTTGCCATGTATGGAATCCAATGCCATTGAATCGGGATGTCAGTGAATCCTTGCCCATTTTGAGATTTGCAAGATCAGCAACAAATCAGCTCCAAACAATTCCAGTTTCAGTTGAGCACAAGTGCTAAGAATCACTAGGTGATTAATATCAAGAGATACTAGGCAATTTAGTGACTATGATGCCCTTGAAGTTGAAATCTTCAAGATTTGATGCAAGTCCGGGTCTTCCCCTCCTTGATTTGATGCTGCAGTTGCACAAAAAATCAGTTTTGATTAGAGGCAAAGCTGAATGTGTTAACTGACATTAGTGCTAAAAGCACTAGATGAGTGTCAATGGACACTGTTTCTTGAAATGCTTGAGAATCTTGTTAAGATCTTCTCTCCTTGCTGATAAATAACTTGAATGCTTGCTGAAGACTAAGTACTGGAGTAGATTAGAGAGTTAGTGACTTGATTTGAGCCACAAGAGTGAGAGAAGGAAGTAAAACAAGATCTTGAAGCTTGAAAGCTATGGAGTCTGCATTAGGGTTTCAGGGGGCAGCCTAGTTTTTCACCTCCTGTGAGCTGAATACTTGATCATTTCCAAAAAAAAATTCATAGAAATGAAGATTAGGAAGTAGGCTATCAAAGCCCTATGATGCTCGTCAGCATCGTGACGTGTACAGGCGGAATTCAAAGTACAAACAGCAGGCACAATCTAGACAGCCTGCCGTTGCAGACACAATGATGGAGCAGAGAGGCAGCAATGTTAGACTTTGAAGTGATAGGGAGGAGCTCCTAGAGCAAAAGAAGAGTTCTCCAGAAGAAAGTATGAGCTGAAATGGCCTAGTTTGAGAGATTCAAGCTCTCCAATTGAAGATGGGTAGCTATGGAGGTAGGTAAGAGATTCATGGAAAAGTGGAGGGATCTAGAATTTCAAACTGGAATGACTCAATTTGTGGGCTGATGACTCACTGACTTAAAAACCGCTCTGATACCCTATTATAATACTGAGAATGCATGCTATGGAGGATCACTAATGAGCAAATAGACAATCATAATGATGCAAAAGCATTGATAAGAAAGAACAACTAATATTATCCAAGCATAATGCAAGTACAACTGATTGATAATGACTGACTGAATGAGTGTGGGGATGAGTGCCTTTTATAGGCTTACAATAGGTGGTATTGATAGGTGGAGGTAGGTGGAAAGGGACCATGGTATTCAACAACCGTGGTTTTAATAAACCGTGCATACATGACCTAGTCTAAGGCTTTATTTGCGATTTGTTTCTTTGCCTTGTTTGTCCCATACAAAGAGGCTATGGTGGATGTGATTGCACATTTCTCAACATGGCTATGGTCTAGGTCAGTCAAGGCCTACAAATGTCAAATCTGACAAATTCTAGATTTGGCCCAGTTAGTCCGAATTGCAGGGTTTGAGTGTTAGATTCCGCCCATTTGAGTAGCCTAAGGTCGAATGCAAGGATCGAGTGTCTGAGGGCCGAATGTAACTGTCCAAATGCCATGTGGCAAGGTGGGCCAAGTGCCCTATCATTCGATTTGAATGGGCCAAATATGGTGGTCTAAGTGAGTAGGGCCGAGTGGGCCAAATGGTAGTTAGGTCGAATAGGTCTGGCTGAATGGCCAAGTGAAGCATCTGAATGTGATTGGGCCAAATGGCCAAGGGCCGATTTTGGGTCTTGGCCTAGAGTGGCCATCCAAATCTCGGACTCGAACAGGCCGAGTGCGACAGTGCGTGTTTGGAGGGGCGACGATTTTAGTTCGAATCAATCGATTCCTAGCATCCTATGTCACATGCACTTCTAGATCAATGGACAAAGATCAAGGTTTGCATATACCTGAAAATGCTCGAAAACCTCTAGAACAAATCAATCGATCTGCTACAAAGGTTTGCTCTCTCTCTCTCTCTCTCTCTCTCTCTCTCTCTCTCTCTCTCTCTCTCTCTCTCTCTCTCTCTCTCTCTCTCTCTCTCTCTCTCTCTCTCTCTCTCTCTCTCTCTCTCTCTCTCTCTCTCTATGCTATTGTTGAAAATGAGCTCTCCCTTAGTCTCTTGGGTTTTAAAGCCTTTCCCAACTAAGGTTTGTTGACCTCTTCAATCACTCCCCTTGCAACATTAACACATCTAAGCGCTCTTTTTTTCCATTTTTCCTCATTTTGTGCCCTGTTTGAGCCTGTTTTATAACAGCAACCCTAAAGCTTTTCACAACAAAAATCAAAACTCAAATACTAAAATGATTCCTTCTACTTGCCTAATCATCAAAAAATTGAAATACTTACTTATTGTTGCAAAGATTTAAACCCCAAAATCTCCTACCTATCTTAAGCTCCAGTGGTTCAGGGATGAAACCCTTACTTTGTTGCTCGATTTGAGGCACGCCAATGCTCAAGCTTGAATCCATTGGTCCCAGCAATGGAACCAAGATGTAGAGGGGGGACTGCCAAGACCCACGGACTGCTTGTTGCTTCAACTGTTTCAAGCGAGCACAAATGGTTATCTCTCACCTAGTCGATGCCCCTTTGATCCTACCAGGATGTAGTGAACTTACCTTGATGCCCAAATGAGTAGCCTCCTCCTTCAAGCAAGCTAGTAGCTCCATGATTCGTGATGCAAACTCAAGCATCCTCAAGTCTCCGCCTCCAAGCTCCATCCTCCATAGCCGCACGCGAGACAAGAGAAGAGAAAAGACAAGAAGAAGAAGAGAGGAGATGATGGAGAGCTTCTTCTCTAAGATCCCTCACCCTCACACACTCACTCCCTCACACTCTCCCACTCCCTCTCTCAAGCACACACATGCAAGTAAGAAGGAGAGAATAAGGGAAGAAGAAGAGTCCACTTTAGCCATGCACCAAAGAATGAGCCCACTTTAGCCATGCACCAAAGAATGAGCTTCTCATTCACTTTTTGAGTTTATATACAAAACCCTTATCCCTTTGGGCACCCATCCCCTTTTTTACATGGCCGGCCATTGTGGCAAGGTCCTCTTTTCCCATTCCCTTCTATTTGCCCTTTCTCTTTACCTATGCCCTTCTACCTTTTACAATTTTCACACAGGAGGGAGCCTGGCACTCTTTTATAAAAGTTTTAGGGGCGCCTTGCATTTAAAATGTGCTTTTGCCTTTAGGTTAGTTTTTGAGGCCGCCCTTGTGCTTTTGGCTATTTCCCTTCCTACTTCCTCCTTTGTGTCTGCATTCGAAGTTTTCTTGGACTTCTTTGGACTTCTTTTTCTTTGTCTCAAACTGGGGTTAACAATCACAACCACAAAAAAATAAAAAATAAAAAAAGCATGTGCACATTCACCTAGGGATCCTCAAGTTGAGGGTATCCTATGACTTCAATCGACTAGCTCTATCCTCAACCCCCTAGTCACTTTCCCCATGAATTATCACCTTCCTCAACGGCAAGACATCCCAAGAAATTGACAAATTGGTCTCCTTGACAACCACCTCACTACATCAAAATCCCTTCCCCGATTGGGTCCTCAAGTGTGGCACAATTCTAAGGAGTCATGGCTCTCTTAACATAGACCCATCTCCCACCCGCATATACCACCCGCTCACTCTTTGTACATAGCATGTACTACTTCCTTATAGGTACGTTGAAGTGTTGAGAAGGATCATCGATTATCACCCTTCCCTCCACATTGTGTGACCTCTTACCCCTCCAACTACGATTCTAAAAGTTCCAAGCACCTTTAACAATGCCATGGGATTGGTAGACAAATGGTGAGGGGGGTATTCTTAAATTGGTTAACAAGTTTGAAGCAAAAAAAAGTAAAGAAAATGGCCAAGAAGTAAGAAAAGGTATAGAAAAGTGAGAAGCAAATTAAAATACAGCAAGCATGAGGAAAATTCAAAAACTGAAAATATATCAATAGCCAAATATGATAAAAATTCAAAAACTGAAAAGATATCGACAGTAGAATATGACAAAAGATTGCATGGCATGAAAAATGCAAAAAATATACTCAAATTGAAATATCACAAGGCCTAAACTAACAAAAAAAACATGTAAATTTGAATTTTTTTGAGCATCAGGTTCACTCCTATGCAAATTGTAAATTATGGTTAATTTAAAGCATATGGACAAAGTGAGTTAGGTTTTTCAGAGAATTAGATAGCCTAACAAGTCACATGACTCGACAGTGTGGGCACCCTTAAGAATTAGGCTTGGCCCAAAATTTAAAATCAAAGGTCATATAAATGTTGGAAAAGCCTTAATGTAAGCATTCCATATGACTCATAATCAAAAGCTTATCTCTTTTCATTTTCTCTATGTCGACCATCTCCTCCAAAGCTTACTCTATTGCTTGTGAGCTAAGCTATGGAGATTGCAAAGTGATTTCTGATTGGGCTTGTGAACTTGTTCTCTTTCATCTTGTCTACAAATCCTCCATCTTCTTCTTCTCTCCTTCTTGGGTTTTCCCAATTTGAGAGGTAGAGAGACAAATAGTTTATGACAAAAGCTAGAGAGATTGGGGAGAGAGAGAGAGAGAGAGAGAGAGAGAGAGAGAGAGAGAGAGAGAGAGAGAGGGAGAGGGAGAGGGAGAGGGAGAGGGAGAGGGAGAGGGAGAGGGAGAGGGAGAGGGAGAGGGAGAGGGAGAGGGAGAGGGAGAGGGAGAGGGAGAGGGAGAGGGAGAGGGAGAATGGACTTGCTTTAGCTTGGAGGAACAAGCAGACAAGATTGACTTCTTGCATGTGAGGGATGAAGGAGCGAGAATTGTAGAGCTTAATGAGTGTAGTTGATGGGATTGCTGAAGCTTTGGATCTTATGGGAGATCTAGAGTACAATAGTTGGTGAGTTCTCTAGCTCCAACTATTCACTTTATTTATTATGCTTACTTGATAGGTCACAAATTCAGTCCAAGTCTAGTTGATCAAGTGGGATTAGATGGTGGGAGAGCTTGTAGGGTGAGAGACCATGAGATATCTCAATTACAGAGGGTGCATGATCAATATACATGTTTCCATCTAGATTTGGCATATAGGCGAAGTGATCCTACATTAATAATTTGAGTTTGGCACTTGGTGACTCAACTAGCTCCCTCCAATTACCATTGCTAGTGCCTAAATTCTTTAGTGGTTGTGATGCATTATGAATCATGATCCTAAGAACTCTGTGCCAAGGTGGATCATGCCTGAATGTGGTGCAAGACTTTAAATGTTGGGTATAGGAAGTTATTCTAATGATTAGGCAACCCAAAACAACATCAATATGGTCTACCCTTAGGTAAACTTGGGAGGACGAATTGACTTAGTCATTGTGGCTAAAATGACACTCAACAAAAATTAAGCTATGGTTGATGTGGGTGTGCCTCGGAGGTGGGGCTATGGTTTAAGGGTGGCTAGGTGCATATGAATTGTTTGATGCAAAAGGAATGAGTTTGAACTAGGTGCATAAGGTGTGGCCGAATATAAGGGTTGCAACTTTAGTGAAAATGTTAACACCCTTGATGAGGGCTCACATGCTTCTATTACAAAAGTACTTGTGAGGGCCTAATTTAGATCTAAGGTTTGCACCTAAGCAAAGTGTGTGGATGAGATATCTCTAGGTATGGGTGAACCAATGAGGTATTTGGTTGTAATGAAGTGCCTTAGATGCATGATGAGATATATGAAAGGGGCTGGTTTAGTGCCCTAAGAAGTGCATTGTGTGGCCATGTGTGTGATGCATGGGGGCATTACCTTAACAGGATGTGGTAGAATCACTTGAGGAAACATGCGTTGCCTTAAAGTCATATGGTTTGAGCTCAATTAGTTTGCCATGCTTGCTATTGTTTTCAAGTTACAGAGTGTCATGCCACCTTGGTCCATATGCCCAATCAATATATTGCCTTGGTGTATTCATCACAGGACTAAGGCACGACCTTGACCATAGCTGCTAGTTGCTTGACACACTAGCATTCATTCATTTGGTGGGTGGAGTCAGTCATGGTCTCCTTGATATTGGTACAAACAAATTTTGATTCATTGATGTATATGATGTACTAATAATGCTCCCCATAAAGTGAATGTAGTCTTGCTCTACTGGCCAATTGATGAATGATCCTTATCAAAATGCTAAAAGACCCTCAAATACTCATAATTATAAATCACTTTTAAATTTTGAACATGTTGGACATCTACACACAAAGAAAGAAAGAATCGTGGTAGAGCAATGAGTCTTGCCCAAGCAAATAGCAGACTCGCTATAATAAAATTGATCTACATGAAGCTTTTGAGGAACACAAGTGATTCAGATGGGTGGATTTGAATTGGATGGTAGGTCTAATAGATCAAATGGTTGGAGTTGATCACAATGACTCGAATGGGATGGTCCAAGTGGTAAGAGTCAAGTGAAGAGAATAGATCTGATTGGTCTACTCTTGAGTGCTAACCCAAATGGTCACCCAAATGTTGGCACTTGAATGGTCCTATCCTCCTCCTCTCTCCACCTTGAGTAGTGCTATGCTTAATGGGCCTCCCCAAATTTAATTTTAGCTACCTTGGAAACCCTAGCTTCTTAGCCATAACAAGTTCCACATGACATGTTAAATCAAGATAACAAGTTCCACATGTTAAATTAGAGTTTGCACCTCAAGCCTTAGACCTCAGTGATAACCATCTCTACTACAATACACAAATCCTTATCCTTTTGGGGGTTTTAAAGTTTTTTATTGATTGTGGGCTTTTTATTAATCTATTCTACTCCAAAGAGCAAATCATTTTCAATCAATTTCTCACAACTCCAATTTCCTACTATAATCTATCCTAGCTATGTGGGTTTTATGTAAGCTCGATGCAAAATCGAGTGACTCGTTTTTTACCTCTCAATCCTAATACCAAGCACTCAAGGCTCCTATTCTACTACTTGGTGGAATGCGAGTATCTTAGAGTGATTGATTCTAACAATGTCCAAGCAATGGAACCAAAACATCGAGCTACACACACAACATGTGGAACTTGGATGGAACTCATATTGTGTCAGGAGCTTCTATGCTCTTGGAATCAATTATTTGTCAAACAATCTACTCATATTCCATTCTTAAAGCCATTTATTCTCTCCTCACTATCCTGAGTAAGGAAGAAAGTAAATGGCTAAGCATCTGTAATACACTCATGTTCTCACCCTTGTGAGTTATAGTTTGAATGCCTTCGAACACTTGATGATAGCCTCACGATCTACCCATGGCTCCCTTGATCTATTGCACCACTCCATCACCATTCCATTGCAACTGTCTACTCTCCTCAAGTACTCCAATGATGAGATAAAACATAGAGAAGAAGGAGAAATACCCAACCTTACCTCAACTTTACCTCTCTCCCTCAAAACTATCGAAGAAGAAGAGGAAGAAAAAAAGAATGTAGGAGAAGAGGGAAGCTTCACCCTCCAAGTTCCTCATTCACTTCCTCATTCTTACACTTCCAATCTCCCTTACTGTCAATGTGATGCACAAGATAGGATGAAAGCAAGAAGAAGAGAGCTCTTGAGTTTGCACACACAAGAATGATCTCCTCTATTCATTTTTTGGCTTTTATATATGAGCTTGGAAATTAGGGTTCCCTCAATATGTTGGGCACCCCTCCTATTTTTTGGGTCCTTAATCGACCCCATTCAATGTTTGTGTATATCTTATGCTAATTGGATTGTCCTTCCTAAAAGTGAATAGAAGCTACATGTCCACAATCTCAAAAATCAATAATGCGATCAAATTAATTGCACACTAATGGATGACTATGCTCGAAATAATATCACACAATCTAGAATAAGTTATCCTTCCAAAATTTTCATGATACATTACTCCTTTGCTTGACTTATATCCTTCTTTGCCATTTGTGCTCCATGATTTATAGTTAACAAAATCTCTAGAGGCATCATGATTAAATTGTCACTAAATTTACACTCTAAATGCATAAACAACATCACCATGAGTGAGTTAGATCACCATGACTACCACATCACCACCATGAGTGGGATAATTACCACCTTGAGTGTCACTATCCATGAGTGCCACATCATCACCTAGAGTGACAAGATAACAAGTAGGAGTGAGCATACACCTTGAAGTTCACCACCATTGTGTCAAGTCTTACTATAGTTGTTGGCAAGGTGGATTAGTGGGACTCATATCAATGAACATCATGACTACTTTAGATATGAAACTTGCTTTGTTTAAGGCTAAGGAATAGCATACCATTATTTTGCTCGGTGCATATTAATGACATACTTTTTGCAAAAATGATTTACCATTTTCTACTCTTGGAGCTTGAGGATCATAACACAACTAAAGCAGAGGATGGATTCTACATGTTTATTTTTTAATATTCTTTCTTGATTCATAGAAGAGCATTGTGTAGATCATTCAATTATGTATTGCATGAAGTGTTAGAGTTGTGATTTTATTTAGTGTATCTATCTTGTTTTTCACACCACCATGCCTCTAAGTACTTGGATTTATTTGCTTTTGATCACCATGATGGGCACACAACCACCATAACTGAATGATTTTTGCATGTGCTCTACATGTCACACCTCCATGGGTGAGTTGAATCACCATGACTAGTTGAGTACACATAGATTGGTCACCATGAGTGTTGTATAATGTGATTTTCACTACAATTGAGTGTGTTTATAGCATCGAGATCCAAATCACCACAATTGTGTGTGCATGGTACATGTGTTGCATCATCTAAGCATATATAAGATGACCATAATGAATAATTGATGGTGTCTCCACACCAACACAATTGGAAATCACATGTATCATATGTGTTTTGTTTGATTTGAACTCACTTTGCTACTTGGCTGGACACTCTATGCATAATATCCTAATCCTAGACCCTACATCCACCTTGTGTGCACAATAGGCTTCTTAATTTGTGCTTACACTGCATTTAGGACAATCCATATACCTTGATGCACACAATTTGGACTACCATGGCTAATCCTTGGACAATGATGATGACAATGACTAACACTCCTTGACCTCCATATGTGTGTCACACATTATTCCCCTATACTTGCTAGCACCTAGAGAGCCCACCCTAAGTGAGCAAATCTAGATCCCATCACTATGTGTGTCACACATCATTCCCCTACACTTGCCAGCACCTAGAGACCCCACCCTAAGTGGACAAATCTAGATCCCATCACTATCTGTGTCACTCATCATTCCAAGCATATGCTAGACTTGCAAGCACCTAGAGAGTCCACCTTAAGTGAATAAACCTAGATCAATTACTAGAGACCCTGTCAAACACCAATCAACACCATGATGACTAAATGCACATCATCATGATTGATCGGGAAGATGATGCTACATACCACCTTGAATGATTCATAAACCACCTCCATTGACTAGGATCACCCCCTCTACTATGTCTAACTACATCTTGTATGCTTGTACACCACTACACCTTGAGTGCTTGATTAAATTCTAGAATTTTTGGACATTTTGACACATAGGAGCACTTTTTAATTGGCAAAAGAGAACTCTTAACTCAATGAAGACTATTTGTAAGTGCTATCAACATCACCACTTCTAAGTGGTGGAATGCCACTTTTAAATTGTGTCAATATTTCTAATTTCAAAATGTTACCCTAATACTAGATCCTACATCCACCTTGTGTGCACAATACGCTTCTTGATTTGTGCTTACACTACATCTAGGGCACTCCATATACCTTGATGCACACAATTTGGACTACCATGGTTGATGATGAAAGTGATGACTAACACTCCTTGACCTCCCTATGTGTGTCACACATCATTCCAAGCATACTTGCTAGCACCTACAGAGCCCACCTTAAGTAAACAAACCTAGATCCCATCACTATGTGTGTCATGCATCATTCCAAGCACATGTTAGACTTGCTAGCACCTAGAGAGCCCACCTTAGTGAATAAACCTAGATCCCATTATGAGAGACCCTATCAAACACCAATCATGTACATCATCATGACTGATCAGGAAGATGATGCTGCATACCATCTTGAATGATCCATAAACCACCTCCATTGACTAGGATCACCCCCTCTACTATGTCTAACTATATCTTGTATGCTTGTACACCACTACACCTTGAGTGCTTGATTAAATCATAGAATTTTTGGACATTTGGGACATGTAGAAGCACTTTTTAGTTGGCAAAAGAACACGTTCAAGTCATGGAAGACCACTTGTAAGTGCTATCAACACTACCACTTCTAAGTGTTGGAATGCCACTTTTAAATGGTGTTAATATTACCATTTTTAAAATGTTGTCCTGCTCCTAAACCCTACATCCACCGTTCAATAGGCTTCTTGATTTGTGCTTACACTACATCTACGACACTCCATATACCTTGATGCACACGATTTGGACTACCACGGCTAATCCTTGGACAATGATGATGACAATGACTAACAATCTTGGCCTCCGTATGTATGTCAGACATCATTCCAAGCATATGCTAGACTTATCGCCACCTAGAGAGCCAACCTTAAGTGAAAAAACCTAGATCCTATCATTATGTGTGTCACACATCCTTCCAAGCATATGGTAGACTTGCCAACACCTAGAGAGCCCACCTTAAGTGAACAAACCTAGTTCCCATAATTATGTGTGTCATACATCATTCCAAGCACATGCTAGACTTTCTAGCACCTAGAGAGCCCACCTTAACTGAATAAACCTAGATCCCATTACTAGAGACTTTGTCAAACACCAATCAACACCATGATGACTAAATGTCCATCATCATGTTTGATCGGGAAGATGATGCTACATACCACCTTGAATGATTCATAAACCACCTCCATTGACCAGGATCACCACCTCTATTATGTCTAACTATATCTTGTATGCTTGTACACCACTACACCTTGAGTGCTTGATTAAATCCTAGAATTTTTGGACATTTGGACACGTAGGATCGCTTTTTAGTTGTCAAAAGAACACTTTTAAACCATGGAAGACCACTTGTAAGTGCTATCAACACTACCACTTCTAAATGCTTGAATGCCACTTTTAAATGGTGTCAATACTATCATTTTTAAGTGGTGGTGAAAGACTAGTTTTTACTGAAGAAAAGTCTTGCATCAAACTTGCAGAGTGGCATGCCCATCAAAAGTAGTTGACTACCAACATCGATGATCCAAATTTTAAGACACCTTTTATGGGTGTCATATTATGCCATGAGTATCTAAAAGTGCTCACTTACTACCTTTTCCACCTCAAACTTGAGAACCTATGGAAGTTCAAAGCATGTTGCTTATAGGTACCAATTTTAAGAGGTAGCCTACCACAAAAGTGGTTTGCCATAACTTTCAACTTGTCTTCTACCATGCTATCACTTAAAATTTTGCCTCACTAACAACTAAAGAAAGAAGTTTCAACATCAAAAATTGGTCTACTAGTACCACAAATCAACTATGCTTAGTGCTATCAGGTCAAGCCTACTACCTTGTATGCTAGTAAGTCAACATGTGCTAGCACTTATTGTACTATAGCTCATATATACAATCATGAGTCAAGTATGCACAAACCAAGTATGTATCCATAAATGACAAGTTTTTATTTGAGTATAGATGATAGATTTTAAGTACTAGGTTATGCCAATTGTATAGATTCTACACATATGCCAAAGACAAAGATGAATAAATTATTACTTATTGGATACACCTCCAAAAAGTTTTTGCCCTATCAAAATAGCTCCTACTAGCACTATCCAAAGAAAAACTCTGTCCTAGAGTGGAAAATTTTAATCCTAGTTTTTTTCTAAGAAGCTATAGAGTAGATCATCCGAACAATGAATTCCCCATGCCTTCTTATTGTAAGGAAAGACTTGGACGTTTTTAAGAAGCACATGTTGGCAAACTTGGTGTATAACTTTGCAGTTAAATTCTCCCTATGAAGCAACCGGGAAGCAGTAGTGAATTGGTTGGTTGGCTTTTGGCCATAGGTTGTCAAGACTTGGTTCTCATGAATCATCACCCTATTGAAAGGTCCCAATCTAAGAAATCTTGACTTAGAAGGTCACTAATTTGTGCACCATGAGAAAGAGTCATAACATAAGTATCTAAATTTATGCCAAATATACATGGAATTATTTACATCTCCCTCACTATTCCTATTTCTTATCAAGTAGATCCCTTTGTGTGAAATAGAATGGTACCAATGGTGAAAGTTTTCCATTAAGATTGTTGATAGGATTTGAGCTACAGTAATTGGGATGAATTACACAATGGACATATATAGTTATCCCAATCGTTTTGCTTATTATTGTGGCAAATGTCACCCACTAGCAAGCTCTTTCTTTGTTCTTAAAATACAAAGCCTCTCCCAAACTCTAAATAGAGAGCCTCTCCCAAATTCTAAAAACAAAGTGGTCTTATCAACTAAATGCTTTTGAGCTCCTTTAATATCACCATAAGTATGCCCACTTCTTGCATTCATTGGGACTAAACATTGCCTTGAAGTAGTAAGTACTTAAAAGCCACACATTTTGCCCACATGATTCCAATAGGAATATGATATTTTTGCAAAGCACGATGGCTCCAAATAAGAATACCTACCACTTCTCTAACATTCCATAGAAATTGCTCCACGTACTCTTGAATATAGCACCATTGATTCCCTTTCAGGTGTCTATTTAGAATAATATATTCAGGGTCATCATGCATATCTCTATACACTCTATCTCCTCAAAAACTTTATTGATTCCATCAATAACTTTGTTAATGTATACATTTGCAACATTCTTTAGTGCTTCTTTAGTGACATCATCATGTGGTTCTTCATAAGAATGTTATTATAGTTTGGGTGGTCTAACAACCATAATATCAAACATTATTTACTATATTTAAAATCAATATGTACAAAAAAATATGTTAAAAGATAGTATCTACATAAACATACTATAACATAATAGCTTGTATTGTGTCAAGTTCTAAATACATAATCTCTTCAACTTCTATGCTCATCGCACACATTGGTACATCATCTTTCTCACACTCATCTTTACTCTTTAATATTGGCTTAACCTCATCCCTATAGTTGTTGATTTCTCCTCTTCTCCCATTTCCAACACCTTCACCTTGCTTTATCCCTTGAATAGCTAGAGAAAAGCATGAAAAATTTATTATCACACATTGCCAATAATTTTAAACAAAAATTCACAACATAATACACAAAGAAAGAAGCTATTTATTTCCTTAATATTGTCAAATATTGTGCAATAGATGATAAATTTGTAGCCTAAAATTTAAGCAAGGATATGAATTACACTTGACCAAAAGAAGACAACATATGATATTGTTGTAGGTGCAATAGACTAGTAAAATTCAAATGTCCAAAACATGCATGCTAAAGTTTTGCAATTGAAATAGCCTACAATTTTAGGGCTACACATGCCATATCTTCCATACACTTATTATAGTTATTGAGCTTGTATAATACATGACATAGTGAACCAAGTGCAATAATTGTATCACCATAAGAGAGATCATGAACTACATATTTGTCATCAACAAAACTCACAATTAAGCCAATCTTAGCAAGTGCAAAAATTTATAGTAATTTCTTCTTCATCTTTGGTACATGTAAAGCATTTGTAAGAGTGAAAGTACTACCATTAACAATAGTCAACATAAATTTTCTAACTCCTTGAACAAGATAAGAGGAGCTATTGTCACATGCAACAACACTACCCTTAGGGATAGGCTCAAGAGAAGTGAATAGATTGCTTAATGGCATTAGTGTCAACGTACAATACATCTGAATCCACAATAGACATGCAAAAAACGTGTAAACAAGGGTCATAATTGCATTGCCACTAAATACCCATTGACTAACCATAAAATCTTAATTCGTAACATGCATAATGGACCTGTTTCTCCACAATTGTTCTTATTGCAATGAAATAGAAAGAAACTCTTCAAATGACAAAGCATTTAGATTGTCATTTGTCATCAAATGAAGATGGAATACACAACTTTGACCAGGATTAGAAAGACCATTGAGAATAGTGTGCATAAGTGAAGTGTTTAGTGAAATCTCATTTGTAGTAATCGAATTCTCCTTAACATCTTTTATATTTATCAAAAGATTGTCCACCACAGAATCACATTTATCCATATGTTCACTTGATAATTGATTATGCAAGTAAGCAACACATGTCTCATTTCTCCTTGATGTAAACATGCAAGTGTATCCCAAGCATAATGGTCATTTAATAGACAATGCAATCAAAGCATGAGCCTCTGTATCTCTAGCATCTCAATGAATCTGCTCAAGAATAGGTAGTAGTGATGCTCTATCAGTAATATCTACATCAAAACTAAAAGCTACATCATCCTCAACATCACTTGTTTCTATTATTTCTATTACACTTGTAATAAGACATGCAAGAAACCAAATAGATGCTGACCACGAACATCTAGTATATGTTTGAAAATGATAATTTACTTTTTTAGCCCTAGGTGCTACCATTTTCGTAGCATCATTAAATGTTTGCTTGCAACAACGTGATAAAAATATTATTGTAGGTGTAAAGTCATACCAAAGTAGTTTGGATGGTAAGATTGTTGACATGTTAGCATATGCATACAATATCAACATATTGATGTGCCACATGCAACACATTCACCCGAGTTAAAATTGCCAACATCATGACTAGACTACATAGGGAGTTTGTTAAAAAGGGCTAGGATCCACGTGTGCTTCAAAAGATGCATGATGGCCTCTATAAGCTTATGATCCTTACCCTGATTTTTGAAAGAAGTAGCCTTTGGAGGTTTAGCACTATTTTGAAGTGGTCTAGCACAGTTTTTAAGTTTTGTAGCATTGTGTTTAAGTGATTTGTTGCCATTTTTTAATGCTTTCTATGACCACTAGAAACCATTTTTCATGGTGTCATGTATACCTACAAGATGTCATCTCTTAGTAATTAGAAACAATATTGAAAAGTGAAAGGATAGAATACTTAAAACACTAAAAATTGATTAAGATTGGTGTACATAAAGTGATGCCAAACCTACAATTTTGTCACCTTATTTCTCTAGCATTTTATGATTTGTAGGATCCTCATTAAATCCCACGTCTCTTAGCACCTCCTTTCTCATACATATCATACATTCCAATTTTTGAATCTTAGCCTTGTGCATTTGGTAGCTCCTCCTCCATACCCTTTGCTAGCACCTAAAAAACAATCCCAACTTTCTTTTCTCTCCTTGTTTAGACTCTTCTAATTTTATTTTCAACTCTTCAATGGATATCGATTTTCCCTTGGAATTTTTAGCTACAAAATATCATATCATTGGTAACTAACAAGTCAGGACTTGAGGCAAATAATTGCACAAGACATAGGCATTCCAAAAATTGGCATAGACCCAAATGCAAGTCTCTTTCTAGCTTGAGAAAATGTGGACCTTTCATCAATCACCCAAAATATTATCTTAGAGTTTCAACTCATGGAAAGCATACCCCTTCATCACCCCAACTTATAAAGATAGTTTCAACATGCAATATCCAATCATTGGGTTGCTCTCCTTTGGTACAAAGCATGTCCATTAATCAACTACCATTTTTCCATATGTTTACCCAACTTATGTTTCTATCTTATTATCTTGAAGAAACTCTCAACAAGGATAGCCCATGCCACTATCTTTTTTATCCTTCTCACTTTTTTGTGCTTTACACATATGAAGCCACATGTAAAGTGAACATGAAGCTTAGTGTTTTAAGGACCTCCCTAACATACTTTATGGTGAAAATGCACACACTCTTCACATGATTCTAGCCTTAGCCCTTTGAGGTGGTTCTTCTCATTTTGGTACCACTTATGCAACCATATAGAGGACCCCCTCTTAGTGGTAAAATCCTATCAATAAGGAGATTTGGGCCTTACCCTCCTAGCTTAGAGGCCATACTAAATATGAAAGTCATCATTTTTCAAGATAAGTATTTATTTCTTTGGACAAATACATAATTGTATAGTCTACTAAAGTATAGAGATAAGAACATACATTGGGAAGAATCACATTATGTAGGAACATGCATTGGAAAGCACACCGAAAGGTTTAATAGAGTTCATAGAAAATTAAATATCTACATAAAATTTTACAAGTTATCCATTAAGCCAATGGCCTAAGCTTAGAACACAACTATAATATCTATAAACACCAAAAGCCTACAAACATAGTAATAACATGAAAATAAGATGACATCCATAAGCCTACAAACAAGATATTGGTTTTCATCAACAATTTTGCACACACATAAGAGATTGCATGCAAAACCAAAACCTTACCTATGAGAACTTGACAATGCACTATCACTATGCATTAAAATAGGAGCTTGGTTGTGCAAAGTAGAGGTGGTGGAAGGAGATGATGAAGGCAACACTTGAGAGCAACTTAGAGGTACAAAAATGGGGAGTTCTTAGGTTTGGAAGAAAATCAAAGAAAGAGAGGGATATGAAAAATTAGGATAGCATAAGAAACTCGATCCTTGTTTAGAATGGGTACTCACTCACTCACTCACTCACTCATCACTCACTCACACACAAAGAGAGAGAGCATAAATTATTATTAGTAGACCACATATGCCATGATTGAATGACAAGGGTCCATAATGTAATTTTTAAAAGGAGAACAAAGAGGGCATTCACCTATATTTTAAATTCACTATACATTTTTGAAGTGTGAATGTAAGTACTCATTTCTTGCACACGTGTGTGTGTGTGTGTGTGTGTGTGTGTGTGTGTGTGTGTGTGTGTGTGTGTGTGTGTGTGTGTGTGTGTGTGTGTGTGTGTGTGTGTGTGTGTGTGTGTGTGTGTGTGTGTGTGTGTGTGTGTGTGTGTGTGTGTGTGTGTGTGTGTGTGTGTGTGTGTGTGTGTGTGTGTGTGTGTGTGTGTGTGTGTGTGTGTGTGTGTGTGTGTGTGTGTGTGTGTGTGTGTGTGTGTGTGTGTGTGTGTGTGTGTGTGTGTGTGTGTGTGTGTGTGTGCAGTATAAATTATCATTAGAAGTCCACATATGCCATCATTGAATGGTAAGGGTCCATAATGTACTTTGTTAAAAGGATAAGAGGGCATTCACCTATCTTTTAAATTCACTATACATTTTTAAAGTGCAAATAGAAGTGCCCACTACATGTGCACATACTACCATTCTATTTTTTAGAACCAAAAGTAGACTACCTATCAATTCTTTCAACTAGAATTTAATGTGACAAATCCAAGTTCTTCAATAAGGTGATTTACAAATTGTTTCACCTAGAAGCTTAGGAATGTGACAAATCCAAGCTCTTCAACAAGGTAATGCAACACTATAGACGGATATCCTCTTCAACATGAAGAACCAAAGTTAAATCAACAAAAGGAGTACCTACAACATTTGGGCTAGAAAGATGAGCCACATGCTTTGGTGTTGTATCATTTTCTTTGAACTGAGTAGACTTCTCATCATCAACCACATCAAACTCGTTTTGTTCATCCTCATCCAACTTAGTACATTTTGACAAAGACAACTTATGTGTTGAAGTGCATCGGGAATGAATCATAGTGAGTGAAACAAGTTGAGTTGTGGAAGACGATGGGGAGAAATATGAGAAAATAAAAGAACTAGTCTTGTGTTCCATTTGAAGGTAAAGTCCAATTCCTCATTGAGTTCAGCCCCTTTTGTGCCAATTGTCACATCATGATCATGAACTTGTGACCTTTCACACACGTAACCATCCTTAACTAATTCCTTTGTCCCAATTGGAATAATTACATTAATAGTGGAATGGTAAGGTTGAACAAACATTTTAAGTCTAAATCCATTGACTGCAGGTTTCAGAATATTACCATACAAATCCTTTTACAGAAATGTGCCCTATCCAAGGTCTTTACAAATTATGAATGGCCCCATATACTGAACCTGCAACTTACTGAGAAATTCTCCAAGTTGGGAATTATAAATCACAACCCAGTACCCTTCTTCAAAAATTTTCTTTTTTAATGTGTCTATTCACCCAGGCTTGCTTTTGATGCTGGGTAACTCCTAAAACATAGGCAATTAGCACCCTATCCTCCTCTAACTTCAAAAGATGTTCCAACATGTGTTGCAAGGACTTTTCAAGATCCAACTTGTATTCTACAACAACTCTCAAACTTGGAACCACAAACTCCATAGGCACCATAGCCTCTAATCCATATACTGGCCTAAAATGTGTAAGTCTAGTTGTTACTTTATATGTAGTCCTGAAAGCCCAAAGTGCAAAATCCAACTTTTCATGCCAATCGTTCATGTTGTCCTCAACTATTTTCTTCATAATACAAAGCAAAATCTTGTTGGAGTTCTCTCTGCCTACCCATTAGCCTGCAGGTGATAAGAAGTAGACTTTTTATGCAATATCATGTGCCTAGCTATCACTTCCTGAATAACCTTATTCAAACTGACCAACTCTATAGGGCATCCAAACCTGGTCATGATGTTAGAATATAAAAATTTGGCCACATTGGCTGCCTTATTATCCTTTAGGCTTGAGCCTCCACACCCACTTCGTACAGTAATCAATGCAAACCAAGATATACTGATTACTTGTCATTTTAGCAGTTGTCTTAATAGGTCCAACAAAATCAATCTCCCATTTCTGAAATGGCTCAAGTGGTAGTACAAGATGATCCTGCATCCTATCCCTGCCAAGAGGCTGACCCTCCTTCAAACATTGTAGATATCCTTTGGCATATTGATGGGAATCCCTCAAGATAGTACGCCACCACAATCCTACCTGCAATATTTTCCTGCCTCCTATAATTTCTTCAAAAAAGTGACCACCTAACACTTCGGAATGAGCTTCATAAAGGACTACTAGTTTTTCATATTCATGAACACACCTTCTCAAGACATTATCAACTCCTCTCGTGTATGAAGTATTCATAATAACCTGAAATGATCTGCTCTTCAATGCCAACTTCCTTCTTTGATCTACTATAAGGTGTATGGGTATAACCCCTTCTTGCAGAAAATGTAACAACTAGTCATAATATGAATCAAGGTCTACCACCTAAACTTCAAAGAGTTCATCATCAGAAATCTTATCCATGGACTCCTGCTTCTACATCACCATTCTCTAGTCTACTAAGATAATCAACCACTGCATGTTCTTTTCCAAGAATATGAATACCCTTGAAATCAAACTCTTGCAATAACAACATCCATCTAGCCAATCTACCCACGTGAAAGATCACTTGTTTACCTATTGTCTAAATTTCTATAGAGAGAAAACCACGCCAAGTGCTTCTCTCTCTATGATTGAATAATTCTTTTCAGCAACACTCAATCTTCTCCTTGCATAATAAATTGGTCTAAACCATCCAGGTACCTTATCTTGCATAAGCACTGCTCCCACATCAAGATTAGAGGCATCCACAAATACATGGAATGGAAAGTCCCATATAGGAGGCTATAATATTGGGGCCACCACAAAATTTTTCTTGAGGATGTTAAAATCTCTTTCTTGATCTATCCTCCAGAAAAACTGCATGCCCTTCTTGGTTAAAGTGGTAAGGGGAAAACAAATATATTACAAGTACCTTAAGTACCTACTATGCCATTTAACCTAACCCACAAATCTCATGACTTCCTATACATTAGTCGGAGATTTAGCCTTTTCAACCACTACTATTTTTCTAGGATCTATAAGCATGCCTTCTTTAGATAAAGTATGTCCCAAAGGTACTCCCCACTACTTTGCTGCAAAAATAGACTTGAAAGGGTTTAGAGACATTCCAAATCTCTTGTATCTTTCAAAGCATAGATTGAGGTGCCTCAAGTGCTCCCTCCTATTGCCAAAAACACAGAAATAATCAATAAAGACCCTCATATAGGTTGTCAAATATGACTCAAATTTCTTGTGGACAGCTCCTTGAAACTCAGGAGGTCCATTCTTCAAGCCAATTTATGACTATACTAGCATAGGCTCCCCACTCTATAATGAAAGCAGTTTTATCCATACCATCTAGATGCATCATGATCTGATTGTAGGTTGAAAAACCATCTAGAAATTTGTACATTTCATGCCTTGCTACATCATCAAGCAAGAATCCACAAAAGGAATCATGAAAGGATCAGAAATAGTAGCTGCATTCAATTTCTTGTAATCCACACACACACTTATCTTCCCATTCTTCTTAGTTAGGTATCATTACAATGGGAGATAAGTAGGGTACTTCATTTAACAAGCTTGATAAACCCAACCGTCAATAATTTCTCAATTTCTTCCTCGCTTAGCGTAATTAGGATTATTTCTATATCTCTTTTGAATAATTAGCTTAGAATCCTTAAAATTGATCCTATGTTGACACACTACTGGATCAATCCCCTTCATGTCTGTATAGTCCCAAGCAAAGATATCCTGAAACTCCTAACATAACTTGATAAGATCCTTCTTGAAAGTTTCCTCCACATAGACGATCATCTTGATGAGTTTACTCTCTCCTTGCTCATTCAAGTCGACCTCCCAAACTTCTTCTTCAACTACTCTTGCGGATATTCTCATAGTATGCTCATACCTCTCCTCAACTTGAATAATGGCTTTTTGTCCTTCCTCTTTCAACACATCAAGGTTGTCCATACCCTTAGAATCCTTACCTTGTTGATTTTTAGGTTCTTCTTTCAATTTATTTTCAAGATGACTAGTTCCTCACTCCTAAATTAATTTATACTCCTCATTTCCTAGGTTCTCCTAAAATTTAGGTTGATCCTAATCTTTAAGGAAGTCCACGTGAATGATGTCCTGAGATTGGATTTGACCTACAATTTGAATAGTTTGCTATTCCAAAACTGCATTTCCTCCACTTATGGACGAATCTTGATACTCCTGGATGATACCAACAACATCAATGTCAAACATTGGGACCATAGAAGGATTTTCTTACAATAATAATTCTTCCTCATCATCTTCCACTTCATCTACAAGATTAATAGTATGAGCTACCACAGTCTAGTAGAACTCTTCAAGATTACCTTGTTAACTATAGATAATCTAGTCTCATTGAGTCCTCTTGGGATACATACATAATCATTCCCCTAGTCTTGCTTCAACTTGGCTATTTTGAACCATGGACTTCCCAAAAGCATTTTAGAAAAATCCCCAACTTCTGACATCCTTAGGACAACAAAACTTATCCCAAACTTTAGGCCCATCCAATTTGATTAGTTGATTCTTAAGAATACCTAATAGATGTAACCTCCTTAGGTTTTCCATCCTAACTTGAAATGGGGCTAGTAACAGTTCCTTCTGCTTGCTTGCCAAATATTTATATTTAGGAAGTATATTGACTCTTGATCCCCCATCCAACATGACATCATCATGCTTCATTTCTGCATACTCAACTTGAATGGTGGTAACTTGATAATCCACAACTCCTTGTTGAGTTGTTATGACTGCGTGACAGTCAAAAGCTGCCTAAACTTGAACTGATTTATCTTCCCAAACTTCCTGTTGCTTTGCTTGATCTTTAGGAGCAACCTTTCCTTGAACCCTAGTATTAAATCCAAGATCTACTTCAAGGTTAACTGCAAAGAGCACTTTGCTAGAGTCTAAAATAGCTCTTCCAAACCTCCTTTCTGAAAATTTTTTGATGCCTTGTCTTTAGGATACTAGTCCTGCTGATCAGGATTCAAGATACCTTGACCCTCCAAATCATCAACCTCCTCAGATATTGGTGTCCCAACTGCTTTTTGCACCTTTCTAACTTGTTTTGTTGCCTCTTTCTTGGCTTTCCCTTGTTCTTCCTAATCAAGCTTCAAGCCTACTTGGCTTCTAGTGACATCTAATACCATAGCTTCATCGAGATAATCCTCTACTTTAATGAAATTAGAACGGTCACATTCAACATGCATACTTATAGCATTCAAGTTATCTAACACCTTCTCTATCCTTCCTTGAACTTTCTCTTGATGAGTCTTCCCATAACCAGTTGCACTTGTACCTTCAAGAAATTTCATTCCCTCATCAAGTTTAGGAAGCTCTATGAGGATTGCTGCAACTAGGGTAGGTGGATGTTGTGGATAAGATGCTCCTACAAGTCTTCCATCATTGCAGGACCTTGCTATTGGCATACCTCTCTCAATCCTATGCCTTGCCCAAAGTTCACAGTTTGGTCCAACAAAATGTCCATGAGCTCCACAATAGTGGCAAGCTCCCATTTGGATAGCTTGTTGTCTATTGTGCCTAAAAATTTCCCCAAGGCTGTCTTGCCTGCATTCTTCTAGGTCCTCTGAAGGGCATTTAAGGCAACCTGATCTACTGTAGTTTGCTACATAGGTCTTGGCCCAGGCTACATCGTTGGAATTTGATGTGCCATCTAACATTAGGATTGTACCTACAAGTCCTAGTTTCATGGCCATTCCTTTTGCATATCTCACAATACTTTTCCTTCCTCTTGGTATCAAAAGACCTAAATCTTTCAGCTTTTGTTGAATCTTCTTATCCACTTTACTCTCCTCTATCTATGGCTTTTCCATGTAAGGTGGCTCTACGAACTGTTGCTTCTTAACTTGATCTCCTTATATCTAGTTGAATCCACTTGCTATCCACCTTGTCTCAAATTGAGCCACATGGCAGTCCAGGTCTTCCTTCTTTTTTCCTGAAAATTTAGATGCTCTCACCTTCAAATGAACAAGTTGTTTTGGATTCATTGTTCTTTGCTTTTGAGACTTCCTCAATAGTGGTAAGGGATTAAACTTAAGGGACTTCCTTGATTGAACTCGTCTTTTGCAATAGCAGCACCCTCCCAAGCACTATATGCTGCAATCTCTCCAATGCTTGTTTAGGAGGAGTAACTTGATATTTAGGTAACAATATTGAATCATCATCATCGAATACACTTGGTGGTTGGGCTTGAAGGAGTTAGAGGGGTTTGAGGAGACTTTGTAGATGTAACAGGGGAATGGTATAATGTTGTGGTACCTGCAAAGGTACCAACATCCTGATAGTCGTGTCTATCATTTGTATATTGTTCTTCATCCAACTTGCCTTATCCTCCTACTTCTCCTCTATTATTCAGGAATGTCTCCCACTCATGTTGCCTTGCTAAGGCTTCCTTTAATTTTTGGGATTCGCTCCTTATTAAAATGGGTTTTGACAAACATGGATAATTGTCTGACATATATGCTGCCCATAAAAGGCACCTTCCACATCTTCAATGCCATTAGCATCTTGCACTCCTGCAACCTAATCTTATGGAAATTGATTCCATACCTGATGCCTAAATCATGAGAATTTTGACCATGAAACTAGCAGGATCGCCAAAGTGTTACGGCCTCTCAAGATCACAACAAGAACACAGAAAAATATCAGACTGCTTGAAATTACCCTAATGCTATATATAACTTCTTGAATCAATTCACAACCCTTTTTAGGTATTTAATATTTAGGAATGATATGTAGACACAAAATCAATATTATATTCATTAATGTAGAAGTGTTGTCTTGAAAAATATTATGCAGTTTACTATCATCACGACCATTCTTGATTGAATAACTTGAAGTAGACATCATTAATATTCAAGAAACCAACACATGTAGATAAAACCAGACATCATCGACGATGTTCTAGAAATGTCTTGAATGATTTCGCATTCTTGATCATGTAGAATCTAAACAATCAACTTCTTGAATCACAAGATAGACGCCCAGACTATAGATGAACATCATATGAACTATACGTTGCATATAAGTACTAAGGTATAAAAGTACTATATAAATGATGGAATACAAGCCCTAACACTCTCTTTGGAGCAAAATATTCATTTTAGAGAAAAGAAACTCCATCTAACTTGAAAGAAGATAAAATATCTCTAAGCAATCAATATGCTTTTTAATCCACACTGTAGTGGTGGAGATTTCACAAATCTCAAGCAAGATATGTATTTGAGTTATTCTAAAATATTTTAGAAGATCAAGGATGGAAGAGATTGAGCCTATCAAATTGTGAAAGGTTAGGATCTCCAATATACCTTACCAAGTTGACGACTAGAATAATCCATTTTGTAGTGTTGTGGTGTTCAACAGCAAACTTTCATCTTGCTTAACTTGCATGAAAGTTTGAGTTCCCACAATTGTTATATCCTAATTTTTGAGGATGTAACCACAACTCAATTACTTTTAAGGTTTTTTGTCAAGAGACAATTTTATTGTGAGAAAGTCAATGCAATACCTAAATGCATGCCTTATGTTCATTGAGAGGGCGTGTTAAGAGTGTGGAACGTGGATCTTTTCTTATTTTCTTAGATGTGCCCCAATTCTTCTAAATTGTGGTATCACATATCATGCACATCTATATAGTAGTAAAATATCCTATTTTCATAAGCTTACCCCTCAAAATGTGAAAAGATTTTGAGTTATGGTTTGGAAGTATTATTTAGCATCTTGCATCATATATATCTTTCTTTCACTCATACTTCAATGGCATGGCCTTTCACATATCAAAAGACTTACATTATGCATGCCCATACATTTTGATCTTAGAATTTTAGCCTTTAAAAATCTTCAATGGAATGGCCTCTCACATATCAAAAGACTTCCAGTGTGCATGCCTTTACATGTTGATCTTAGAATTTCAACCTTCAAAAGATCTTATATGCTAATATCTGCCATTTGAGTATTATTTCCTAAATACCAAAATTGGGGATTTGAACATTGACGACTCTCAATGCAAAATGTTTGAACAAAATATTACCATATTTTGATAAGATTTTAGAATATTTACATAGGATTTACCACATATTCCATGAATATTCCATATGTATAATAAAGTTTTGTGTATATTCCCTAGCAAAGTTTTGGCTATGTTCCATACATGATGCATGACTTCTATTTGAGTTTGTTAGGGTCTTGCCACAAAATTTATAAGTTCAAAACATGAGAGGATGCTAAAGCCATCCGTGATTAGCACTATAATGCTTGAATTTGGAATTTCATTTTGAGAGTATAAAATGGAGTATTGTAAATCATTCCCATGTGATTGTACAAACAAAAGAAGCTTGAAAGAAATGGTAGCATAGTGTTCAAATTTCAAATAAAGTCATTAACAAAGAGAATTGCAAGAGCTAGATTGTGATCCATTAAATATCTAATTTTATGTCCTTGTTTGTAACCTCCTTCAAGAAAGAGTTGAGAAAGACTGCAATGTTGGGGCATTCTATTTCTAGATATTTGATTTCAACAAAAATTCAACTTCTTTTGCTTAAGACAAGTATAATGATGATACTTGGTTTCTTTTGCAACAAAGGACAAAGCCTCTTTTCTTTTCTTAATTTAGATATTTTCTAGAGTGACAAGTCTTTGCACTTTAAGATGTTTGCAAGTTGTTACACAATATCTATAATGTAGGTTCATACATATATGACTTCATGTGTGTGTCATGTATTTATCCATTACATCTCCATGAAGTACCTTCAACATCTCCCTACTCCCTTCACTCATTATCTCCATTTATTAAGGGGTGCAATATATAATACAATAATGGGATAGAAGAATTTTAAAAAATAGGCTTGTATGCATATGCCCGCTTGCCCTGGGATAGATGGGTTGCAAATGTGCATGCATCAGCGGAGTTGGATATGTTAAGGAAATAAAATGGAAAAATTGCAGGACGTATTGAATTGACTACAGTAGTATTTAATCACGGATTTTCTCTTCTTATGAATGTCAATCTGACATCATGGCGGTGTTGGGAAGAACAAATGCAGGTCCTATGAATGTATATGTTTTGAAGCGGATTGATGCAATTAAAAAATTGTAGTCAATGTGGTTTATGGAACGCTTTATGATGTTCATAAAGACCAACAGTGTTGCTAGGGAGACATATTGGATCATTTATTATGCTGAAAATCATGGAATGCCTAACTGGTCTAGTTTGTTGCATGAGCGGTTAATGGCTGAGATTAAGGTCTCGAAATCCAAGAAGGTCTTTCATAAATCTAGGATGAGATGTTTTTTGGTAGGATTGTATGAATATGCCACATCTCAGTATCCTGAATTCACTGAAGACTATTTGTTCAAGTTGAATCCATCTTCTTTCTCACATGATGTAGTTGAGATAGATGCTAAAATTGATGGTTCGGATCATGTTAAAGATGTTGATGATCTCTTTGATGGTGATAAATATAAGCAAGTCATATATAAGGATTTGCTTCAAGTGGGTTATGATGAGGCCTATGCAAGACAATTTGCTTCGGAATTTGTGAAAGCGGATAACAAAGATGTGTGTCTTGATAATGTACTTAATGCACGAAAATAGGGTAATGTTGATACTTCTAAAACTAAAGGTCATATATATTCTCACAAAAATAAAAAATTTGATAGAGAATGGCTTCGGATAATGCATACACCGGGTGGTAATTATCATGATGTTTTTGTTGATGCTCAAGTTCATACAAACGATACATTAATTCATGAGCATATATCTGCTCATATAGCAAATGATCCATCTGCTTCAATGCCTTCAAGATGCCTTCTCGAATGGATGATTTGAATATTGGTAGTGTCCCTAATGCAAGGGTGTAATGCTAAAAGTGATGACTTATTTTTAGCAATATGATCAAGATAATGTTTGGACTACAACTAGGGTAAAACAATTGCAGGGTCAAATGTTTAGTAAAAGAAATCAGAGGATTTTTCTAAACCTTTACATATAAAACACGTTGAACATGACTCATTAGAGTTACAACATGTTCAGAAAATTGTAGAAATGAAGCAATCGATAGATAAGAATAAAATGTATATTGCCTTGTTTGAAAGATGTACAAATGAACTTCGAACAAAATGCTTGGCAAAGATGGAACCTTTCATGGAAATGTATGAAAAGTTACAAGTGGAACATAAACTACTATTAGAGAGATTTCAACCTCTTCAAGAGGTGGAGCAACAGATCTTGCAGAATGTGGAGGTTATCAATAGATGCCTCTATGGTCTTGAAGTCTGAAGTTGAAGATATCAAAAAAGCTTTGTTGAGTGATGTTAAAAATCCATGGCAATTGGTTGTTGAGAAATTTAATGGTGTGATATCCAGGTCGTATAATATACTTAAAGATATCTTTATTTCAGCAAAAAATGATGTATTGGTGCAAGAGAAAGATGCATTGGCTCATAGGGTGACTGAGTTAGAGACTAGGTGTATGGACTTGAATACTAAGTTGGAAAATGCTTTGGAAGCAAAAAGACAAAGTGAGGATTATGTGGCATTATTATTGCAACAAAAGGATTTTAGGTTTGTTAACAAAGAAGATGTATTTGTAGAGGTGATTCATGATGTTAACCAAGAGTTTAATGCTAGGAATCATGATGCTGCTACAGTGTATGGTGTTGATGATTTAGTTGTGCAAATGTCCTCATGCACAAATATTATCATTTATGTCCCTAGAGCTCTTTAGCTTTTATCTCAATTGTACTTTTTTTGTTTTTACTCATGATAGTTTTTAGTTCATTTCAATGACTTTTAGGACTAGTTATGCAACTGCACCAAAGGGCTCTGAGTATCTTAGAGGAGCTCTACTCATTGTTGCTTAATGTGGCTTGTAAAGGGGTGCAAGGCCTCTGGCAAGGTATAACTATGTTCTCCGAGTTAATTTTCATTATAGTCAGATTTTCATGCTTTCTGATAGTTAGCTACATAATTGTGGGTTTGAGTCTTGATTGTCCTAGTCATCCAAAGGATTGTGCTAGGTGTTAGGGCTTAAATTCCATAATCTATTTAATACTTTTATACATTAGTACTTATATGCATGTAGGCTTTTAGAATTAGTGTGTGTAAACCAACTCTCCGATTCTCTCTCTCTTTTCCTTGGATAGTACTTGTGGAGGCATCAGAAGCAAGACTCAGAGCAAAAATTTTAGATTGCTGTGAGATTTGGTGTACAAGTAAAATGGTGTATATTTTGCAAACAAGTCCTAAAGGGCATGCTTGATGTGTTGGTTTCAAGTTATACTATAATTTTGGTTGTGTCATTTATTCTCTAATGCACATGTTACATATTTCAAATCTGTAAGTTTTGATGTGTTTGTCGCAAGACCCAAACACAAGGTTTATCTACACATAGATTGTATATTGTATATATTATTGAGGAATCAATGAAAAAAAGTGTCTGGCTTATTGTTGTGCACATCTTGTAAAGGGTTGCAGAATTTTTGCTTGTTGTTTAGTCTTTAGTTGTATCGTAATGAGATGGAGACATGTGAAAATCCAATTATGGAGAAGCTAGACACAAGAACAACTACCCATCATGGAAGTTTCATGTGATGAACTTCCTTATTGAAAAAGGCCCCTATGAGTTCGTTTCAAGTGAGAAAATGAGCTACAACTAAATCTTGTGATTGCAAAAGAATTAAAGGCATGGAATTGATGGAATTGTGCATCATCTTCAAGATAGATTGTTGACAAACATGAGAGTTTTTTTATCATGCAGCATATGATGACTGCTATTACATGAAAGGGGACATGTGATGATACATGACATGTTGATTTTGGTATATCTAATCATATGACCAGCCATGTTGAATGATCTAGAGAGACACAATATTTATAAACTCCATGTTTGTAGAGATGGCTGATGATTTATGTCATCCAATTTGATACATTGAAAAAGTTCATTTATCCTTGTATGATGGCCAGAATAGTGTTTGTCAAATACTTTGCATGTACCATCCATCACAAAGAATTTGGTATTTGTTGGTCAAATGGTAGAGCAAGGGTTGCATATTAGATTTAATACAAAGGGTTTTTTTTTTGAAGACTTTAACTATAAGTTCAAGTTGATTTTACAAAAGAAAGCATATTTGGCCGCATGTTGTTTACTTTGGATGCTAAAATTCCTACTATAAATGTTGCTATGTATGCTAAAGGCAATGGTGTAGTTGTTGCAGACATTGAAATATGACACAGACACATCAATATGCAAATCTGCAAATGATGAAAATGTGCAACCAAAAGGGTTGGCATGTTTGCTTATATTCAAAGTTGTAGAATTACATAAAGTCTATGAGACATGTCAGTTTGGAAAGCAAGCAAGGTAACCATTTTTGCATGATAGAGATATGAGCAAGGATATACTTAATGTGGTGCATACAGATGTTTGGGGTCCTACATAGAATGTATCCCTTGGTGGCAGTAAGTATTTTGTTACTTTCAGTTATGATTACTCTAAGAAACTCTATGTATGTTCTATGAAGAAAAAGAGTAAAGTGTTAGGCTTAAAAGTTAAGTGCTTGAGGTCAAATGGAGGGAAAGAATACCTCTCTAATGAGTTCAGTGATTTTTTCAGGTCTCGTGTGGGATAAAGAAATAGTTTATGTGCAAGTATATCCCACAACAAAATGGGATTATATAAAGAAAAAATAGACATATTGTAGAAGTTTCACAAGCATTGATACTTTAAAAAATATGCATGAGCATTTTTTGTTTAAGGCTGTTCATACATTATAAACAGGTCTCCCATAGTTGCAACTTACGATATGACTCCTAAAAATTGTTTTTAAAGTAAGAAACATAATATATCACACTTGAAAGTATTTGGTCATATTGCATATGCTCATAAACTTGATGACTTAAGAAAGAAATTGTGGGTGAATAGGGATAGTACTTTTGATTAGATGATTAGTTGATATGTATCTAGTGGAGATGCATTGGATGATGTTGATGTCATGATTGTCGTGTGTAGACAGAAAAGTAAAAATCACAGACTCAGTGTGAACCAGAGATGTCATCTAGTTTAGCAAATCTACAATTAGTCCTTGGTTTGGGAGCAGCCCCACATCTTCAAGTGCATTTACTAGTGTTGCAAGTAATGACGAAGGGAAGAAGAAAGTGTCAGGTGTGGTAATAATGCATCTACTAGTCATGTGGTTCTTGATGGAGACTCTAGTGGTTCAAAGAGTTTAAATGATGAGCTTGGCATTCCTTCAATTAGAACATTGTGTATATAGAGAGCACATGGTAATGTAAAGGCTTCATTGAGTGATCAAATGGTATGTAAGTCTAGCAAGCAGCTACCATGTTAGAAGATTTGGTTTTGTTATACAACTCGCCATTATGCTTTATATGGAAAAAGTAGTTGAGGATGTTGAGTCCACTTTTTTTAGTAAGGCTGTTGGTCATACTCATTGGGTGTAGCCAATAAGACTTGGGATCTAGTACCATTTTCCAAGTGCAAGAAAGCTATTGGTTGCAAGTGGGTCTATAAAATAGTGCATAATGTAGATGGTACTATAGCATATATGAACCTAGGCTAGTTACAAAAGGCTATGCACATACATAGGGCATAGATTATGAAGGGATATTTAGTCTAGTTGCTAGGATGGCAATTGTCAAATATGTGATTGCTTTGGTAACAACCAAAGGGTAAATTTTTATAACGATTGGATATGAAGAATGCCTTCCTACATGGTGATTTGCAAGAAGAGACATATATGGAGTAGCCAATAGGTTATGAGGATTTAGAGCATTCAACATATGTGTGTAAGTAAAAGAAGAAGGTATATGGGCTAAATCAAGCACCTAGAGCATGGTCTAACAAGATTGAAGAGTATCTTATCATCATTGGCTTTTATGTCTCTGATGTAGATCATTCACTTTATGTGAGGAAGGGTGATACAAGTTTAGTTATCACAGTCATCTATATGGATGACTTCATTATTCCAAATGATAGTGATAATGGGATTGCTAATACCAAGGGCCTTTTGAAACAAAAGTTTGAGATAAATGATCTAGGTGAGTTGAGATACTTTCTTGGTATTGAGGTGATCAGATGTGCATATTTTCTTGGTATTGAGGTGATCAAATGTGCAATTGGTATATGGCTCGCCCAAAGGCAGTATGGCTTGGATATGTTATCAAAGTATGGTATAATGACATGAAAGCCTCTTTTGGTGCCATTGGAGCAAAATATAAAGTTGAGGACTGACATTGGGGATGAGATAGAAGACCATACTATGTTCATGAAGATAGTAGGGAGTTTGATCTACATGACAATCACAAGGCTAGACTTGAGCTATGTTATTAGACTTGTAAGGTTATGCAGGTGCCTAGGAAGCCTCATTTGGATGCAATGAAAAAGCATATTGAGGTTTGTGAAGTCTACCTTGTATTATGGAATTTTTAATGAGGCAGGTAAGGGTGTACATATGTTTGGGTACATAGATGCAGATTGGATTGACAACAAGTCTGATAAAAGATGTACTAGCATATTCGTGTTTTCCCTAGATTGTGCAATAGTTACTTGAAACTAACAAAAAGCAACCATTGGTTGGCTTTATCCAATATAGAGGCTGAGTATAGAGATACTACTATGGGAGCATGTGAGGCGGTATGGTTGCTAGCCAATCACTAGCATGTGCTAGGTGTTAGCCAAGGCTTGACATATCATATTTACCTATGATATTAGTCTTTTGTATTACCCTTGATTCTACCTTAGTCTTGAGTTGTCTATGTAGCATCTTTATTTTATTGGACTTATAAGATCATGTGATTCGTGGTTATGGCCAGTTCTTGATTAGGAGTGGTATGAAAGAACTCTCTCATTCTCTTTGTGGATTGATCATATTATTGTGAATGATGGGATTTTAATAATGAAATCTGTCCAAACAGGAGTTTGTGCCATGTTTTCACCTCATTTTTGTTCTTTAGTGCAGCCATATTCTTTGTCTTTTGTCTCCACAATCCTATCATAAATTATTTGTGGTATTTTCTCATGGCTCTATGTTGTTATCTTTGAGTTATGTATTTCTTTCTTGAAGTAGTAAGTCTATTCTCCACAATGCCTATAAGAGTATGCTATATTTCCTCGTACAACAATGCAATCCTATCATGCATTATGCATAGACTTAGGGTTGTAACAGTCACTCTTTCTCATGTGAAGTCACGTTCCATAGTTGATTTTGCAGCTCTCTCTCTCTCTCTCTCTCTCTCTCTCTCTCTCTCTCTCTCTCTCTCTCTCTCTCTCTCTCTCTCTCTCTCTCTCTCTCTCTCTCTCTCTCTCTCTCTCTCTCTCTCTCTCTCTCTCTCTCTCTGTATCTTCACCTTGCATTACATGTTTTGTAGCTCTTTTCTTCTCTAGATTTCCCATAGATTGATTCAACATCCATGGACAATCTCATTTCAAATAAACTAGCCCAATGAGAATATGAAAGGTGCTTCGAGCATTGATATTGTTCAAGGCATTGAATCCGCAAATCAGACTATGGAGAGAAATTCAATTATCCCTAGGATGGAACAATATCTAAGGAAGGTGGCTTCTATGTGCCAATGCTAGGCTACTAAGAAAAGAGAAGAGAAGGAAAGAAAAGTAAAGCAACATGTTAAAAAATCCATCTTCCACGAATGAAGCAATGCCAAGAAAGTAGATATGTTCAGCTATGGCAAAGTTTTGGCACAAGCAAATTCTAGGGCTTACAATAGGTTCCCAGAGAGAGTTATTCCAACAACTCTTGTTTTATTCACCATTTTAGAATTCGCAATCATCTCAACAATTGGTAATGTTGAGAACACTTTTCTATCCAATATCTCAGCCAACTCAAAGCTCCCCACTCTACACATGAGCTTTTCTTAAAGAGATTTTCTTTAATGATGGTGCTGAATAATGCCAATGGCACAATTTTGTCAACACAACATCATCACAAGTGAAGTAAGAGATCTTGTATATGCCTTTTAGGGCATGAGAGACTTGAGTTTCGCCCAAGAAAAAATATATGTTGCAAGAGGATTGGACGAAAAAGTATTATGAAGCATCTCGTGCATCTTCTCAATAACTCTCAGGTTAATTCGAACCATTGCTATTATCTTTTATTCCTCTATTTTGTGTTAGTTGTGATGTGATCTACATGTAGTACATTTTGTTGTTCCTTATGCATTCCTTATAGTAAACTTATAGCACATCATTTGCTTCCAACAGAAACCTAGATTAAAAAGGGCCCATCCAAAAATACAATTCTCTCTTAGATACTTTGAGGTACTAAACCCTTACTTTGTCCAAAAATGGAAGAGCATTATATGTGTTGCTATGTATATCAAGTCCAAATGATATATTTTTAGAAGGCATTTAATCTGACGAGATAAAAAAATTTGGACACCATGGATTGTGTGTAGCTTCTCCCAAATTTTGGTATGATCTTTCCAAATGTCTAAGGAGCCAAATTTTGCTATGATCTCCCCAAATGACTAAGGACCCTAATATATACCTTGTGAAATAGCAGTGTGCAATCCTAACAAAAACTTGGGTGTTGCATATGGTTTAGGTAAACTTTGAAATTCTTTTGACGTCGTAGCATAAGCACAAAAAGCCTTTGACCATCTGGAAGGTCAACATCAAACAAATCTCAAGCACCCTTCCCTTTAAGGCTCAAACCATACTCCTCATGTAGTTTTGTTATAAAGCAAAATCTGTGGAGTACAAGGTACTCATGATTTTCCCTACAATACACGAGCATTTAATTAGTTATAGCATAGTGCTCAAAAAATTCATCCTATAAGTTTTACATTTGATCATGCAACTATTTACCCCTCTTCTTTGTGGTTGATCTATTCTCTTGCACAAATGATGTTTTTTTTTTGTCATCTCATTGAAGAGATTGTTTGTCCTCTTTAATGATCAACCCATGCTGGCTTTGGATGTGCTTAAACCCATGCTCGATCACTCCTTGGTGTTACGTGCCTTCTTCTAGCTTATTGGTGGGTGTTTTGGTCCCCTTTGTCTTCAACCATTTTTGCATAGTGGCTCTTCGGGTCACCTTTGGTGCTTATTTGTGAGCTAGTGGCCAAAAAGGGCTCATCATGGCATAAGATTGTATAGACAAAGTTTGGGGAGAATGTGTTAAGATTGTGCAGAAGCAAGCCCGAAGGGCTGGAAAGGAAGAACATTTGGCAAAAGGTCAATAGTGTATTTTAGGGTGGTCATGGATCCCTCCAGAAGATTTGACTGCACACAAGGTGACAATATTGTATCGAAGAGGACAATGCATTGAAGTTTGGATCTTTTGCAATAGGTTGCATTTTTTATTTAGAGGCCATCACCAATAGGGTTTTCAACAAACTGTATACAAAAGTTGAGTAGGTTACATGAGCTGAAGGCAACTCTCCAAGAAAAGGAGAGTTTCCTAAAGGTGGAGGGTTCCAATGCTTTTGTGAATGGAATCAACACAACATTATTTTGTTTGAGTGATGCCTCAACAAGTTGTGACAACAAGGTCCTTTTGATTCTAAAGAGGCAAAAGAGGTAGAAGCATATATAAATGCATTGAAACGTTACATCAACTGGAAATCACAAAGGACAAATAAAACCTATTTTTGATGCAATTGTAGCTTCCAAAACCACAAGACATACTTCAATTCTGACTACAACATTCAATAGCCCTTTAGCAACCAATATATGATACATTACATAAGGCCATAGTGGATGGTTGGTTCTATCTAAGTTGTCTTCAATAGCTAACATATGGAATACATCATTGATTACACTTGATACAAAAGTTTCTTGTGTCGAGGAAAATCTACACAAAACCAAAATAGCACGAAATGGATTGTAAAGTCTATTGACCGCAAAAGTGATTGCTATAAAAAGTTTTGCACAACAAGACAAAAGAACTTGCAATGTATTGGAAGTGATGTAAAAAGATCCTAAATTCATTCCAAATAAAGAAATTGACAACTTGCAAAAGCTCGTCAAATCTCATCCTTGTTGAAGGAGGCTAAATGAAGCCCGAAAGGTGCTCAATGCTCATCAAATCCGTCCTTATTGGAGGAGATAAAGTGGAGGGTGTAGACAACTCTTCCCAAGAGGTCAAAGGCCCCCTTTGATACCGATTGTTGGATACACACATGTAGCTTGAGTAGAACATTGAGAGCACACAACATACAGTGTATTAAGAGGTTCACATGCTATAAACTCATGAATTCTGTGGTGAATCCTGACGATATCATATATATATATATATATATATAGTGAGCTAGCATGAAATTGTGGACGCTGGTTTTCTGCTAGTTTTGCAGGTGATAAAGCAGGTGGGTGGCCCATCTATCGGTTATCACGACAAGACGAGCGGGACAGAAACTACTCTCGGGAGAAATTTACAATGCAGTACACAGGAAATGGCTGGCATGGCCCGTTCCAAGTTCGTTTTGCTGCTTTCAACAGCTCTTGAAGAACAGCATTTCTCATTTTACCCGATCCTTGAACTTGAACTTCACGTCTGCCAAGTTGGCAGCATTCCTAGTGGCTGTAACATTCACTGTGCCGCCATCCATGATTATGCGTTGGAGTACCCGTGCAATGTTATGCGCGTCGTCGAGTCCCACATGATGGTTCCCAGCCATTGGCATTTTCAGACCCCGCAGCATTGCAAGCATTCCCCCAGCCTGTTGGATCCAAAAGTAGTTTTGGGTGTAGATCAAGTTCAGTAAGAGTATCACTGGCATGCTAATGGGAAAAAAATATCAGAGAGTGGGTACATAATTACACATCTTAGACATTATAGCAAGATGTATGCACCACAAAGCACATGAAGCCCCATGTGCAAAGTAGTCAGAGTCCACCAGTCAAGAAGTTGCAAAGGTTTTTGAGTGTGTTACCCTTCTCTTGTAGAAATTCAGATAAATATCTTTCAAGTTTATCCACTCCAGGAAGTAGGGTGGTAGATCAACAGCAGAAGTTACACATTGCTGTGGAATCTTTGTCTTGACATCCCAGTTCCCACTGTTAAAAGGGAACAGTTAGTCTCTCTCTCACAAATATTTGTAGGCCCTAGCTAAAACACAGAAGATGCAAAGGAAATTTTGAGTAGACTGCCTTACATTGGTGCACACTCTTTGTACATACCAGGTAACAAATGCAGCTTGTTTCAACCTGCCACCATGTCTGGAATCCCATAGTTTATGGTCCTCCAACCAACTTTCAAAAAGTTGCAACACGTCTTGAAATGGTATGGCAGTGTCATGCCACACTCTGATAAAACAAGCATAAAGACCAACCATCAAAACTTCTGAAAATGCAGCAAACTACATAACACATAAGATGACTGCAACACAAGATTAGAAGACAAACAAATTCCGAGAACAAGTTCCAAACTACCACACACGATGGAATTTTTGTATGACTCTGTTGAGTTCCGAAATTTTGACTGAGCAGAAGTACTAGTGCCTTGTTTGCACTTATAACAGGAGGAATACGGACCAATCAATATTAGGAGGAGCATACAAAAAAGCCACCTGTTCCACTCCACTACCTTCTAAGGGACTGTTGAAAAGTAGAAAAGCTGGCAGACTACACCAAAACATTAGTCACAAACGATAATTTTCAATGCTGGATCATATTCTCCACACTTTTAAAAATGCTTCATTTGTAGCCTGTAGGACATAGCTTTGTCCATTTCATTTTTTCTGACCCATGTGCAGTTAAATTCCACATGCTTTTCTGCCCAATCTGAAGTTTAAAAGCTGCCAGCTTGTCAATACAAGCCTATAACAATTGACCACATCTCTCAAGTCAAGCTGAAAATGTCTACCATCTATGTCTTTCAAGTGGGAGAGAGTTTTCTTTTCCCCTTTTTTTTGGCTTGGAGAAAGAGAAGGAAATTCTAGTGATGACACCATAGTTGCTTCGCCCCATATAGCCTCTTTCCTTTGTCATTGACCCCTAGTAGTGGTTGGGATAGGTTTGCTTGTTTTGTGAAGGTCTTGGGGCCATGACCATCCCTGTCTCCCTTTTGGGGCACCCTTACTTAATTGACCGAAAACTTTTTTGAAAACTAGATCGACCGAAAACACAGACTCAGTGGTAATAGCAGATGACGAAGTAGAGGTAGATGAAGACTCCAATGTAGATCCACCCTTTGCTCCCGAATGAAGGTAAGGGTATTTCCTCCAACACTTATTCTCGGGGTGCAAGGTCTTCCCACAATGAGAACACATGGGATATCCTCTACACTTGCCCACAAAAGTTGTATCAGAGTCGAAAGATGACTCCAACCGCTTCATCTTCCCTTTCTTTTGCTTGGCATGTCCTATACTTGTAGATAGAGCCGCATAAGTGTTATGAGGACATGTATTTTTGAAACCTCACTTAACATGTAGATTAATTTTTAATCACATGGTTGAGTAAATATTGCACATGTGAGATGTAACCAGGGTTAGAGTAAATTTACGAGCCTAGGACCCGAGGAAATCACGGTATGTCAAAGGCAAAAGTTGCGATAAGTTATGTCGCACAGGTACTTGTTGGTGATATCTAGTGTCAATTGTCGGCCTAGATCATTCATTTGGCCATAATTGTTAGTTGGTGACACTAGAGAGGTGGCGTTTAATGGTACCTAATGCCAATCTAATGGTCAAAGATGGCACAAAGACACTCGAGAATGGAAGTTGCCTAGCCAATTGAATGATTGGCCAGTTAGATTATTTTTTAGGACACTGAAATAATCATTAGATTTATTTTCAGTATTTAAAGACTGAAAATTAATATTTAATTATGGATAATGTTGGAAAAACCATTTGAGAAAGTTGCCACTTGTCAAAAGCGCCCATGCAAGTCTGAAAAACGTCTTTAGAGGCTGGAGAGAGGCATTTTAGTGTATTCAGCCTGCAAGAGGGAGGGAGGAAATGTTGCTAGTCTGATTTGCAACTGCTGGAGGACCTTCTGAGACAACCAAGGGCAGGAGGAGACTAATCAACAAGTGACAGCATCTACATATTGTGGAGACAGGCCAGCAGCAGTAAATGACTGTTTTTGTTCACTTCTTTGCATCTACAAGTTCTTGAGCATAGTTGCACTAGTACCACGTACGAAAGATTTCATACTATAACATACTTTAGGTGCCGTACCTTACATATTAGTACCATAAGCCCCAAATTTTTAGCACAAGACCAAGCAATTTCTAAGCACAGAGTGCAAAATCCCTAAATTCTTTGTGAGATTCAAGGTTTCCAAACAAAAACCCCAATAATCTGAAAGAAATTCGAGGAAAATTTGGATTTACTTCAAAAACCTAAAATTTTGTGCTTCACAAGGGTATTGTGCGCAAACAGGAGCAATTAAAAGGGCTTAAGGCTGATTAAGACTTGGAAACATTAATACTTCAACGGTTTTTCTTCAAGATAACTAACAAAGAGGCTAGATGCTACAAGGTGACTAAATAGGCGACGACTCCACGCAGTTTGATGAAATGTGTAACAGCAGGCACACAACATAGGTGACAACAAGTACACAAAAAAATTTCACATGGTAAAGGAAGGACATAGGTTGTCAGGTCCTTAATGGGCAACGCAATGGAAAAGCAGGCCACACAAATCCTTGGGGAAATGGGCCTAACTTTGAGGCTTCCGGTGCAAGTTAGAGAATGCAATAGGCAATCAAGTGGTGATGACAAGCAAGGAGAAAAGCAGCCAAGCACAGGTCTCAACGGCGGTGATGGCGGTGTGCGAGCAAAGTGGTGATGGCTCAAAGATATGGCTTTGATATCACTATTAGGTTAGGGTTCAACAACACGCGCACACTTACAGTGACAAGTGAACAAGAGAGGAAAGTGCTGGAAGGTCGCATCCACTATGTGAGAATGAATGAAAGTACAATCCCTAAGGTATTAAGTACCACACCCACTAACAGGTGTTCACACAAGGAAAAAACCCTTTCCCAATCGGAAGGTAAAAAGTGCATGTGAGATAAGGAAGCATTCACACTAAAACTTAGGAGGAACATGATTAGTGTAACAAGAGGGAAAAATCTACAAAACACAGACATGGATGCAATAAATGCAATCAAACAGGTCAGAAAACCTGTCACCCAGCTAAGAAAGGGGCCACTTGACAAAGAAAGTGACTATTCCAATTAAAAACACAACAGAAAAATAGTCTCTCCGCCTAAAAAAGCAAACTGCTCAGCAGAGAATAGGTGCTGCCCAGGCTGCAAGTGTGCCACCCCGCTGAAGGAGGGTGCTCTGCTGTTGTAAAACACAGATGCAGAGGGAGGGGGCTGCCTGCAGAAAACGCAGGTAATACAAGGCCTGGTTCTACAATATGTGTGTCAGGGGCTTCCTGCAGAAAACCCAAGTCTGTTTGGTGCCGCCCAGCCTATCACAAGCCGCTCAAGTACAGGAATAACACCACCCAGCTTGTCAAAAGTTGCCTGAGGTAAAAAAACGAAAATATGCCCTCGTAAACGCAGTAATAAAGGGCTGGAAACAGGCCACCCTGCCCTGTTTGACTCCAAACGCAATCTCTACACCACATAAGGATAACCCTAGCAAGTTTCGTCGTAGGCAGCACACTCCTCTCCAATATCTCCAACTCCCACCTATGGCTCTAAGACCATGTAAGAGTGGGCAATGGAAAGAGAAAAGTGAACACAAAGAAAAAAGAGACAAAGAGAGAATGCAGGAGAGAGAAGGAACAATGTGATTGCAATAATTGAAGGTATAAGGCTACAACAGCCAGCCCCAACACGTAGCTCTATGCATGTGTGGGTGCCAGATGGTAGCAAGGGGATGAGAGAATGAGGAGGGTTGGCTGATCACAAAGGATCAATGATGGATAATGAGAGTGGGAGGGCTATAGGCAAGAAGGGGCAAAACCCTAAATTTGGTTAAACCCCCACACATGGCCAAAAGTGCCTAAAAAGATATGACTAATGTGTCCCTCCATCTAAAGTGCCTAAAACACATAAAATGATAGACAAATACAATGTCAGAGCTCTTAATATCCTCATTTGACTCAAACTAAGGCTCACACGCAAGAGATGACCACACAAGACACACATGACTGCTAACAGACATAGTAAAATATACATAATGTACAAAGTAAAATCTGTGATCAACACCATATCACCATCAAGAGAAGAAAGCCGACCCCTCTCAAACTAGAAGGGAAAGTTGGAGGAAAGCACCCTCTCCCCATCAATTTGAAGAAATAGGGGAGGAAGCACCCAAGTTGATCCTAGATAATAAGTATTGTAGCACCGGTTGATTGACCACCTTGGTTAATATATCTACAAAATTGTTTGATCAAAGCACAAACTCTAGGCGGATGGCACCTACCTCAACCTGCTCTCTATAAAGTGAAAGTGTACTCTAATATGCCATGTCTAAGGTATAATGATCAAGTTACCAACTAGTGCAATAGCACTCCAATTGTCGCAATAGAGAACAATCATTGCAACAAATGGAACTAAAGTGCCACCAAAAAGCTCATCAAGTAGATGGCCTCGATGGTTCCATCAAAGAGAGCCTATACTCAATCTCGACTATGGAAGCCACCACCATCTCTTGCTTACGGCTGGCCCAAGAGATGGGAGCCCTACCCAAGGTAAAGATATAGTTGGCATGGGAACATTGGGTGTCGAGATCTCTTGCGTAATCAAAATCTGTGTACTCCTGTAAAAAAAACCAAAACCGTAAGTCAAGCTATAAAAATAGGTACACTGCAAATATCTCAAACACACATGCAATCGAATGTGACATCCTAGGTGCAATGAAATACTAAGTACATTAAATCTAACCTAGTAGAAATTAAGCAAAGCAATTTCTCTGTGACAGATCTATAGGTGTGCTTAGACTTAGGGCTTCCTTAGATAAGTTGACAGTTGGATTAAGAGGTGTGGCTACAGGCCATATCTGATCTTCGCAATACTGATCTAACAACTAAAGAGAGTACTTCTACTATGACACAAAAATACATGTCCCAAATCAAACTACCCCCATCCCCAAAAAGTAAGTTAACAATCCAAGGTCTATCGTCTCAAAGGTAGCATAGAGCTTGGCCTTAATTTCTACTAGGGTAGTAGAATCTAAGCCAATGATGAAGTCATCTACATATAGCAAAATATAGCTAACCCCCTCTAAAGTAATACGGGCATATAAGCTTGGGTCATAAGGGGTCTTATTTCGGTCAATACTCTCTAGCTCTTTTTCCATGGTCCTTGACTGTTAAAAGCGACACAAATGAAGCATAAGGTGCAAGCCGAGTAGATCTTCTAGGGCTCTCCGAAGTGAAATCCAGTGGGAGAATCTCCAAATCGCATATGGTCTGTTAGTACCAACAAGGTAATGGGTCTCACAAAGGGGGGCTTGGGAGTTCAAAAATCTGTGGGAAGGTCAAGAGCGGGCAGCAGACCCGGCTCAAAAGATATGATCTCAGATAGAATAAACTAAGAAAACTGTGCGGAGTCCAATGAGAAGGCTACACAATATCCCTCTCATTAAAAAAACTACACCTCTCCTAACAATCACCTTGTTTGTCTAAGGATCGAACAAACAATAGGCCTTCCCTTTGGAGGAGTAACCTACAAAAATCAAGAGATCAACTTAGGGAGTGAGCTTTCCTAGCTTATCATTAGAGGTGCATGTACGCACGACTCCCAAAGACTCTAAAGAATGAAATAACAAGCCGAGAGCCAAAAAATGCCCCATATGGAGACCTCAGAGGATAGTCGCAGTCAAGTGCTGATTGAGAATGTACACCGAAGTGTTAATAGCCTTGACCCAAAGACACTCTCGGAGCTCTGTTATAAACAGCATAGAGCGTGCTATGCTCATGAAGGTCCAATTCATACGACCTATGACTCCATTTTGAGAGGGGGAGTTGATAGAGGTAAGCTGGCAAAAGATGCCATACTCTTGTAGAAACTCCGAAAATTCATGGGAGGTAAACTCACCACCACTATCACTCCTCATGCATTCTACACAACGAACAATTTGGTTATGAACCAACAACACCCAAGCAGAGAAATAGGTAAATGCATCAAGGACTTATGCTTGAGAAAGTACACCCACATGTATCTAGAATGATCATTCACTATCAAAGAGAAGTACAGTGCGCCATTTAAGGCAGCAGTGGATGTTGGCCCATAAAGATCAACATGAATCAATCTAAGAGACACCTTAGCTCTATGTGTGGACTGCTAAGGGAATGGGATACAATGTTGTTTCCTGAGTTGATAGGCTTTACAAATATCTCAAGATAGCTTCAGACGTGGAAGACCCTCAACCATCTGACAATGCAATAACTCATAAAGAGATTCATATCCGAGATATTCAAAGCAAAAATGCTAGAGACACTAGATGTCCATAGGCTCCTATGTAGTGGCTAAAGCCTGAAAGCCATGAAACTCAGAGCCTTGACTGTTGGCTTGGAAAGAAACTAGGTCATGTGGTACAAGCCACTAGGTTGTATCTAACCACGAGCGATCACTAAACCAATCTAAGAGTCAAGGACCTCAATTGTAGTCACAGTAATCAAGATTGCTCGTCCCAACTGGCAAAGCTGTTGAACTGATAACAAGTTCACCCCAAGGTGGGGGACATGGTAGATATCATCCAGCCTAGCAAGACTCGGGCCCTAGTTAGTGGCAAAACTTATACGACCGTGAGCTTGGATCTTGACCAAGGAGTTATTCCTAACATAGACTATATTGGCTGCAGAGGCTCCAGAGATGAAAATGTCCAAGACAGCCATTGTACAATGAGTAGCTCCACTGTCCACAATCCAAGGAGTAGCTGAAGTACTCGGTTGTGACAAGTGGGCCTCTGCAATCACCTCATCAAGAGGCAAGTTACATATGTGGATGAGACTCGCATCCTCTAATGTCTCTAAAAAGACAATATGGGCCTCTACAAACCAATCTAGCAGCAGGCGGTGCCACATCTGCAGATCAAGAGCCATATCAGCTGCTGCAGATGCCACGTGGCAGCAGACTAGTCAGTCAGACAGAGGCTGATCAGTCGGACAGTTTTTTTGCATTATTTTATGCAGTCGACTGCATTTACTGCAGCCGACCTGGTGCTGGGCACTATTTTTCGTTGGCTATTTATAGCCAGTTTGTGGCACACTCTCATAGATTCACAGGTACTCTCTGCAATTCGTGGAGATCAGATTGTGATCAGGCCTTGCTGTCCTCGGGTGTGCACGTGGGGTGACATCGTAGAGGAGGGCATATGCAGATATCTTCTCTACACCCGTGTATATTTTCTGCACTCCTATACAACATACTACATTGCAGATTTTCTGCTTTCACAAAATCTGCATTCACTATCTCCTTCTCTCTCTCTCTCAATCTTGGTCCTACGCTTCCGCATCACTGCACTCTGACATGGTATGAGAGTGGTGAAATTGGACTGACTGATTGAAGAACCTACCTGAAGAGGAGATTTCAGCGTGACACAAGGCTGCGTTTTCAGCATTCGAGGGCGAGCGGGAGGGCTGCGCATTGGAACGAGACTGAAGCGAGTGTGGGCATGCGGGAAAGGAGTCCAGCTAGTGAATTTGCTGCAGGTTGTTGCTGTTTGAGGGGAGGAAGGCTATGTTTTAGGCCTTCCACTGCAGATTTTACCTTTTCATCGCCTCCAGCGACTGAAGAAGGTTCGGGAAGCAGAGGAAATAGCCCTAACAAGCTGCGCTTATATAGTCAGAGGGGGCTGATTTCGCGTTTGTGCAAGCATTGCAGGTGAACATGTCTACAGAGATTGATTTGGAGTTCTAGGCGATCATGGACAGGAAGGTGCCTGTCCTACCAGCTCTTCCATCAAATCAGAAGCTTGATGGTGACAATTACCGCATTTGGCAGGTGATGATGTTGGCCATTCTGGAGTCTTATGATTTGGCGGAGCTTGTGATGGAGGAGATTAACAGGCCCTCGATAAGAGATGAGTCTAAACTCTCTTCCAATGCTCGTGCGGAGTTTGACCAAGGCCCAATCTCATTGGGACAAACTGAATGCCAGGATTCATTCTTTTCTTTTTCTATCTTGCACTACAACCGTGATAGCTCACATCGAGCACTAGACGGTGGCTCGAGAGATATGGCTGGAGCTCGACCAAATGTATAACTGGATGACCCTGATGAACAGGGTTTCTTTGGAGGTGCAGATGCGGACCTTGTCCATGAATAAGTCTTCTTTGCTTCGGGAACACATCAATAAGCTTCAGCAGCTTCAGATGCAGGTTCAAAATGCGGGGAAGCCTATTTCCTCCAAAGACATGGCGATCACTTTGTTGTCCCAGTTACCACCACGATTCAGTACCTTTTATTCTGCTCTTATTGCATCAAGGCAGTAGTCGAGACTCTTCGGTGGGAAGAGTTGATTCCTATGGTCTTGGACCAAGAGGAACAGTTGAAGGAACAGAATGCTTCCAAATCAGAGGCTTTGGTTGGTCAAGCCTCTCAGAAGAAAGGGAATGACCAAAAGAAGGAGGACAACAAATCCAAGAAGGACAAGGAGAAGGAATCGACTTGCCATATTTGTGTTAAAACCGGTCATTGGAAGAAGGATTGCCCCGACAAAGACAAGAAGGACACCAAGAAGAAGGACACGAAGGATTCTGGAGTAGTGGTTGCACCCTCATCAGCTGCTTTTCTACACTTAGCAGTCATTGAGAACTCCACACCAAAGACTTCTGATGCTGCGATGACAGCTCCCTAAGCTCGAGAGTGGATCATGGATAGTGGTGTCTCCCGGCACATGACTCCTCTCATTGGTGTTGCTCATTTGCAACCTTCGCGTGGGCAAATTCTCATTAGAGACAGCTCTTCTGTGTCTATTGTTGCGCAGGGTGAGATGCAACTGATTCCAGATGGACATGGTGGTATCCATACTTCCGAGGTGTTGCATGTGCCAGGCTTGGATATCATTTGCTTTTGGTCCATAAGATTTATTCTCTTGGTCTCTTGGTAAAGTTTGACAGTGATGTTGTTCGAGTTCTTAATTGTGGATTGAGACATGTGCTCTCTGCAGGGTATGAGGAGAATGGCATCTACAAATTGAAGTTTTCTACAACTCTTACCTCTCAAACACAGTCTGAGCTACGGTATGCTCGGTTTGGCCATCTAAACTATGAGCACCTTCAAAAGGCGTCGCAAGGATCGTTTGTCGGAGGTTTGCGAAAAACAGTGGTGAGTCATCAGTCATGTGTCTCCTGCATTCGTAGGAAATTGCATCGGGATGCAATCCCCAACAAAGCTTCGAGGCACACTCTACTGCAGCTATGGAGCTTGTATCTACAGATATTTGTGGCCCGATGAGGACCGAGTCCCTAAAGGGGAGTTTGTATTTCATGTTGATCATAGATGACTACAACAAGATGACTTGGGCCTATTTCTTGATATTGAAGTCGGAGGCTTTCTCCCACTTCAAGGATTGGCTTCTCTTCGAGGAGAACCGATCTGGCCGGCGACTGAAGACCTTGCGTTTAGACAAGGGCAGTGAATTTATGTCTAATGAGTTTGCTCGTTTTTGTATAGATAGGGGCATTCACCGGGAGTTTGCTAACACCAACACTCCTCAAGAGAATGGCATTTTGGAGCAGAAAAATAAAAGTGTGATCGAGATGGCGCGCGCCATGATGGAGCACTGATAGACACCTCAGTTTCTGTGGGCCAAGGCCGTGGCTACTGCAATTCACATCTTCAATCGATCTCCCACGTCGGCCGTTGATAGGATGACACCTTTTAAGGCTTACTTTGGGACTGCGCCAGATGTCTCTTACTTTAGGATCTTTGGGTGTGGCGTATATATGCACATCCCGAAGACGTAGTTGTTAGCCTGCTCTATTATCATTCTCAGTCTGTCATCTCCTGGTTGTGAGCTCCTGTCAGAGTCTGGCAGGAGAAAGAGGAGCTCTGTCAGCTTGGTAGTTGCTGTTTTTGTCTGCATTCCTTTTCCGGGAGTCACACAGCCCAAACTGGGCCTTTTAGTGTGCAATCGGCCCAGATTTTTGGGCAGGTCGGCCAGATCTGGCCAAGTCGGCCAGTTTTCTGGCCTGGGGCTATATATAGCAGCCCCCCAGTCATTCTCAGCATTCTCTTCTGCAGGTTCAGCACACTCTCCATCCTCTCCCACTCCGGCATTGGTGCTGCCATTGCTTTCAGTCTGTTCTGGTGCCCTCACTGACGCTCCGGGCTGCGTGCAGGGACTGATCAGTCCATTTCAGTGTATTCAGCATTCATTTCAGTCAGTGCAGATTTTCTTCCTTCATTCTCTGCTTTCTCTCTTCCCTCCTCTGTGTTCGTGTTCTTCTTCCGTTGCGCACTCTCACATGGTATCATCGCCTGACTGAAGCACAGAGGACATAACCAAGTGGAGAGATACTTCACTTCTGCTGCTGGCATCCCATCTTCAACTGCCCAGGCGGCCCCTCTAGGTGGCCCTTCTTCCTGCGTTTGCTGCAGACGACTTCTTCCGAGGCTGCCACGTCAACCAGCGACCCTTCTTCCTTGCGTTTTCCATCAGGCTGTCCCTCCTGCTGGGCGACACATCATCAGGCTGCGTTTTGCAGATCTGATGGTCGCTACCACCCCTGGCGGCACATCTCCTGCTGGCGACCCATTTTCTGGTTGCGTCTTGGTGCTGGTGGCTTCTTTTCTGGTGATCGTCATCAGTTAGCTTTGCGTTTTGCAGATCCAGGTGTTTGTAGGCTATCACAGCCTGCGTCTTGGTGGTTGGTGACCATACTGCTGGTCATACTTCGGCTTCGGCACAGTTTTCTTTGGTTTTTTGGTATTTTGCAGATTGGAAGATGTCTTACCAGTTTTCAGGCTTTGACGACTCAGAGGATGAGCTCCTTTCTCATCGTTCCTCTGAGCGGAGGCGGGATTATCAGGAGTTTCGACGTCGGGAGGAGCCTCCTCGCACTCGTCCCTCTTCAGTCCATGCATCTCAAAGGGTTCCATCTACCGTGAAGGTATCTTCCGTGAAGACTACTTCAGATGTGCGGATGCCTTCCTTGATTCCCTCTATTCAGGTGCCGATTCTCCCTTCCTTTCCGAAGGAAGATAAGTTGAATGGTTCCAACTACTCCCTCTGGTCGTGCAAGGTGGCATGCATCCTCGATACATTCGACCTTTGGGAGCTTGTTTCTTCGCCCATCGACCGTCCCCCGATGGATTCGTCCGATGGCACCTCTCTGGACCGTGCAGCCCTGTGGGATAGGCTCAACTCTCGAGCCCGTTCCTTTATTTTCATGAGTCTACATGATTCCGTTCTTGTACATGTTCACAGGTTACAGACCGCGACCGAAGTGTGGAAGAAGCTTGCGTCTTTGTATCAGCACAAGACGTTTGCCCACAAGATTTCCTTGGGGAAGAAGTTGCAGATCCTCAGTCTTGATGATTCTTCTTCCATGAAGGAGCACATCACGAAGATGGAGGACATGCGAGGCGAGTTAGCCTCTCTTGGTCGTATGATATTGTCTGAGGATATGGTGATGATTCTGTTGACTCAGCTGCCATCACCCCGTTATGATGTCTTCTACACCAGCCTCATCACCTCGAGGACCCGTGAGACACTCCTATGGGAGGAACTTTCCCCGCTTGTCTTGGAGCATGACGAGCGACTCAAAGAGGTGGGTGCCAGTGGCTCCACCAAGGCTTTTACTGCAGGTACAGGTGGCGGCAAGAAGAAGAAACAAAAGAAGGAGAAGGCCAAGGACAAGAAGGAGGAGGACAAGAAGGATGCGAAGGAGAAGAAGCCCAAATGTCCCCACTGTGGGAAGGGCACTCATCCCGAGGAGAAGTGTTGGCAGAAATATCCCCATTTGAAGCCCAAGGAGAAGGACTCGAAGGCGGCCCCAGCCACGACAGAGTCTGCGTTTGTGCATGTCTTTGTTGAGGAGGATATAGCCCTAGCTTCTACCACTCTGGAGAAGCCTTGGCTCATGGACAGTGGAGCATCTTCACATATGACCTTCCGACAGGATTGGCTTCAGGATCTTCGTTCCCGAGGGGGTACTGTCACCATTGGTGACAATTCTACAGTTCCTGTTCGAGGCGTGGGGACTCTACCTATGTTTTCTGACGAGCGGTCTTCCTCTGCCAAAGTTCTCTATGTCCCTGATTTGGGTTTTAACCTATTGTCTGTGCATGGCCTTACTCAGCTAGGTACCCGCGTCACTTTTACCCAGGATGCAGTCACAGTGGAGGATGCTTCTACAGGTGATACTCTTTGGACGGGTACACAGGAGGGTGGGCTTTATACGCTCACAGCCTTGGCTGCGAGGACTTCCCATGAGCTTGGGCTGCTTTGGCATGCTCGGTATGGTCATTTGAATCTCGATTCACTTCGGCGGGCTTCTCGGCGGAAGATGGTGGAGGGACTTCCAAATTTCCCTCCTCTTCACACTTTGTGCCCTAGCTGCTTGAGGGGCAAGCAGCATAGGCAGCCTCACCCTCAGGTTGCTTCTAGGAGGGCTACTTCTCCGCTTGAGTTGGTTCACACCGACCTTTGCGGACCTATGGGCACGGCCTCCCTTGGGAAGGCCACGTATTTGATGCTGATTGTGGACGACTTTAGTCATTATGTGTGGCCTTATTTCTTGGAGTACAAGAGCAAGGCGTACTCCCGTTTCTGCGAGTGGCAGGTGTTTGTGGAGACCCAAACAACTTCCAAAGTTCGTGGCGTTCGAGCTGATCACGGTGGGGAGTTCACTTCTCACCTTTTCTCTCAGTTTTGCAGGGATCATGGTATTCGCGTGGAGTATTCCCATCCGAACACACCATCCGAGAATGGTATGGTGGAGCATGCGAATCGGACCATGGTGGAGATGGCCCGAGCATAGGAGTCTTCCTCATTTCCTTTGGGGTGAGGTGGTGGCTACAGCGGTGCATATTCGCAACCGCTCTCCGACTTCGGCTTTACAGGACATGACTCCTTATGAGGCTTTCTTTGGGAAGAAGCCTTCCGTGTCCCATTTTCGCATCTTTGGGTGCGATGCTTTTGTCCATGTGGACAAGAAGAAGAGGAAGACGAAGTTCGACTCTAAGTCGAGAAAGCTTATCTTCGTGGGTTATAGCAAGACCACGAAGGGATATCGGCTCTACGACCCAACGACACGGAAGGTTGAGGTGAGCAGGGATGTGATCTTTGATGAGGCTTCGGCCTCTGAGGATCCGATTGATGGTTCTATTACAGGTGCTTCTTCGACATCGACGGACCCCCCCCCCCCCCCCCCACCTTCTCTTCCTTCCAGGATACCCCTTAGCACCCCACCCATTCCTCCTCCTCCGGCTTCCCTTTTCCCTTTGGTGGATGTGACTCCTTCTTCTACGAGTTCTTCCACCCCTTCAACCTCCCCTCCGGAGTCTTCTCGGGATACACAGCCTTCTTCAGGTGCGGAGGATCTATCTTCATTTGGTGAGGGGGAGTCCCTCTCCGATATGGGTGCTTTGCAGGTTCCGGAGACTACACAGTCTCCCTCGCCGCAGGAGGAGTCTCTTAGGATTCCCTTATGGTATCGCCGGCTCATGCAGGATTCAGGTGTTACTCACTTTCCTGCTTCTTCTACGGGTCCACGTCGATCAGCCCGATTACAGGTCCAGCGGGATAGTTCACTGTGTGTGAACTCTGCTCTTATGTCTCAGATTCTTCAGGATTCCGAGCCTTCCACTGTGGAGGAGGCTCTTGCACAGGATATTTGGCGACAGGCTATGTAGGCCGAGCTCGATTCCATCGAGCGAAACCATACTTGGGAGCTTGTACCGCGTCCCGAGAAACGGAAGGTGATAGGTGTGAAATGGGTCTTTAAGACCAAGTATCTTGCAGATGGCTCCTTGGACAAGCATAAGGCTAGGCTTGTTACCAAGGGTTTTGCACAGTGCGCAGGATTGGACTACTTCGAGACTTTTGCTCCTACAGCTAGGATGTCCACCATTTGAGTTCTTTTGGCTCTTGCCGCTCACCACCGTCGGCCTGTTTATCAGATGGGCGTCAAGTCCGCTTTTCTGCATGGCGTCCTTGAGGAGGAGATTTATGTTACGCAGCCTCCTGGTTTTCTTGTGCAGGGGAAGGAGGATCATGTCTACATGCTGCGGAAGGCTCTTTATGGCCTGAAGCAGGCTCCTCGTGCTTGGTACCAGAGGATTGACCGCTTCTTTGTACAGAGTGGCTTTGCGCGCTCCGCTCATGATCCCAACCTCTACTTACAGGTTGTGGATTCTCTTTCTGTTTTCCTTATTTTGTATGTTGATGATCTTATCCTTACAGGGAGCGACACTCAGCAAGTGGAGCATACTCGGTCCATTCTTCAGCAGGAGTTTGACATGACGGATCTAGGGATCCTTCACTTCTTTCTAGGACTGGAGATCTATCAGATGGCACAAGGCATCATTATCTCGCAGCACAGGTACATCTCCGAGCTTCTTTCGGAGTTTGGTATGGTCGCGTGTCGGCCTATTTCTTGCCCCATGGACCCTGAGTCCAAGCTTTTGGCAGATGGAGTCCCCCTTACAGATGCCACTCGTTACAAGTGCCTTGTAGGCTCTCTCATCTGGCTGCTTCACACTCGGCCGGATATCTCTTTTGTGGTGGCTTTGTTGTCTTCTTTTATGAAGACTCCTACACAGGATCACTGGCAAGCAGCCTTGCATGTTCTTCGATATTTACAGGGGACTCGATCCTTCGGGATCATGTATGGAGATGGGATTACCCTTTCTGGATGGAGTGATTCTGATTGGGCAGGTGATGTGGATTCGAGACGATCCACTACAAGTTATGCTTTCACCCTTGGATCCGGTGTTGTCTCTTGGAGCAGCAAGAAGCAGCCTACTGTGGCACTTTCTTCTACAGAGGCTGAGTATCGGGCCCTATGTTCGACCGCTATGGAGGCAGTTTGGCTCCGTCGCTTACTGGCGGAGATTGGCTTTTCCCAGACCGGACCTACGGAGCTACGCGTGGACAACCAGAGTGCTCTTGCTCTGGCGAAGAACCCGGTGTTTCATGCTCACACGAAGCACATTGAGGTTCAGTATCACTATGCTCGAGAGCGGATCGTGGCTTCGGAGCTGGTGGTGGTCTATTATCCTACGGCGGCCAACGCGGCTGATCTCTTCACGAAGCCTTTGCCTCAGGCTTCTTTGCTTCATCACATGCGGTTCTTAGGTCTTCAGACCCTCCCAAGATCTGAGAGGGGGTGTTAGCCTATCATTCTCAGTCTGTCATCTCCTGGTTGTGAGCTCCTGTCAAAGTCTGGCAAGAGACAGAGGAGCTCTGTCAGCTTGGTAGTTGCTGTTTTTGTCTGCATTCCTTTTCCGGGAGTCACACAGCCCAAACTGGGCCTTTTAGTGTGCAGTCGGCCCAGATTTTTGGGCAGGTCGGCCAGATCTGGCCAAGTCGGCCAGATTTGGCAGGTCGGCCAGTTTTCTGGCCTGGGGCTATATATAGCAGCCCCCCAGTCATTCTCAGCATTCTCTTCTGCAGGTTCAGCACACTCTCCGTCCTCTCCCACTCCGGCATTGGTGCTGCCATTGCTTTCAGTCTGTTCTGGTGCCCTCACTGACGCTCCGGGCTGCGTGCAGGGACTGATCAGTCCATTTCAGTGTATTCAGCATTCATTTCAGTCAGTGCAGATTTTCTTCCTTCATTCTCTGCTTTCTCTCTTCCCTCCTCTGTGTTCGTGCTCTTCTTCCGTTGTGCACTCTCACAGTAGTGTGACAAGTTCGAGGCGGTTTCCCGACGACACGTTTTTGTTGGCTATAGCTCCGAGTCCCGTAGTTATTGTCTATTTGATCCCGTCAAGTAGGATGTCTATACGAGCCGAGATATGCGGTTCGTGGAAGTTCCGGCCAGAAAGGAAGGTCAGAAGCACCCCGCCCTTGGAGATCCAGAGGAGGGAGAGTTAGGCTCCCGAGACAATTCCTTTGGAGCCAAAGCCTTTTGATGTATATTCTTCTTCTGATTAACAGTCTTCCCTTCCACCACCCACCCCAGTGAAGCTTCCGCCGGTGGATGTACCCAAGTCTTCAGTAGACAGAAAGCGACGGGGAGAGGTCCGATCTGGCCTCCTCCTCGTTGGGCCCATGACACACTCAAAGATTCAGGGATCGAAGGGGTCCCTAAGGAGTGGAAACCGCAAGATAGACTGCGGAGGTCACGGAGGAATCAAGCACATTCTATGGAGCTTGTTTGCTCTAACTATTGTTTGATGATCCGTGTTATGCAGCATCGAGAGGCCACTTTAGTGAAGGCGGCTTTGCAATCTGACGAAAGGCTATGGAAGCCGAGTTGGAGGCTATTGAGAAGAATGGCACTTGGTACCTTGTGCCTCGTCCCTCTCACAAGAAGGTGATTGGTGTCAAGTGGATCTTCAAGACGAAGTACCTTAGCGATGGTTCTTTGGGCAAGCACAAGGCTCGCCTTGTTGCTAAAGGTTTTGCTCAGTGCCCAGACATTGACTTCCATGATACTTTTATCCCCCACTGCTCGTATGGCGACTATTCGAGCTGTTCTTGCCTTGGCTGGCCATAGGAGATGGCTTGTCTATCATTTGGATGTGAAGTCGGCCTTTCTCAATTGTGACTTATAGGAGGAGATCTATGAAGAGCAGCCTCCTGGCTTTGGATCCTCAGATGGGCACGTTTACAGGTTGAAGAATGCCTTGTATGGCCTCAAGCAAGCTCAGTGTACATGGAACAAGAAGATTAACTCGTTTCTTCGGTCAAAGTTGGGATATTGGCACTCCACCGCCAATCCATAGCTTTATGTGCAGACTTCCAAGGTTGGTCGTGTGTGGTTTGTGTTGTATGTTGATGATTTGATTCTGACAGGGGATCATGCATAGAAGGTCCAAGAGACCAAGACAACTTTGCATCAGATGTTCGAGATGACGGATTTGGGGCTTCTTCATTTATTCTTGGGTCACGAGATTTATCAATCTCAAAGGGGAATTTTCATCTCTCAGCAAAGATACATTCAAGAGCTCTTGATAACTTTTGAGATGGAGACTTGTCGGACTATTTCTACTCCTATGGATCCGAACTAGAAAGCCACTTCACACTCAAATTCTCCCTTGATGACTGCTTTCCGCTACCGTCAATTGATTGAATCCTTGATTTGGCTACTCAACACTCGTATTAATCTTTGTTTTGTTGTCGATCTTTGGCAGGGTTCATGAGTGAACCCAAACAAGTGCATTGGCAGGCTGCCCTAAGGATTCTTCGGTATTTGAGGGGGACCTCTTCGTATCCCGCAGATACACATACTTCAAATCTTTTTCTTGCAAGTTGAAGCGACTCAGATTGGGCTGGCGATGTGAACCATCAAAGGTCTACTACAAGTTACTATTTTACCTTGGGTACAGGTGTTATCTCTTGGAGTAGTAAGAAGCAGCCAATGATAGCCCTTTCTTCTACTGAGCCTGAGTATCGGGTCGCGTCTTCCACCACATGTGAGATTGTGTGGCTTCGGAGATTGTTGGAGGAGCTTGGCTGTCCCCCAGACTCATCCTACTCTTCTGTGGTGCGACAATGAGAGTTGCACTGCCTTGGTATGGAATCCTGTATTCCATGCCCGGACGAAGAACATTGAGATCCAGCATCACTTCATTCAGGAGAAGCTTCTGGATGGGACCATTGATGTGGAGTACTGCAAGACACAGGATAATCTTGCAGATTTGTTCACAAAGGCACTTCCCCAGGCTCTTCTTCGACGACATGCCAGATCCCTTAGTCTTTTAACCTCTCTAGGATCTGAGAGGGGGTGTTAGAGAGTCATTTCCTGGACAGCAAATTACCACATCAGCAGTATGGACAACAGGCGGAGCCACGTCAGCGTAGCAGGTGCCATGTCACCAGATCAGGAGCCATGTCAACTACCGCAAATGCCACATGGAAGCAGACTGGTCAGTTGGACAGAAGCTGATCAGTCGGACAGTTTTTTTGCATTATTTTATGCAGTCGCCTGCATTTACTGCAGCCGGCCTGGTGCTGGGCACTATTTTTCGTTGGCTATTTATAGCCAATTTGTGGCACACTCTCATAGATTCACAGATACTCTCTGCAGTTCGTGGAGATCAGATTGTGATCAGGCCTTCTTGTCCTCGAGGTGTGCACATGGGGTGACATCGTAGAGGACATACGCAAATATTTTCTCTGCACCCGTGTATATTTTCTGCACTCCTATACAGCATATTACATTGCAGATTTTCTGTGTTTCACTGTCTCCTCTCTCTCTCTCCTCTCTGTGTTCATTCTCTCTCAGTCTTTGTCCTACACTTCCGCATCGTTGCACTCTAACATAAACGTCACTTCTCTAGTGTCACCAACTGACACTTATGCCTAAATGAATGACCTAAGCCAACAACTGGCACCAGATACCACCAAGTACTTGTGCAACATGACTTATAGCAACTTTTACCTTTGACATCCCGTGATTTCCTCGGGTCTTGGGCTCGTAAATCTACTCTAACCCAAGTTACACCTCACATGTGCAACGTTTATTTAACCATGTGATTAAAAAATCCACATGTTAAGTGAGATTTCAAAAATACATGTCCTCATGACAATGCCTCTTGTCAAATAAGTCAGTTGTGCATATTCTCTAGTCATAACATGCTGCATTTTTTTTAAATGAAAAAAATAATCTCCTTGCATGTTTTTAAAAAAGTTTCTTTGTCAAATAAAATGCAAAAAATTGCTGAGCATTTACAACAAGTATATCTTTTTATAGTAAGATGGGTCAATTAGAGATGATGCATCTCATTTTGAAAATGCACATAATGAAGGGGAAAATGCGATGCCTAATCTTGGAATCAACTTACACTATGGACAAGAAGGAGAAAATGTGGTTGTTGACCAAGTGGACCCTTCTAGACCCAAGATGCTAATGTGTGGAAATAGCATAGGGGTTGTTTTACAACAGGATGGCCGAGTCATTGTATACAAGAGTCTTGTTCTCCATGGTGCAAAAAGGAATTTGCAGATTTATGAGAAAACGTTGCTTGCTGTAATTCATGCACTTTCAACATAGAAACACTATCTTTTAGGGGCTGATTTCACACTCCAAATAAAGCATCAACATTGTGTTATTTCATAGCTCAAACCAAGTTGTCTAAGAAGCACATGAGATAGGCCAACTTCTTATCTATTTTTCACTTTCAAATTGTGTACATGAATGGCAAAAGAATGCAGTGGCTGGTGCATTGTCATGTAATGCTAGATTTGGACTGTCACTATGGTATATCTCACTGAATTGGATGACATGAAGGATCAATATGTTCCCTATTCAGACTTCGCAAATGTATATGATCAACTTTGCAATGGTGAGAGGCATGAACACTTTGTCCTTAGGAATGGTTTCTTGATGATGTGTAGACGACTCTGTGTCACAAAGTAGTTGAGACCTAAGGTGATCACTTAGAGTCGTGTTCCTCCTATGTAGAGCATACAGGGATTGATGCTACAGTTAAAGCAATGGAGCACTTCTTTTACTTGCATTCTTTGAGACATGATGTTGAGCAATTTGTTAGAACATGCATCATACATCAAAAAGTGAACTATGGCAAAAGATATAGGGTTTAGTATAGCCCTTGCCTATTCTAGATAGGCCTTGGCAAAACATTTCTATGAGCTTCATCTTTGAGCTTCCTAGGACACCTACGAGGGATATTGACAATTATTTGTAGGTTCAATAAGCAAGTCCATCTCATTCTGATGAGGGAGAAGTAAAGGCTGATCATACAGTGTGCCTATTTTTGCAGCCTGTGTTGAAGTATCATGGTATCCCAAAGTTAAAAATATGGGTACCACACTGAAATTTTCTTCAACCTTCCATCCACAAACAAGTGGTCAATCAGAAGAGGCAAATTCTATAGTGCTTGATCTCTTGAGATGTTATGTATTTAAAGAAAAGTCACGATGGGAGTAGTATTTGCCTTTGGTAGAGTTTTGCATACAATAATATAGTGCATAGTTCCAATGGCGAAGCTCCATTTCAAAGATCAAGTATGCTCAAAGGTCTCAAGAGAAGCAAAAGAAGACAGCCGATCGCCATGGACCCACAATGCAATGTGCAGAGGATGATCATGTATTGCTATGTTTTAAAAAAACAGTTGAAAAAGTTAAAAGGTAGAGAAAGGTTGTATCCAAAGCTGAGTATGAGATATTATAGGCCTTATCAAGTGTTGGAGAGGATCAACAATATTGCTTATGGGCTGAAATTGCATCCATATTGGTAGATACACAATGCCTTTCATTTTAGCTTGTTGAGGCCTTTTCATGATAATGTGCCTAAGGATATATTTGCTAAAATTCAGCCAAAGGTTGAGAGATGGATGAGATTTTGATACCTGAGCTGATTTTGGCACGTAAAGAGTACACGATCGAGGTAGAGTTTCGAAAAGGTATTTGGTGAAGTTTCAGAATTATTCACCGATGGATGCTCAGTGGATGGAAGAGAATGTCTTGGCAAACCACCCTCAATTGTTGTAACTTTACCTCAAGGCTTTTCAGTTAGAGCGGACTTTGGATCAAGCTCAATTAGGTTCAACAGAGTAGGGGTCCAAAGCATTGCATGATGCTCAAGGGGGAGGTAGTACTTCCACTTTCCAGTGATGGACAACTCTCGTGTATAGTGAATCTCAAATGCATTCTGCCATGAGCTCACTATTCAATGTACTAGTCACTGCAATTGGTATGTATATGGTATAGATTTTCACCTACAACTCTAAAACTATACATTTCCATCAGCATGCATTAGTTTGCATCAGTGTATGATCATCAGAGATTGATTATCAATTGTTGGTTTTTAGTGGATGATAATCAATTCTCAATGGTATTCAACTCACTTTGTGGACAGTAGTATATTTAATGAATGCCATTGAAAGATCAGCCATGGTTTATGCTTAGTTTCAGCTTTGCTATGGTTGTTTGGCCAAAATAGTTGGCATATGCTACTGAGAAATGCATTCTATGGGTTTTTTGTAGCAATTTCAGATTCTATATGTCTTATGTTTTATTTATGCTGGTTGGAAATTTTAAGGAAGTGTTTGGCATTAGCAAAGTTAAGCAACAATGGCCAATGTTATTTTAAATATGATGCCTTTAGAAAATTCCAATGCTATACATTTTGCTTTGACACATTGCAATGAAATCAAGGATGATTGCAAGGATTTCAAAGGGAAGGTCTATCATGACGATGTCAAATTTCAATGCCTTGCTTAGCATTTGATTAAAAGTTAATCAAATGTGCAAATGTGACTTGCACATGTAAGGTGCAAATTAATTATTTCACAATGTGAGACCCAAGACCCCGAGATATTAGCAATGCCAAAGGCGAAAGTTTTAATAGTTATGCCTAACAAGTATTAGGTGGTATCCAGTGTCAAATTTTAGCCTAGACCAATTTATTGGCCATGAATGTCAGTGGTGACATGAGATTGGGTATTAATTAATTAATGCTGGTCTAAGGGCTAATGATTACTCAATGATACTTGGGAGACAAATTGGCCCAGCCAATTTAAGATTGGTGGAATTTTTTCTTGAGAAAAAAAATAATTATTATATTAATTTTCATAACAAATATTCTAAAAATAAATTTAATAAGTTGCATGATGTTGAAAAATGGGATTAGAAGGCCGCCACTTGTGGCAAAACAAGCCCATGCAAGTAGGGAGAAGGTTGTTGGAGTTTGGTGGAAGACTATTCTATCCATTTTGAGAGAAAAGATTATTAGAGAGAGAGGAGAGGCTACTGAAGTGATCTACAACCATTAGAGACCTGCCCACAAATTAGCAACAGCATTTTGGAGGCCTACAAGTGTAGGCGACAATTGGGAAGGAGCCCAGACAACAACAACTACTCTAAAAGGGCTGGTGATAGCAGATTTTGACTCACATGCTATAGATGACAGCATTCAGGGCTTTTTTGGACAAGGCAGCAGCTATTTTGCTCGAGTTTTTACTCAAGTTTTCACAATGGAACTTTCAAATTTCTCTCTCTACAGCATTCTCTCTCATAATTCAACCATCTCTAAAGTTATCTCAGCAAAATCCAACCATTTGAGCCATCAAAGGTGGAGACTTTGGTTAATCTCTGTTGTAACCCTAATTTACAACAAAACTTAGGGTTTCACAGCTACCTTAGGAAGTGTGCTCAGAATTAAAGGCCTAGGACTTGAATTCTAGCAACTAAATTTGAAGAATTTTAGGGAGATTCAAGAGGCCAACCAGCCAATATCAAATTTGGGACTAAATTTGTCTCCCAAGGAATAGCATAAAGGCCAATCCCCCAAGCAAACCAACAGGCAAATTTTGAAGGCTTACCAGTTGTTTGTGACAGCAAGAGGCACTTGGATTAGCAAACAAGATTTGAGAATCTCAGTTGTACTCTATCCATTTGCAATCAAAGATAAAGAAAGACTGTGAGGGGGGGAAGATTTGGGGCCGACAAGCTATCCATTGTCCAAGATTAAAGTTATAAAGTGTGCATTTCAGCTTATGTGATTTATTTACTTCTTGTAATTATTGGTTGATTAAGTTATTACCACATCTCCCAAGAGGAAGGCCGGTTTCAGTGAGTCTATCCTAGATTGGGAACAAGGTATCTTCTAAGAATTTGGAGCATGTGAGATTGGCATTCAAGTTTGGACTCAACATGGAGTTTGTAACATGCCCACCTATCGGCCGTCCAAGTACGTTTTAGCAATCCATCGAGAAACGATTCTAGGTGTCGCCGCCCGGTACTCCCATGGAATGTTTCAGGGTTTGTCGCCTAGGGTTTCCCAAGTCCGCCTCGCAATGGAACGTCCACCGCCGAACCCACTAGGATCAACCTGAAATTTGGGTTCCTAGTACACAAAGTCTCCTAACAGCATCCTAGCATCGGGTTTTGGACATCCTACTTTACGCAGAGATACCCAATCTGAAGTAGATCCATACCACACTTGGTTCAAAGAGAATGGAAAACGAGAGGGATGCACCGCTCAACCTCTTTGCCCATAGGGCATAATCCCATTCTAGTCCCCTAAAACGGTATGAACCGAGTTCTAACTTAACAATACCTAAAGTCATCGTCGGTAAAACCTTGTGAGAAGCCTCCTAGTTCTCTCGGACCACCCAGCCGTAGGACCGGATCCGTCCGGAATTTCACCCATCCGCTTCCCTTGATAGCTTTAGTTTTCTAATTAGATCCTACCACATTTATGTGTGACATTTAAAATCAACTTCATTATATAAGCCTTTTAGAGAACAAGGTTCGTTTGCATAATTTACAGCACAGTCATGAAAACAAAACAAGCAGTCCTCTTGGCAAACAAGGTTCGTTTGCGTAATTTATAGCACAATCATGAAAACAAAAGAAGCAGTCCTTTTGGCAAATAAGTTCCTTAACTTATCTTTAAGTTAATCTTTGTCTCCTGCCTATATAGGAGAATTATCTATCCCTTCTGTCTAACATAAGTCCCAGTCCAAATCACATGGCACCAAAATTTCCATCCTTTATCTAGAATAGGATCTTCCAACGCCTCCAGACGTTGGGCTCACGGCAATCTACAGCTCCATTCCGAACTCAGCAAGGGGTATCCAGATCTCCACTAAGCCCGAGTAACCTAGGAGTGAGACACACTTTCTGTGGTTGGCCTTTTCACCACTCGGCCTTCGGCCCATGAATCGAGCATTACCCTCTTGGGATAATCCACGGTGCGATCTTGTAGATGATCCACCCGTGTAAATATCCTTCCTTAATTAACCAATTAAGAATCAAGCATAATCAAGGCAATCAGCCCTAATATCATCTTCTAGAAAAACATTCATTTATTCCCATGGCAACTTGTCATTACAGACCCCTGCCATGCATTTGCCATCAACATAAGCCTTGGAATATTTATCCAAATCACAATGCAACAATCAATTGATTGAAAGAATAACATTTAAGGTATTGTTCAATCAATCAACAAAACTAATTGTATTTTTCCCAAACAATACAAGAATAGACGCGATAATAATTCCATCGCATATTCGCTCTCCCCCTTGGAATCAAAGAGCGATTCTATGCAAATTTTTCTTAATACTTGTATACACAATTCTTAATGTCATTCTTTTTACAATTATGCTATTCATAACCCCTGACTGATTGCTCTATCAACAAATAAGCCATGCACAACTAAGTGCAATTAACTTCCCTTGATACATACATTTTGCAAATTCCATCTTTCAAATATGTGAGAAGAGGCCTATCCCTTCCCATGACCTATTCTCGTCCATCATAGTATGGAGCCTAATGTATCTCATGCAAGAATCAAAACAAGCATCTATCAATTTGAAAAATATATTACTTACGACCGGTAACACAATTGGATTGATAGTGATGCCTTCACCCGAAACTTCGTTGTTGGTTATAGGATTGCCAACCACACGTGACATTCTTCGCTTGGAGACCATCGTCCGCAAATAGACTCAAGAGATTAAGAAGGCGGAATAAATTCGAGATGGGAGAGTGTAAGAGAATATGGCTAAGTCGTGGATCGAGAGAAAGGGAATTGTGCAGCCTCTCGGGGTAACTCTTCTCTCTCTCTCTCTCTCAAGCTCTCTCTCAATCTCTTGGAGGGCTATCCTTCTCTCTAGCTCTCTCTCGCAGCCTCTCGTAGTCTCCTTATGCTCTCTTGTGCCTCTCTATGCCTCATATTTATAATGAATTAAAGAGGAGGGAATAAGGCTGAGAATAAGAGTGGAGGGGCTCTTGGAAAACTCAGTGATCTAATGCTCAGATCATAAATCTGATGGTTGCATTAGCTTCAAAAGGAGGGTAAAACCCCAAGACAAAGACAATTGGTTAGAAAGCTCTCAGTTCACTCCTTCTTCTTTTCTCTGTTCGAAGTGTTGTTTACTGCTTGTAGATTGTGATCGCGGCGCACGCGATTTCGCCTGTTACTTTTCTTTATTTTTTTCTTTTTATAAAATCTCCAAGACTAACTAAAATATCCCTTGTCTTTTCTTTTAAATGACTTTTAGTTCTATCTTTTTAGAATAATATCTAAAATATAATTAAAATTTTTTCAAAAATATGATATTTTTGGACCATCCAAACTATACATATTAATACTAGTGATTAATATGGCTCATAAGTCTCGTTCACGTTGTAACTTCCGTGAAGGGTTGCTATGGTCCTTGTCAATCTGAGAAAAATATTGAATTATGACTCTCGGTTTATTTTACAATATATTTTCAATTAAATAAAAATTATTAGTTATTAATGTTAGTTAGTTTTTACCTTAGTTAGTCTTTAGTTAGTAATATTACTAACTTATTAATTGACTAACTAACTTTCGAACTAACCAACTAACTTTTATTGCGTGGAAATATTACATCCTCCTCCCCTTAGAGAAATCGAGATGTCCTCATCTCGAGAGAAACTGGGGAAGACAAGTATTAATGGGGCTTAGAACCTGTGGGTTAGGACCCACCATGTATCCGTTGTGCTACTCTTAATGTTTCAGGTAATGCAACTCATATTATTAAAAGAGTAAGATTTATTCTCAATATAAGTTGTGTTACATGTCGATTAAGCTTCTAGGATTTTTAGTCCTCCTAATAAGGTGTAGTGGGTTCTAGGTCTTCGTCTTCATCTGATTCCTCTATATATCCATAGACTGCACCTGTGTAGCTTTGTTTTCTTGGCGGCTCAATGTCTTCTGGACTTAGATCAGGGCAATCTGCTTGGATGTGTCCTAGCTCATTACAATGGAAGCATTGACGGTAGAGACATCTCCTACGGATGTACCCTATCTCTCCGCACGTATGGCATCTCTTACACTGATCTCAGGATTCATCTTTGCTACAATTGCCCAATTTAAGTTCTTGGACGATTGGATTCGCTCGGAGTAATGCATCTTGCAAGTCCGTTTGACGCATTGCTTCAAGACGGTGGTTCAGCGGAGTGTTCAAGCCATGGCAAACCTTGGATACTTGCTGTGTAATATCCATAGGTGGCGCATCTTTTAGTAGGGTTACAAACTTTGAGTAGTAAGCTTCCAGGGTTAATTCCAGCTGCTTGAGCTTGAAGAATTCATTCATCTTCAAAGTCTGGTAGATTGGCAGAAAGTATCATCCACGTACAGCATCTTTCAATTGAGTCCACGTAACAGCGGCTTCAAAAACACCTTGATCCTTGCACCATTGCTTCCACCATAATCGAGCCTGGCCAACCAGCTTAAGTTTAGCTATCATTGCTTGATTCATAGAGACAGTTCCCAAAGCAGAGAAATAGTCATCCATCGACTCAATCCATATCTCCGCTTCTGCTGCGACATCTATCCCTTTTCCATCAAATTCGGGTGCCTTACTCTGCTTGAGAAGGGATTTCTTCTCTTTCATGTCAGCATTCGTGGGTGCAGAAGGTGCCTAACAATCAAGCATTACTACTCAGGTTATTTTTGTTTAGGATATATCTATGAACCACAATCACGTATCATCATGAGGATTTGCTCTAATACCAATTGTAACATACCCGCCTATCGGTTGTCCAAGCACGTTTTAGCGGTCCATCGAGAAACGATTCTAGGCGTTGCCGCCCGGTACTCCCATGGAATGTTTCGGGATTTGTCGCCTAGGATTTCTCGAGTCCGCCTCGCAATGGAACGTCCATGACCGCGAGCCCACTAGGATCGACTTGAAATTAGGGTTCCTAGTAGACAAAGTCTCCTGACAGCATCCTAGCATCAGATTTTGGACATCCTACTTTACGCAGAGATACCCAATCCGAAGCAGATCCATACCGCACCTAGTTCAAAGAGAATGGGAAACGAGAGGGATGCACCGCTCAACCTCTCTGCCCGTAGAGCATAGTCCCATTCCGGTCCCCTAAAACGGCATGAACCGGGTTCTAACTTAACAATACCTAAAGTCATCGTCGGTAATACCTTGTGAGAAGCCTCCCAGTTCTCTGAAACCACCCAGCCATAGGACGGACCTGTCGGGGATTCTGCCCACCCGCTTCCCTTGATAGCTTTAGTTTTCTAATTAGGTTCTACCACATTTATGTGTAACATTTAAAATCAACTTCATTAATTAAGCCTTTTAGGAAACAAGGTTCGTTCGCATAATTTACAGCACAATCATGAAAATAAAACAAGCAATCCTTTTGACAATCAAAATCCTTAACTTATCTTCAAGTTACTCTTTGTCTCTTGCCCATACAGGAGAATTATGTATCCCTTCCGTCCAACATAAGTCCCGGTTCAAATCACATGGCACCAAAATTTCCATCCTTTATCTAGAATAGGATCTTCCAACGCCTCCAGACGTTGGGCTCACAGCAATCTACAGCTCCGTTCCGAACTCGGCAAGGGGTATCAAGAGCTCCACTGACCCCGAGAAACCTAGAAGTGAGATACACTTTCCATGGTTGGCCTTTTTACCACTCAACCTTCGGCCCATGAATCGAGCAGTGCCCTCTTGGGGTAATCCACAATGCGATCTTGGAGATGATCCACCCGTGTAAATATCATTTCTTAATTAACCAATTAAGAATCAAGCATAATCAAGGCAATCAGCCCTAATATCATCTTCTAGAAAAACATTTCTTTATTCCCATGGCAACTTGTCATTACAGACCCCTGCCATGCATTTGCCATCAACACAAGCCTTGGAATATTTATCCAAATCACAATGCAACAATTAATTGATTGAAAGAAAAACATTTAGGGTGTTGTTCAATCAACCAACAAAACTAATTGTATTTTTCCCAAGCAATACAAGAATAGACGCGATAATAATTCCATCGCATATTCGCTCTCCCCCTTGGAATCAAAGAGCGATTCTATGCAAATTTTTCTTAATACTTGTATGCACAATTCTTAATGTCATTCTTTTTACGATTATGCTATTCATAACCCCTGACTGATTGCTCTATCAACAAATAAGCCATGTGCAACTAAGTGCAATTAACTTCCCTTGATACATGCATTTTACAAATTCCATCTTTCAAATATGTGAGAAAAAGCCTATCCCTTCCCATGACCTATTCTCGTCCATCATAGTATGGAGCCTAATATATCTCATGCGAGAATCAAAACAAGCATCTATCAATTTGGAAAATACATTACTTACGATCGGTACCGCAATTTGATTGACAGTGATGCCTTCGCCCGAAACTTCATTGCTGGTTGTAGGATTGCCATCCGCATGTGACATTCTTCGCTTGAAGGCCATCGTCCGCAAATAGACTCAAGAGATTAAAAAGGCGGAATAGATTCGAGATGGGAGAGTGTAAGAGAAGATGGCTAAGTCGAGGATCGAGATAGAGGGAATTGTACAACCTCTCAGGGTAACTCTTCTCTCTCTCTCTCTCTCACTCTCTCTCTCTCTCTCTCTTTCGTAAAAGGTAATTGTATTAATTACGAAAAAAATGTACAAGTTTACATGATTACAAGATACACGATGACTCTCTCTCTCTCTCTCTCTCTCTCTCTCTCTCTCTCTCTCTCTCTCTCTCTCTCTCTAGCTCTCTCTCACAGTCTCTTGGAGGGATATCCTTCTCTCTACCTCTCTCTCGCAGTCTCTCAGAGTCTCCTTATGCTCTCTTGTGCCTCCCCATGCCTCATATTTATAATGAATTAGAGAGGAGAGGATAAGGCTGAGAACAAGATTGGATGGGGCTCTTGGAAGACTCAGTGATCTGATGGTCAGATCATAAATTTGATGGTTGCATTGGCTCCAAAAGGGGAGTAAAACCCTAAGACAAAGACAATTGGTTAGAAAGCTCTCAGTTCACTCCTTCTTTTCTTTGTTTAAAGTGTTGTCTACTGCTTGTGCATTGCGATCACGGCATGCGCGATTTCACCAGTCACTTTTCTTTATTTTTTTCTTTTTATAAAATCTCCAAAACTAACTAAAACATCACTTGTCTTTTCTTTTTAAATGACTTTCAGTTCTATCTTTTTAGGATAATATCTAAAATATACTAGTTATTTTTTCCAAAAATCTAATTTTTTTTACCATCCAAACTATACATATTAATACTAGTGATTAATATGGCTCATAAGTCTCATTCACGTTGTAACTTCCGTGAAGGGTTGCTACGGTTCTTGTTAATCCGAGAAAAATATCGGATTACGGCTCTCGGTTTATTTTAAAATATATTTTTAATTAAATAAAAATTATTAGTTATTAATGTTAGTTAGTTTTTATCTTAGTTAGTCTTTAGTTAGTAATATTACTAACTTATTAATTGACTAACTAACTTTCGAACTAACCAACTAACTTTTATTACGTGAAAATATTACAGAGTTGCTCTTATCACACAATTATATTACAATTGTGTTATATATCATTAGAGGATTGTTTTCACTTTTGGATTCTCTTTTCCTCTTTGCAATATACATTTAGAAAGCCAACTTAGAGTAAAACTTATTCTTTCTTCTCTACACCATAGTACAAGGTTTCCTTACTATGGCGACTCAATATGAAGAGCCCATATTGCAAGTGGAGATGAAACCCATGGAGGTGGCGACTCTTCGCTAAGAATTCACTCTTCTACAAAGTCAAATAAATTCTTCCCATTGGATGGTCTCTAATCTTTAGGGGGACTTGGGAGGTTATTGACATGGGAAGACACAAGGAGCAAAGGCCCATTCATCTCCAGCAACTCATGGTTTCAAATGGAGCAGACGACGACTTCCATGCCACTACACTCATCTCAACATTGGTTTGAGAGTCCCTAGTATAGTGAGAGGGCTAGCACAACTCAACAACCCCAATTAAGGATTCTTTCTCCATCCCTTCTTGTCACAAGGACGTAAAATTTTGAGATACTTTAATCTTGTTGATAACATTTAATTGAGTTATTAATCAAATGTATAAGGTTATTTAGCATATGTGATACACATGGCAGTTATTTCATGGTAATAGGCCAAGGACCTTGAGGATACAGTGGGTGTCAAAGGCAAACATTGTGATAAGTTAGGCGAACTGGGCTTTGGGGATCAGTTGATGTCAGTTTTGACCACCCTGGGATAGTTATTTGGCCAATAAGTGTTGATGGTGCCACTAAGGACTAGTATTAATTAATTAATTAATTAATGCCAACAGAGGTTGGAAACCACTCCAAGTTGCAAATGGCTTAACCAATTTAATTATGAATGGGCATATTTAATTTTGGGCAAGGTCAAAAGAGCTGAAATTAATTTTTAGAATTATTGAATTCTAAAAATTAATTAAATGGTGGATAATACTGAAAAATGAAATTAGAAAACTACCACTTGACAAAACTTGTCCATACAAGTGCAAAAAACGTTTTTAGGGTTTGGTGAAAAACTATTCCAAGCATCATGAGAGAGAAGGAGAATGTTAGAGAGCAAGAAGATGTTGCTAATGTAATTTGCAGCTACTATGGACCAGTCCTACAGGTGATAGCAATTTGAAGCCCTCCAAGAGGAGGTGACAGCATCCCAAGATTCTTCTAGTGCAAATGACAGCATATCGAAGGGGGCAACAGTCTTTCTAATGGTCCTAAGCTGTAGCTGATAGCTTCCATGCTGTTTGAGCCGGGCAAAGCAATTTTTTAGCATTTCTCACAATGAAACTCTAAAATTTCTCTCCACAACATCCTCTCTCATCTCCTAGACATCTCTTAAGTTATCTCAGTATTTTCCAGCAGTCTGAGCCATCAAAGAAAGATATTTCAATCAATCTCTATTGTAAACCCTAATACAGCAAAAATTAGGGTTTTGACAACCGTCTCGAGATGCGTGCTCAGAATTGAGAGCAAAGGACTCCAATAGCTTAAATTGAGGAATTTCAAGAAGATTCAAGATGCCAACCTGCCAAAATCAGATTTGGGGTTGAATTTGTCTTTCAAGGAGCACGGTGAAGGCCAATCTCCAAGTAAATCAAGGGGCAAATTGGTTTGGAGGCTTGCTAGTCAGTTTTGACAGCAAGAGGCACTTGGATTAGCAAAGAAGATCAAAGGATCTCAATTGTACTCCTTTCATTTGCAATATAAGATGAAGAAATATTGCAAGAGATATCAATTTTGGGAACAAGGTGTCCAATATCCAAGATTAAAGTGGTAAAGTGTACATTTTCAATTTACATGAAATTTATGCTTGTTGTAAATAGTGCTTAACCACCCTATCTGAGAAGGAAGGCTGATTACAAGTCAATCACAGGCTGGCCATCTCCAACGTCCCCATTACAATCATCCTGACCTTGTATGAAGGGGTGTTGGTAGCTCTCACCCCATGCCAATCACAGTAGGCAGCCTATAGGTGCAATTGGTATCCCAAAAAGGAACAAGCAGCAATGGCAAAGAAACTTTCCATCCGGAATAGTGCCCATGCCCTTGTGTAGCAAATAGAGAGATTCAAGATTCTTCATGTGCAAAAGAGTATTGCAAATAAAGTGTCTCCTTGCTGGCAATTGTAACTCAAGACCATGCAATAAGCACTAGGGCTGAGATGTGCTCGATTGTTCTTCAGATTGTTCTTCAACATTTTACTTTGACAAACTACAAGTTGCAACAAAGAAAAGTGTGAAAATCCTTTTGCTAGGATGTGGGTATGTACTTCACTTGCTCCAAAAAAGTTACATTCACATATCTCTTTTCTCTCTCTAAAAATAGCATCTATTTTGGTTGATGTGGAGATGTGGCATCCAAATTCCTTGGAACAAGTCATGGAGTTGGCCGCTACCCTTCAGTGTTAAGAGAGGTGAAAGAAGGCTAGCCAGCATAACTACTCAATTGTTGCAAAAACCAAGGGCCAAGATAAGGCTTAGGAAAAGAGCAAGTCCACGAGTTCTTATGTGGGACACAATGGCTGCAAGATGAGAATCGGTATTTCATATGCAAGGAAAAGGGTTACAAGCATCACACGGTATTCTTGCACGAGACGATACAAGAGTTCAGCGAATTGATCAATTCCAACAAAAACAATAATAATTGAGAGCTTTGGTCCCCAGGATGTGTCTTCTTTGCACATGTATCTATAAATAGTGGGGAACCGAAGAAGTGTAATCAACATGGGCTTAGCAATTTTGCAACATTGCTGATGTTTGATAAAGATTGCCAACTTGGGTGGTACTCAAATTGGTGTGCTAGACACAATGTCAAGTTTGGATCTCTTGCAAATATATATGTAGTTTATTGCTCTTCAGAGAGTGTGATTTACCCTAGTGGGAGAGATGACCAAGTCTCAATAGGATGCAAAGGTAGATTGCAAATTGGATGGTTTCCTGTTGGTGGTGTTGAGGCTTCTTCACAGCGTCGAATTGATTATGAATGTGACCACAAGAGTTGCTTAACCAAAGTAACTCAATAGTTTGGACAATGAACTTGTCATGGTTAATAGTTACAATGGAAGCAAGGACAAGTCCTTAAGAACGAGGATACTTTGAGAGAGAAGCAAAGGTAGTCTCTACGATGGGCAAGAGTCTTGTGGCAATCTCAAGAGGCTCATTGAATGTTTGGGGATTTAAACAGGTGCAACATAACTAAGGACACATGGAGTTCTTCAGGGGGTGACATGTGATACCCCTATGTTGGCCTAGGCATGCAGCAATTGTGCAATTAATTTAATAGAAAATAAATGAGAATAAAAGAATTAATCAACTCATCCATGCGCAATGATACTCGATCACAAATGAGAAGCAGTGTATTAATGAGTGTGAGAGAGTACAATGCTCAAGGCGATCACAATGAATAAAGCCACACTTGTGTGCTAATGAGGCACAAAGTTTCTTTTTATCATAAAAAATGAAACCCTAATGGCTTAACCGTCATAGAAAATCATAGGAAACCCTTTTAAAAACCCTGCATAGAAAACCCTAAAATAAACCCTAACCCTAGTGTCACTTAGTGCCTAGGACACTACGGGCAACAACTGCATTTAATGACACTTTAAATGCCTAGAAAGCCCCAATCATGAATCAAAGGGCATCAACATATAGCGTGCAAGATAGCCTACAAATTCCTCTCTGAAACGGACGGATTGATCTAGTAACAAAAACAAAATCCTAGAGAAAATGATATATGTGGTCATGGTTGCACATGTTCATCCTAATGGATATAGCAACCTATGACAATAAATGATGACAGATCATGTTTTAAAAGGTATCGTGTGTAGACATAGCTAAATAGCTTAAAGCTCTAATGAAGGAATAGCATTCGTAAAAAAATTTGTCAAAAAGTCTTCTGAAACAGCAACTCCTTCCTTCAAAACAACTCCTCTTCCTTTGTTGGCTAAGTAGACTTCACACGGGTGGCACCAGCTAAGCGGTGGAGAGACAGAACCCACATGTCTAGCTCTAATACCAAATGTTGGAAATAGAGAGAGAGGGTGAACACAAGACAGTAAGCAAGAGTGGACGACAATTCCACACTCAAAATATGCAAGTGCTAGAATGATAGAATGAAAGTACAATAGGTCTTAAGTAAGTTAGACCTATCCCTAACTCAACTAGAGTTAATTAAACTCTAAAACTAACTCTAGAAGTGGTGACACAACTTGTTAATGTAGTTGTGTTCACATTACAAACCAACTAACTAAAAGATCAAACGCACTACCCATAGAATTGGCAAATTCTAACAAAAAGCCCTTCCAAAGAAAAAAAGTTCATTGTGGTTCCATCTGTCTTTTCGTGTCCTCGTACACCATTGGGCAACCAATAAGCACCCTTTGTTCGATGCCTTGGCCTCTCTGGGGTTATTACTTGGGCTGTCTCAGTAGGATTACCATCACCTCCATAGTCTTGGTAGGCCACTAGCCAGCTGACATGCACCCTTTGTCTAATGTCCTAGCTACTTTGGGATGAGATGCCTTGGAAAAAACTTAAAAGACAAACATATGGGGTTGGACTAGTACAATCCCTTCAAATATATGGGCCTAGGCTGGTACAGTCCCTTCACATATATGGGCCTAGGCTAGTACAGTCCCTTTCTAATTCCAATTTTGGGCTTGAGAGAGAGTGGGGGGCTAAAAATGCATTACATGCTGATTAGCCACTTAAAACGGCCCCAAAGCAACCTTAATCAATAAAATTACTCAGACTCACATTGAAAAATGTGTTTCTATAGTGTCTATGTCCCATAAGCCAAACCCTAATTTGGAAGAACCTAGCCATCTATAAATAGACAAATTGCATGCCACTCAGCCTCAATCCCATTTTTTCAGTTTGCAAGCACCGTATCTCTATTGTCCACACCCCGTACATGGAGGATATCTCAACTAGTTGCTGCGCACTGCTATCTACCATTTGGTACATGCTGTCCGGCCTTCCACTGCTGTTCAAGACTGATTTCAGCCTACCATCGAAAGTCTACTAGCAGATGACTGCTGCAGATTGCCGCCCAGCCTGCGTTTACTGATTTCTCACCTTCTACTGCTGTCCAACAGTCTAATATGCTACCATCCTACTGTCCATGATACCCTAGAGGCTGTGTTTCACCACAAACTACTCCACCTTGACTGCCACAACAGCCCTAAACCTTTGTTTTGCAGCATACTGGTTCTGTACAGCTGCAATATCATCTACATACCTGCATTTGCTGTTCTACATTCTCTGTTGCCCATCTATCCACTGATCTGTCCATCACAACTGCATTTGCTGCTGGCCAACACATTTGGAGGCTACGTGCTTTGCCTCGGGATCCTTCAAAGTACAACACACTCTTCCACTCCTACTCTCTGCCCCAATCCTCGAGACATGGGAGTTCAAGGGCTAGTTTTCACCTTGCATATTGTGTTTGCTGCATTGAGCATTGTATCTATCCATTCATTATTCAGATTCCATTATCTTCTGTGTTCATTGTCTCTATGTTAACCCTAACCCTAATTGTGTTTCTTTATCAGTCTGTATGTTTGTCATACGATTGTGTTTGTATTCTATACATGAGCATTTCTTTACAACACATATAGTTAGAGCATCATTTTTGCCTTTGGATTCTCTTTTCTTCTTTGAGTCATGTGTTTAGGAGACTAATGTCTTACACAATCCTAGTTTGCACCTCTAAATTTCATCTCAAAAATACTAGTGCAGGCTACAATTTTTACCTCTAATGTTTCATGCAAATGTAACTATGAAAGGAATTCCCAAGAGCACTTTTTACCATTTTGGATTGAATAGTGCTAAACATCAGGTTGTACTTTCACACTTTCAATCTTAATCCAGTCATGCAAGCTCATTATTTCCTTCATGTCCATTTTGGAGAGCTTGAGACTAGAACCCATCCATTGTTGGAGTTGTCTTGATGAAGCATTAAATCAAATTGTGTTAATCAGTACTAACATGACACCCTGCACACAAGTAATAGCCCCACATGTAAGAATCTGCCTATGTTGAAAGGATCTGAGTTGACTTCCCAATATTTCTTGATTGAACTACATCCAGATTGGCAATTCGATTGTGTGAAAGTTTCTTGCTGAAACGATTGGGTAAGTGTTACTGCAGATGGAAATTCCATGCTGACAAATAGATGTGAGGAAAGTCAGCAGGCACACATTGCAATTAAAGTAAAACCAGTGATTTGACCTGGAGTAAGCCATAATCTTGCAGAACCATGTCAGTAAGGTAAATAGAACAGAGAACTGCACCGGTCTAGTCCCCATCTTCCATATTTTCCTTTGATGTACTCAGTAATCCTGGCTTCTGACATCCTGGATGGCCTCACAAACCTGTCAAAGAAAAGACAGACACACGTACCTAATTGATTGTTAACAGCAGATACACATAAAATCAGATTGACTTCAACTACAGTAGGTCGAGTTTTAACATACCTATGAAAGCGGTCAACCACTTGTAATGTCCTGGCATTCACCATCACTACAGGGAATTCCAAAATTTCCACCATGCCTTCCAAATCTAAAACTAAATAGTACTGGAAAGGTTGTGATTGAACTGCCTCCAGATCAGATGGATCCACCCTCATATCAGGAAAATCATGAGTAAACTTGGCCAAATGTGAAGGTTCTTTTTCCTACCAAAGGCAAATGATAGGCACGTCAAACATTCCCCAGCTATTTTTCATAACTATATATCACAATGGTGAATGAATACTAGGCTGACACATAGACAGATTCTAGGATACAACCAACAAAAATACCACGTAAAGCAAATGCCAAAACTGAGAACTTCACATTCACAGCTAAAGGCTCAGATTTGAAAGCAAGTACAATAATTTAGTTGCAGAATTATCCAGTTTCACAAGTTAGAGTTGAAAGGAGTAGAATCTTGGCACGTGAGTTGGGTTAGAAAATGGCAGAAAGTGGTTCAAAAGAGAACTCAGATGAAGTCAAACACCCACATACAAAAAATCAAAGCCACCATCATAAATAATGCCAATAAAATGTGTGTGTGTGTGTGAGAGAGAGAGAGAGAGAGATTGTGTGTGTGTGTGTGTGTATGTGTGTCTCTCACAGGGATGTGAAATTTTGAGATGCTCTAATCTTGCTAATAACATTTGATTAAGGTATTAATCAAATCTGCAAGGTTGTTTAGTACATGTGATGCACATGGCAATTATTTCATGGTAATAGGCCAAGGACCCCAAGGATGCAATGGGTGCCAAATGTTAAAGTTCAGCTGAGAGTAACAAAAGTTCGAGAGAAGTGAGCATGAGAGTGTGACGGTTGGAAAGAGAGTGAGAGCAGAGTCAAGTACGATTCGATTAGAGTGTACCGACAATGTGTTAGTACACAAAGAATAAAATGTATTTATACTTAGGACATGTAAGGGTGCATTCACATGTACAATGTGCATGTACTATACATGGGGGGTTAAATCGGACCTTTATTCCAACAACCTCCCACTTAAAGGTCCGATGTGAACCTTTAACTAACCAACTCCCACTAGTTGGATGCAATGCTCGTGCTGAGCTTTGCTTAGACTTTTAGTGAGAACATCTACAGGGTTGTCTTGTGTTTTGATCTTGGTCAATGTGAGTTGACCATCTTCCAAAATCTGTCTAATGAAGTGATATTGCACATCTTTATGCTTTGTGTGTAAATGATACATAGCATTCTTAGCCAGATACACAGCACTCTAGCTATCACATCCCAAAATTGCAGTACCCATAGACATGTCGAGATCTTCTGCAAGTCTGCTCAACCATATAGCTTCCTTAGAAGCTTCAGTAGCTGATATGTATTCAGCTTCAATGCAACGATATTCTGCAACCTGGAACACCAAGAGACAGCTCCACCAACAACTATAAAGACATACCCGCTGGTGGACCTACGAGTGTCCAAGTCACCTACCATGTCTGCATCACAATAACCCTGCAAACTAAGTGCACCCTGCCCATAGCAAATACACTTTCTTTGTGTACCCTTAAGGTATCAAAGAATACACTTGACAGCCTCCCAATGTACTTTGCCACGATTTGACATAAACCTGCTAACAACTCCCACTACATGAGCAATGTCCGGACGAGTAGCAACCATAGCATACATAAGAGAGCCACAAGATGATGTATAAGGGACTCCCTTCATGGCATTTGCTTCCACGTCACCTTTTGGGCTATTGGCTTTGCTAAGCTTGAGATAAGGAGGTAAGGGTACCCCAAAAGGCTTAGCTTTAGCCATGTTAAATCTGTCCAGTACCTTTTCAATGTACTTTTCTTAAGATAAAAATAGCAATTTCTGCATTCTATCTCTACGAATCCTCATGCCCAAAATATGCTTTGCATTCCCCAAATCTTTCATGGAGAAGGTTGATTTCAGCTGATTTTTGAGAGCATCCAAGCTAATCTTTCTTTTCCCAGCTAGCAACATATCATTCACATGGGCTGCCATCTGTATCCTTTTTCATGTACAAGCAATGATCTACATGGCTGCGTGTAAACTCATGAGATAGCATAAAGGTATCAAACTTTTTATACCACTGCCGTGGTACTTGCTTCAGCCCATACAGACTGCGTTTTAGTTTACACACCATTTGCTCTTTTCCAAGAACTGCAAAGCCCTCGAGTTGTTTCATGTAAATTTCCTCATCAATGTCACCATACAAGAAAGTTGTTTTTACATCCATTTAATACAGCTCTAAATCTAAAACAGCAGAGAGAGCAAAAAGCACACGTAGAATGGTCATCTTCACAACAGGTGAAAGTCAATCCCTTCCTTTTGTGCATATACTTTGACAACTAATCTTGCCTTATACTTGGGTTTCCCATCAATTGTCTTTACTTTGTACACCCATTTATTTGAAAGTGGCTTCCTTCCCTTGGGCAATGACACAAGATCCCAAGTATCATTTGCATCTAGAGATTTAATCTCTTCCTACATAGCACGCTCCCACTTACTGCTGAATTCACATGACTTGGACTCTTTGTATGTAAGAGGCTCACCCTCATCTGTAAGCATCGCATAATGCAAGGAGGGTTCAAACCTATGTGGTTGCCTTCTTACGTGTGTAGACCTACATACCTAATGATCAACATTTTCAGGAATTGGGTCTATATCTGGAGGTATATTATTTTCAGCATTTATTGGCTGTTGTAAGCCATTTTCAGCATGTTGTTCACGTTGTACAGCACCTTCATTTTCATTTCCAGCACCTGCATTTTCATAATCAACGAGCCTATATTGCTGTCCGTGATCTCCTTGTGCTCCTATTTGCTGTCCATCATCATCTGGCTCAAAAATAACCGGCTAATCATCAGTTTCAGCCTGTGGTACAGCACCATGAGGCTCATTTTCTGAAGTAATAGGTGGCTGCAAAATCTGAAATTTCACATTTTTCATATCTTCATTAGAGGCTAAAGTACCTTTCAGGAATTTTGCCTCATTAAACATAACATTACGGCTGCGAATAATTTTCTTGGACTGTGGTAACCACACTCTATAGCCAAATTCACCCTCATCACCATAGCCCATGAAAATACCTTTGGTAGATTTTGGGTCAAGTTTATTTCTCAGCTCATCCCTAACATGCACAAAAGCATCACAGCCAAATATGCTTAAATGGTCATATGAGGCCAATTTACCAAACCAAACCTCCTCAAGGATGCCATTATTTAAGGACCTGTTTGGAGAGTGGTTGCATATTTGAACCGCAGTTTTACGTGCCTCTCTCCAAAATTCATGAGGGAGATTAGCAGTGGACAGCATGCACCGCACTCTTTCACATAAAGTCCAGTTATATCTTTCAACCACCCCATTTGAAGAAGGGCTATAAGGAGCTGTAAGCTCCCTCTTAATACCATGCAAGTCACAAAAGGACTTGAATTCAGTAGATGTGAACTCACCCCCATTATCAATTCTCAAGCATTTCAGCTTTCTACCTATCTGAGTGGTCACAAATGCATGAAAAGGTTTAAAAACAGCAAACACTTCACTTTTCTTTTTAAGCAAGTATACCCAAATCTTCTTGGAACAGTCATTAATAAAGGAGACAAAATATGCAGCACCACCCAACGATTTCACAGGCATACTACATACATCAGAATGCACTAAGTCCAAGACATTGGACTTACGAGAGACACCAGAGTAAAAGGAATTTTTTATTTGCTTTCCAAACTAACACTCATTACAAAAGTCGAGTTTAGAGCCTTTTCCATCAACCCTCTTTAAAGAGGTAAGGACATCAAGTCCTTTTTGGCTCATATGGTCTAATCTCTAATGCCGTAACTCCAAGTGGCTGCAAATTTCAGCAAATGCAAGAAACTTGCCATTCAAGGTTTTACAGTGTAAACAATACAAAGTGCCCTTCTTGGTTCCTTTTGCAATCAACATAGAACCCTTTTTCACTTTCCACAAACCACCACCAAACAGTGTGGTGTAGCCATGCAAGTCAAGCTGACCAAAAGATAGTGAACTCTTTTTAATGCCAGGCACATATCTGACTTCTTTCAACACAAGCTCTTGACCATTGTCTAAAGACAAGTGTACAGTGCCAATCCCATCAATGCTGCAAGCACGGTTATTTCCAAGATACACCTTTCCATAACTGCCTGCATTGAACGTAGCAAAACACTCCAGGCAAGGAGTCACATGGAAAGAGGCACCAGAGTCTACAATCCGAGTCTGAGTGATACCATCATCAACTGACAAGAGTACATCAATCACATCAGCCTTGGTAATCTACATATCCTGCATGTGACATACAAGAGCATCATAATCAACTACACATAATACATCAGCCTTTGTATCTAAAAGCTCCTCTATGACCACACTAGAGGCCACATTGGCCTTTTCTTTGCCTTTGGTTGCCTCAGATGCATCTGTCTTATCTTCATTCTTCTTTTTATCTACTGCATTCTTCTTTCTCTCTTGTTCCTTCTTGTAATACCTGCAATCAAGTTTCTTGCCCTTCCAACCACAGTGATAGCAAGTAATGTCACTCTTTTCCTTTCCTTTGCTCTTGCTCCTGTTTCTATGTCCTGCATTTGCATTTTTCTTTTCAGTCCTGCCTCTTACAATATAAGCTAAGTTGCTACCTTCCCCACTAAACATACGTCTAATTTCTTCATTCAAGATAGAACCCCTCACCCCATCATATGAGAGATTGGGGTTATTGCTGAGTGAAACCACCAAGGTCTCCCAAGAGTCAGGCAGTGTCATGATCAAAAAGATCGCCCTCAACTTATCATCAAAGTCGAAATTTGCATCTTTGAGCTGATTTAGAATCCCTGTAAATGCACTCAAGTGCTCATCCAGTCGCATATTCACCAACTTGCGCATTAAATGCACCTGATTAACAGGTGTGGTGATCTCAAAGGTAGTTTTCAGCTTCTCCCATATTGCATAACCTGTATCTAAACCCTTGATGTCTGTCAAGATATCATCAATGACACCCATCTTAATGTAAGCCACAGCCTTTTTGCTTACTCTGGCCCAATCTGCATCAGACATTAGTGCGGGTTTATCTTCCTGCAAAGCATCCTCCCAATCCTTTAGGAACAAAATGCCCTGCACACAATCTTTCCAAAGGTCAAAGCCATAACCATCAAACCGTTTGATCTCCATCAAGCTCTTGATGTCTGAACTAGAAGAAGTTGCAGCCATTTTATCACGAACACAAGAGTAAATGCACTAAACTATAGAAGCACAAGCTGAACCAGCAAAATACACTGCTGTTCTTTCTCAACTAGAAATAAATCTCTGTTGTTTGTACATGAAACAGCCACCACATGGGCAAAAATGCAGAAATTTATCAAATTCTGCACAAATCCCCAAAATTTCAAGTCGAAGATTGCATAAATGTTAGCCAAATTGACCCAACTGAGCAAAACTTTGCCAATACATGAAAAGCCCCAAATTTTTAGGATCCAATGTCAAGAAATCTTTCTCAAAAGAACAAAATTCTGACTAATTTGGCAAAATTCCCAAATTAATTGAGGTCAACACTCGCAATGTCTGCAATTTCTAACTTGAAAATCACTGACAAGCATAAACGATGTCAAATCTGAAAAAAGCCCTAAATTTTTGGGCTAGATCTGCACAAACCTATGACCTATACCTCCAATGTACGAACTCCCGCTAAGAGAAGGATTTTCCAAAAACGATTTGAAAAGAAAGTAAAGATTCTTGATTTTACAAAAAATTGGCGGGTCCGTTGACCCGTCAGGCAAACTGTGTGACGGGACCGGCGTTCTATCACGTGATGCCCGTTAGCTACCACGCCGTGACATGTCATCTGGTCTACCTTATCAACTGCCCTATCGTGCCCCCATCACGCAACTACAAATCACTTGCCACCTGGTTGTTGCCTAGTCAGCACGCTGATATGGTCGCTGCCTAGTCACCATGCTGGTCACCCTGAACGCACGTGATCTTCTGCCTCAACCCGACACACACACAAGTCACCAAGAACTCCAACTGTCTACTGGTCGTCAGCACTGTCAACTGGTCTCGTCAGATCTTGGTAAGCGCACGGAACCTAATGGCTCTGATACCAGTTGTTGGAGTTCAGCTGAGAGTGACAAAAGTTCAAGAGGAGTGAATATGAGTGTGACAGCTGGAGAGAGAGTGAGAGCAGAGTCACGTACAATTCGATTAGAGTGTACCAAAAATGTATTGGTACACAAAGAATAAAATGTATTTATACTTGGGACATGTAAGGGTGCATTCACATGTACAATGTGCGTGTACTATATATGGGGGATTAAACTGGGCCTTTATCCTAACACCAAAGGCAAAAGTTATAACAAGTTATACCTGACAAGTATTGGATGGTACCCAATGTCAAATTTGAGCCTAAACCAATTTATTGGTCACTAATATCAGTGGTAACAAGCTCATTTCGTTTTTGTTCTCCAGTGCTTTTGGTGTTGAAAAAGAATGGTTCATGGTATATATACATTGATTATCATGCTCTGAACAAGATCACAATAAATAATCGCTTTTCGATTTCTCGGATTGATGATATTATGGATAGATTACAAGGCACATCCATATTTAGCCGTATAGATTTGAAAAGTGGGTATCATCAAATACACATTAGACCAGAGGATATGCCTAAGACATCTTTCAAATCATCTTTTGGGCTATATGGGTTTCTTGTCATGCCTTTTGGACTTACAAATGCTCCTGCCACTTTCAATGGGATGATGGATTGCATTTTCAAGCCACAGAGAGAATTTGTGGCCACTTTCTTTGATGACATGATTGTGTATTCAAAGAATAAAATAGAGCACAGAAGACACTTGGACATTGTGTTCAATGAATTGCGTGAGCATAGTTTGGTCCATTGCATGCTTTGCAAAAGAACGATGTGCAATTTAGATGGACAGCAATGGAAATTTCTGCATTTGAAAAGTTGAAGGAAAGATGACTTCAAATCCTATACTTGTATTTTCCAATCTAAGGAAGTCATTCATGATTCAATGTGATGCATGTGGTAACAGCATTGGAGTTGTTCTTATGCAGGATGGCCAAGTTGTGGCTTATGAGAGACAAATTCTCCACAATGCAAAAAAGAATTTGTAGATCTATGAGAAAAAGCTCTTGGCTGTAATTCACACACTATCTACATGGAAACACTATTTGTTGGGGGCTAATTTTATAGTGCAGCCAAACCATCAAACTTTGAGGTACTTTCTGACACAAATAAAGTTGTCATAGAAGCATATAAGATGGGCAAATTTTCTCTCTATGTTTCATTTTCAGATTGTGCATATTGATGGTAAAAAGAAGGTTGTGGCTAATGCATTGTCACGTAAGCCACAAGTTTCGGCCATCAGCATGGTTTATCGCACTGAGTTGGATGCCATGAAAGAGCGATATATTGCAAATTCAAACTTTGCTAATGGTCATGATCAACTTTGCAATGGCTAGAGGCATGAGCATTTTGTGCTAAGAGATGGATTTCTGATTATGTACGGACAATTGTGTGTCACAAAGCAATTAAGGCCCACAGTTATCACCGAAAGTCATGCTCCACCGTCTGCAGGACCAAAGGTATTGATGCTACGGTCAAGGCAATGGAGCATTTATTTTATTGGCCAACTCTGAGGCATGATGTAGAACCGTTTATCAGGACATGTATCGTATGTCAAAAGGTAAAGTATAATAGGCAAAAGATGCTGGGTTTATTGCAGCCCTTGGCTATTTCAGATAGGCCCTAGCAAAGCATTGCAATAGACTTTATTTTTTAGCTTCCCAAGATACCTACAAGGAATGATGGCATCATTCACAAGTTTAGCAAACAAGCCCATTTCATTCCGGTAAGGAAGAAAATAAAGGCTAATCATACAGCACAATTGTTTCTGCAACACATCTTTAAGTATCATGGTATGCCAAAATCGATCGTTAGTGATCGAGACCCTCAAATAACTAGTTTATTTTGAAAGGGATTGTTTGAGAATATAGATACCATGCTTAAATTCTCATCATCCTTCCATCTGCAAATAGACAGTCAATCTGAGAAACCAAATTCTACAGTGTTAGATTTTTTTAGGTGCTGTTTCATACCACAAAATACATGCTTAAATTCTCATCCATCCACAAATAGACGGCCAGTCTGAGGAAGCAAATTCCACAGTGTTAGATCTTTTGAGGTGCTATGTTTCATACCACAAAACACGGTGGAAGCAATATTTGCCCTTGGTTGAGTTTACATACAACAACACAGTGCATAGTTCCACTAGCAAAGCTCCATTTGAGATGATTGAGGGTGGCAAGAAGGTACTGTCTATCTTGCAAACTAAGGATAAGATCTTTGAGGCTAACCGTTATATGAAAAACTTGGATACTGCCTATGCAAAGATCAAGTACGCACTTCAGAGATCACAGGAAAAGCAAAAGAGGACAACTGATCATTATAGATGTGTTTTGCAATTTGCAAAGTGCGATTATGTATTGCTGCATTTTGAAAAGGCAAGGCTGAAAAAGATGAAAGGAAGAGACAGGTTGTATCTGAAGTTGAGTATGAGATACTATGAGCCCTTCCAAGTGTTAGATAAGATCAACGATGTGACATATAGGCTAAAATTACCTCCACATTGGTGGACACACAATGCCTTTCATGTCAATTTACTAAGGCCTTTTCATGGTGATGTGCCAAATGATATGTCTGCTGAAACTCAACCTGAGGTTGGGAGCTAGATAAGATTTTGGTACCCAAGCAAATTTTGGCACATAAGGAAAGAAAGGTCAAAGGTAAAGTTTCTAAGAGATACTTGGTGAAATTTTAGAATTATTCACCAATGGAAGCCAAATGGATGGAAGAGGATGGCTTGGCAAACCATCCCCGATTGTTACAGCTTTATCTAGATGCCTTTCAATTAGAGCCGACTTTAGTTCACGCTCAGTCAAGTTCAACAAAGCAGGGGTCCGGAGCATTGCTTGATGCTCGAGGGGGAGGTAGCACTTCCACTCCACCAGTTGAGGACAACTCTCGTATGTAGTGGATCTCGGATGTATTCAGCATGCATCCAAGGTATTGTGCTCACAATATGTTTGCCATCAGGTCACTACTTAGTGTACTAGTCACTATGACATGTATGCAAATGCATATGGGTTTCACCCAGGCACTAAAACTATACTTTTGCATCAGCTTATGATCAGTTTGGCATGAGTTTTGCCTCGGTTTTGAGATAAAAATTCAGATTAGTTTTAGCTTAGTTTTTTATTAGTTTAAGAACCATTTATGGTCACTTTTGGGATCAGCTTTTGCATTGATTATTGGTCAATTTTTGCAATGAGTTTGTGACCAGTTTGGGGTCACATTTGCAACAATTTGTGATCAATTCTCAAATCAGTAAGTGATCAGTTTATTATCAGATTATGCTCAATTTTCAATGGTTTACACCTAATTCCATGGACAGCAACATATTAGTGAATGCCACTGATAGTTTCAACCATGGTTTATGTTGAAAATATGTTTTACTGTTGTTCTGAAGTCAAAACAGTTGAGAAATATGAGTTATGGATATATCCAATGGGTTTTTAGCAACAATTCTACATTGTTTATACTAGCTGGAAATTTTCATCAAGTTTGGGGCATGTAGCATGGTTAGACAACAGGGACCAATGTTATGACTCTCATGCCTTATGGAAATTCCAGCGCAGTATGCTTGTCCTTTGGCACAATGAAGTGCAATCGAGAACAATTGCAGAGATTTCAAGGGAGGAGGTCTATCACAGGGACATGAAATTTTGAGATGCTTTAGTCTTGCTGATAACAATTGATTAAGCTATTAATCAAAGGTGCAAGCTTGTTTAAGCACATGTGATGCACATGGCAGATATTCCATAGTAACAAGCCAAAGACCCTGTCACGAGAACGTGAAAATTTGATGCTTTGCTTAGGTTTAATTGACATTTGATTTTTAAAGGATTAATCAAATGTGCAATTAAAAGATGCATATGTGTCACACATGTGAGGTGCAAGCTACTTTTTCACAGTTGAAGGCCGAAGGACTCTGTGAAAAAGATGGGTGTCAAAGGCAAAAGTTGTAACTAGTTACACTTGTTAGATTCTAGGTGAATTTTGGTGTCAGTTTGCCCCTAGGACCATTAATTGGCCATTAAGTATCAGTGGTGACACTAGGGACTAGGCATTAATTAATGGATTAACGCTTGTCCAAGGGTCAATTAATGCATGGGACCACTTTGGGTTGCAAATGGCCTAGCCAATTAATTTTAGAATGAGCAAGGTCGATTTTCTAGGCATGGATTAAGGGCTGAATAAATTTTCAGAATTAATTAATTCTAAAAATTAATTAAATGGCTAGAAATTGTTGAAAATGGATTAAGAAAGCTGCCACTTGGCAAAACTTTCCCATGCAAGTGGGGGAAAGACTAAATAGGGCTGAAGGGAGAGGGAAATTTCGTTTTTTCATTTTGGAGCTGTTGAAAAGAGGTGTTGGATTGTTGCTGCCAACTTTTGGGACCAATTCCCAGCCATTGGAGACCATTTTGGTGATGGAGATTGCATATTTTTGACCTTGGGAAGCTGGCAATTGCTGCTGATGCACTTTCTCCCGAAGATCACAGTCTCTGATGCTCCTATTGTTGTTGGTGCATCTGTTTGGGGCTGATACAACAGGGCAGCAGCTGATTTTGATCAGTTCTTCACGACAAATCTCAAAATTTTCTCTCTCTACAGCATTCTCTCATCTCCTTCAGCCTATGCTCAGCCATTCTCAACAATTCTCAACCATTTGGAGGAGATTTCAGCCATTTTTGGTGGGCTGATCTGTAATTTCTACAGTAAACCCTAATCTACAGTAGAAATTAGGGGTTTAGCAGTCACCTTGGGATCCGTGCCAGAGATTGAAGGCTCAAGGGACTGAAATCAGCAGCTGATAATTGAAGATTATCAAGGAATTTCAGGAGCCAGCCCATCCCAAATTGATTTGGGGGAGCATTTGGCCAGCCAAGGGCCAAATTGGAGAAGAAGTCGTAGGTGAATCAAGGGGCAAATTACCTAAAAGGCTCGCTGGTCATTTATGACAGCAAGAGCAATTGGTTAGCAAGAGGAGATTGAAGAATCTCAAGTTGTACTCCTTCCAATTGAATGAAAGCTAAAAAAAATACCGCAAGGGGCGCCAATTTTGGGGCCAACAAGGTGTCTATTGTCCAAGAATGTTATGGTAAAGTGTGTATTTCATTTTATGTACATTTATTTATTGCTGTAATTAACTCTTAAATCAGGTTATCACCACCCATTCCAAGAAGGAAGGCTGGTTTCAAACCCCAAGGATGCAATGGGTGTCAAAGGCGAAAGTTGTGATAAGTTATGCCAATTGGGTTTTGGTGATAAGTTGGTATCAAATGTGACCCTAGGACAGTGGTTTGGCCAATAAGTGTCAATGGTAACACTAGGGACTAGCATTAATTAATTAATTAATGCCAGTCTAGGTGTTAACAAAGGTTAGGGATCACATCAAGTTGCAAATGGACTAGTCAATTTAATTATGGTTGGGCACATTTAAATTTTGGTAGGGTCAAAAGGGCTGAATTTAATTTTCAAAATTATTTAATTCTGAAAATTAATTAAATGGCTAGATAATGTTGAAAAATGAGTTTAGAAGACTGCCACTTGGCCAAAATGCCCATGCAAGACTGAAAAACGTTTTTGAAGGCTTGAGAGAGAAATTTTGTTCATTCATACTCAGGAAAAGAGAGAGACCTGGCTGTTGGTCTGATTTTCCTATGGTGGAGGACCTTCTTGAGGCTGGAGCAGCAAGAATCAAGCCATCTCATGTAGTTGACAACAATTCTAGGATCTTCAGGAGCTAACGACAGCAATTAATTGGGGCAAGTGACAGCAATTTGAGGCTTCCTAGCAGCTGGCAACAACATTAAATGCTCTTTGGTACAAGCAACAATCAAATTTCAAGCCTTTCTTGAGTGAAAATCAAAATATCTCTCTCTTCTAGTATTATCTCACCTTCTCCAACTTGTGTTCAATCATTCTTATTATTTCTCAGCCTTTTGGATCAGGTTTCAATCAAATTTAGAAAGATCTCTACTATAAACCCTAAATTTCTACAAAAATTAGGATTTTATAGCCACCTCAAGACACGTGCCAATCGGTGAAGGCATCGTACATTGAATTCAGCACTTGAAATTTGTGTAATTGTCGGGGAATTTAGATGCCAATCCATTCATTGTAAATAGGGGTAGCATTTAACCAATTGATAGTTCCATTTGTGCCTAGGTGAAAAATCAAAGGCAATTGGCCCAAGTTGATTGCTGATTATTATTTCAGCAAGAGGCTTTTGGAACAGCAAAGGAGATAGTGGAATCTCACCTTGTACTCATTCCATTAGCAATCAAGTTTTAACAATACTAAAAAGGGGTGCCACTTTTGGGGCCAACAAGGTGTCCAATATCCAAGATTATTAAGGTAATTTGTGCATTTCAAGTTATGTTCATTTGTTGATTGCTGTAATTAAGTGTCCACTCTTTCCAAGAAGAAAGGTTGGTTTCAAGTGAGCCTCATCTATACAAGTATACACATGCACAAGTTCCAAACAGGGACTTCCCCGACGCATTGACTACAGTCTAGCAAGTTTTGAAATCCTAGAGCTGAAATTGACTTTCACATTCATGATGGGCTAGCATTGACTTCCGGCTTTTGAAATCCTAGAGCTGGAATTGACTTTCAAGTTCATGATGGGCTATTGCTTGACAAAGCACGTGGTTAGTGCCTAGTCCGAGCCCACATGAGGGGACACTTTGGTAGTCTTAGCCAAAGGCGGAGAATCCATGTTCACGTACACTCAAAGGCATTTTTAACAAGATGGTCATATATGCTATTACGAGGCATTGATGACAGACACAAGGAGGTGTTATTATTAGTCTCAATTTTCAGGAGCTGGTATGATCAACATTGACATCAAGTTCTCTCTAAGACACCTTGGTGGTGGCTTAATCACCCAATGCTTGGGTATCCATGGTCTTATTTTGACAGTCTTTATTGTATGGGCTATGATGACTCATCATCATTGTATCATTGTATTGTATCAAATCACCCATGATCTAAGAGAGGGTGTTAGCAGTTTAGTCAATTCATGCGTGATTCAAGGTCTCCTACAGTGAGGTAGGTATTTTAGCATTTTTATGATCGTTATTTTGATCATTTTCCTATTTTTCAGCTGACCAACCAGCATTTATTGCTGGCCGGCTTGATGCCATTTTTAACATTATTTTCTACTATATATGTTGGCTCCCTTCTCCATAGTCAGTCAATTATCACTTGCACATTCCGGTGCCTGCTCTATTGGAGAGAGGGAGCCGGTACCAATGCCCACGCAACCAGTGACTCACTGTTGTACGCAACTGTCTTTTGTTTGGTATATGGATTCTTGAGTTCTCCTTTGCAGTGTTCTTGTGTTTTCTCTTTTCTCTCTCTTCTATCTTGTGTTCAACAATCTATTTCAGCATTCTTTCATGCTTCCATTGCTATATCCACTTTTGACATAAATTTCCCCTTGGAAATGACTTTTGGTGTCACAGGGGTTAGAGATTAAAATTATTTTATGTCCTAAACTAAGGTTTCTAGAAAGTTTCAATACTTTTAAGTTCAAAGAGGTTAGGAATTTAAAATTGACAATGGGTAACATTAGAATGTTATTAAAAATGAGGGCTAGGCAGATAGTTTTTACATGTTGAGACCCCAATGAAAATAGAAATTTTGCCAAATGTCAAGCTTGGATCAATTTTGGGCTGCATGCAAATGTATCTTCCATGTTGGGCTCATTTTCTCCCATTCTAGACTGTTTGGGACAAATATGAGGGTAAAATTTTAAGTATTGGGCTAACAAAGAGCAGTTGAGCCATCAGGGACAGAAAGACATGTGATTTACAAGACTTTTTAGGGCTAGAGCGGCAGGGCAACTACTGTGTAAGCATTTTTATAGCAAGAAAGTCAAACAGTTTTCTCTAATTTGCTGCCCATCTCTTCTCCCTCAACAAACTAATATTTCTCAGCCCTTATTTGCTGGCACAGCTCTAAATTTTTGCAGAAATGCTCAGCTATCTCAAGAAGAATGCCATCAAATCTTAGCCATGCAACAAGGGGATTTGTTGGAAATCTTGGAAACTACAATGGATCTAAGAGGATTGCTCATCTACAGCAAAGGTGGCTCGCATTGCAAGTATAGAAAAACAAATTTATGCTTGCATTTGCTTCAAATCAAGGAGCAAATTTGGGGATTTTGCTACTAGTCGCTGTTTGAGGGCCGAATCACAGAACTTTCTCTCCTCGAGAGAGATTCTCTCCCCTCTAATAATCTCTCTAGCATTCTCAGTCATTCTCAGTTTTGCTCAGCTGTTTGAAGGTGAACACTAGTGTTTATGCTGTCAAACCATAATTTACAGCATAAATTAGCATTTCTCGGCCAACTCAAAGTGCATGCCCATTAAATACAAGAACAAAAATTAGAGCAGCTACTGGAAATGAAGTATTTACAACAGATCTAGTGGAGATTGGACATCCATATTGAAGTTGACTTTCATGCAAGGGTCCTAGATTCAGATCATGCCAAATTGTGTCAAAATCAAGGGCTAAATTGGCTCTTGATGCAGTTGAGCATTGGCGAAGGCCAAATGTATGGAAATTTTTAAAGAGATCAATCTATATCTCTATGTACTACAAATTCAAAGCAATACAAGTTAAAGAAATACCAATTTTGGGGCCAATCAGCTATCCAAGATGTATTTATTTCAAATTTGTGGATTTATGTGCTTGATGTAATTAGTGTTAAATATGGTCATCTACCACCCTATCCGAAAAGGAAGGCCGGTTTCATGGTTCCATTGCCGGGAAGCATCAACTCCTTTGGGTAGGTGGACCCGAGGCACCTAATTGCAAGCCCATGTATTTGCCATTTGTTGAATTTGTGATCAGCTCAATGCAAGTTAGCAAGCATGTCATCATCATACTCTAGTGATATGGATTCAAGCAATGATGATGCATCACAATGTGAATGATCACAAAGCATTGAAAGGAATGCAATGCCTGATCTTGATATGGGTACACATCATAGGCAACATGCCGAGAATATTGGTCTTGACCAAGAAGCAAGTCCCTCAAGGCCTCAAAATGCCAATGACCAGCAAGAAGAGTCCAAATCAAGAGGATGATGATCAATTTAAGGTACAATTGAGAACAGCAATTGATATCTTGCTCAACTCGCAAACAATCCTAGATTTGTTGGAATCTTTGCATGCTCCAAAGAAGGAGAGCAAGGGCAAGAAGAAGGAATCATTATTTAAAGCTTTGGAACAACATGATTTTCCAAAAGGTGAGGCATTTCAGCCTCAAGGAGCAACAAATGCTAACAAAGGAGCAAAAGTGAATATTGGCTATGTGGCAAGCACAACAACTGCATGGAAATCCTAGAAATGCCAATCCGATGAGTTTCGAATATCAAAGTATGCATCCCAATATTCAGCATTTGCGTCCCGGGATACTTTGGAGGTCGTTCCATATTCCATGCAATGGCTGGTCATGGTTCAGCTATAGTTATGTATGCATGGAAATCCTAGAAATGCCAATCCGATGAGTTTCGAATATCAAAGTATGCATCCCAATATTCAGCATTTGCATCCCGGGATACTTTGGAGGTGGTTCCATATTCCATGCAATGGCTGGTCATGGTTCAGCTATAGTTATGTATGGCACAAATACTTATGGTATGCAATCATATGAATGCTCCATTTAATGTTGGTCATGATGTAAATGCAGCCAATATACCTTTTCTTGTAGCCACCTATTTACGGCAATGTGGCATCTAAAGGAAAGGAAAAAGACTTTAACAAGGGTGGCAAAGAAGTGAAGTTCACGGTATTTAGTGGTGCACAAGACAAATTGAAAGCTTTGACCTTTATTCAACAGTTCGATGCAGCATATTCAAGAGGAAACTTCATTGAGCCATCAAAGATGAAAGATAGCCACGTTTTTTAAAGGGTAATGCATTGCAACAAAGGGCATCACTTGTAATGCAAGGGTACAACTTAAGCAAGTGTTTGCTTCTACATGGTTGACGTGTACCTTTGAAATCGATGTAACGATTGATTGGCATAAGTTGGATGCTTCTTAGTGTAAAACTTAAAGCAATACAATAAGAAGTTTCAAGAGGCATTGCTATTTATTACTTCCTACTGTGTTGTCCCCCTTTCGGGGCAGATAGAGAAGTATTATATAAGAAGTTTGACATTTGGAAATTTTTAGCTCAAGTTATAGACAAACTACCGATTGCATGTCATTGTGGCCAATACTCTTATACATATGGCTGAGAACAAAGAAGGACCAAATCATGGACACAATTCATGAAGATCTTAAAGCCTATCAAGCTGAGAAAAATCATTCGAATGACACTTTCAATCATCACCAAGAAGATGAGGGAACAAGTGTACTCAAAGCTCATAGTATTTATCATGTGAATGAGGATAGTCATGCTTCTCAAGAGTCTAGCGATTACCTACAGCTATCAAAGGAGTTGAATTACATGAATGTGGGTATTCTTAGTGGTTTTCATCAGCTCAACAAGTCTATGGATAGAATGAACAATAAGTTTGATGCAGCCATTAAAGGTTTGAGTGATAATATGCAAAATTCACATTCTACTCAAGACCCTATTCCAGCCTCACATCATACTAATCCAACCCCACAAGATATTCTTAATGGAAGATATTTCAATCAGCCACATGGACCTAATTTTGAAGGGAAAGAGCCATCAAGCCTGCAAGGCCTCAATTCAGCACAAAGTATGATGATAGACAAGAGGAGAACCTTAGAAATAAAGACAATTACCACTTTACCTTGATCTATTTTAATTAGAGCCAACTTTGGATTGGGCTCATTCAAGTTCAACAAAGCATAGAGGATCCAAAGTCTTGCTAGATGCTCAAGGGGGAGCTTGCACCTCCACTCCCCTAGTGATACATAGCTCGGTTATATAGTGGATCCCGAATGTACTTGGTTTGCATCCAAGGTACTATATTCTGAAAATATTTCTACCTAGTACCATTGCAATCACTATTCAATGTAGTAGTCAGTGTGAGTTGCTATGTAGATGTATATATGTCGTACTCTAACAGATCCCAAAACACAGTAGACAGTCTCCCGAGATGTCAGGTAACAGTAAACAGAGATCAAGAGAGGCTAGATCAATGTTTGATGGAGCAATCGTGAGCAAAATCAGTAAAACGCAAATCTAGGTGACACATGGCAAGACAGGTGATAGCTAAAACAGCAAAATGCTAACAGTCTAAAGACGTCAATAGTTGGCGACTGCAAATCTGAGGTTGGCACTAAGCAAGATGATGACTTCAACAGCATACGCAGCAATTTCTAGTCATATAGCAGGATGGAAATAGTAGCCAACAACAGCATGGGGCTGAACAACAACAAACTTAGATATCCTCCGTGTGGGGTGTATAAGTAGAGTTTTGGCACCAATATTCTACAAAAACGAGATTAAGGCTGAGTGGTGGGCAACTTGTCTATTTACAGATGGATGGGCCTATGAGAGTGCACAACGGAAAGAGGAAAGTGAACACAGAGAGAAGAAGACAAAGAGAGAATACAAGAGAGAGAAGGAACAATATGACTACAATGGCTGGAGCCACAAGGCTGCAACAATCAGCCCCAAAATGTAGCTCTACGTGTCAATGTGAACGCTAGACAATAGCAGGGGGATGAGAGAATGAGAAGGGTTGGCTGATCACGAAGGATCAATGATGGATAAGGATAATGAAGGTGGGAGGGCAGACTACCTACATATAGGTGAATAAGAGGGAAAACTCTAAATGTGGTCAAACCCCTAAAACATAGCCAAAAGTGCACAAAAAGAAATGCACTAATGTGCCCCTCCATCTTAAGTATCTAAAACACATAAAATGATAGACAAATACAATGTCAAAGCTCCTAATGTCCTCATCTAACTCAAACTGAGACTCACAGGCAAGAAAACTAAAAAGTAGACTTTACCATATAATCTTGGACATTGGACACCCTGTTGGCCCTAAAACTTGCGCCCCTTTCGATATTTATTTAACTTAATTGAAGAAGAAGTTGATGTACAATGGGATTCTCCCAATCCCTTTCGGTATTCCAACTCCCCTTGCTATTCAAAATAACCAACAAGTCTTTAATCTATTTTGCCCCTTGATTCAAACAATCAATTGGCTTTCACCCACTTTGATGGAGATGAAAAATGCCCCAAATTCATTGATTTGCTAGTCCCTCCACTTGAAATTGACTGAAAACAGCTTTAGCCCTATTGAATCCAAATCTTGAAACTTCCAATTTCTAGCACGCTTCCCGAGGCTGCTGCTAAACCTTAATTTCTACTGCTGATTAGCATTTACAATAGAGAAATCTGAAATTTCTTAGCCTCTGGTGATCTCAATGCTGCAATCTTTGGAGCAAGGCTGTAGAAAGACTGGGAGATGAGAGAGAATGCTGAGGAAAGAGAAAATTCAGACTTTCTTCACGAAGAACTGAAGAAAATCTGTCATTTCCTGCTGTTGCCCTATCTCAACAGCTTGTAGATGCAAAGAACTGAAGAAAATCAGTCATTTACTAGTACTGCCCTATCTCAACAGCCTGTAGATGCTGTCACCTACTATTGATTGGTCTTCTCTTGCCCCTAGCTGCCTTAGAAGATCCACCAATGGCTGCAAATCAGACCAGCAACATCTCCTCCCTCTCTCTTGCAAGCTGAATACACTAAAAACGCCTCTCCAGCCTCTAAAGACGTTTTTCAGTCTTGCATGGGCATTTTTGACAAGTGGCAACCTTCCCAAATGGTTTTTTTTCAGCATTATCCACAATTAAATATTAATTTTCAATCTTTAAATACTGAAAATTAATCTAATAAATATTTTAGTGCCCTGAAAAATAATCTGATTGGCCAATAATTAAATTGGCTAGGCAACTTCCATTCCTAAGTATCTCTGCGTCATCGTTGACCATCAGATTGGCGTTAGGTACCATTAAACACCACTTCTCTAGTGTCACCAACTGACACTTACGGCCAAATGAATAACCTAGGCCAACAACTGGCACCAGATACCACCAAGTACCTAAGCGGCATAACTTATAGCAACTTTTGCCTTTGACCATCCCGTGCTTTCCTCAAGTCCCAGGCTCGTAAATTTACTCTAACCCCAGTTACACCTCACATGCATAACATTTACTTAACCATGTGATTAAAAATTAATCCACATATTAAGTGAGGTTTCAAAAATACATGTCCTCACGACAGTGGCTCAATGACAAAAAAAAAAGGTGTAGTTGCATAAAAGAAAGGCCCAAAGTAGACTAGAAACCCTAAAGCAACTCCTCACAATCCTGGAAAGCCCCCTCTGAAACACAAAGGGCCAAGAAATCCATAGCCACATCCCAATATCGTCCCCCTTTGAAAGGGATGGGAGGTACAAGGAAACTACTATGGGGGATGGAATGGAACTTATGGAATAGATGGTGCACAATCAAGAATGCATGCCGCTATAGAAAGATGCCTCAAAGGGCCATGCACAAAGGAAGGGGAATGGAGCATAGATAGCTCTCTCCTCTGTCAACCTGTCACAAAGAAAGCTCCAGTAGAAGAATCCTCAATAAAGATGGCCGGCTCAAAGTAGACAACATAGGTCCCAAGGCTAAGAAGGTCATGAAATAAGAGGGGAGAGAAGCCCAAATCCAGAACATGTAGGGCCTCAGAAACAAAGCTAAATGGACAGTTAGACAATTGGGGCAAGATGCAGTGACGATACCCTCGGACAAACAAAGAACCTACGACAAATCACCTCAGGGAATCATAGAACTTGATACACCACTGTCAAAGAGCCAAGGCTACTCAGAAGACAAGACAGTTGAAGAAGGCTCCTCCACCTGATAAATGTGTAGAAACATTAACTCAATGGAAATAGCATATGACAAAGCAAAGCTAGGTGAAGGCTCTAATGTAGATCCACCCTTCACTCACAGACGAAGGTGATATATCCTCCAGCACTTCTACTCGGGGTGCGAGGTCTTCCCACAATGAGGACACATGGTATATCCTCTCTGCTTTCCCACAAAATCTGTATTAGAGTTGAAAGATGACTTCAACTTCTTCCTCTTCCCTTTCTTCTGCTTGGCTTGTCCTATACCTGTAGATAAAGTAACATAAGCACGGCCATGTACACGGGCTCTATAAGAATATGTCTCACTATGATGCGCATCCTGCTCAAGCACCAATGAAACTAGCTCCTCCCAAGTGAGTCTCCCAACTACGAGAAGTGAGAAGATTGGTGTAGAACACATTATATGTCGGTGATGGAAGATGTAAGAGAAGTGTCACAGCCAGGTCCTCCAAAGAAATGTCCCTACGAAGGAATGAAAGCTCATCCCGAATCTCCTTCATCCTGTTGATGTGATCCCTCATTGTAGGGGAATCCGTGACAGAGAGTTGTTGTAGCTTCAACTCAAGATATAAGCAATGCCCAAATGTCTAGATCTAAAATAGAGATACCAATCTCCTCCAAATCTCTACAGCGGTGCGGAGATATCGAACATGTACGAGCATAGAATCTGTATAACTCAAAAGAAGAGAAGAGCGGGCTCTGACATTCAACTAATCCCATAAAGCTGTTGAATCCACTGTCACACCATCATGAGGATCCACGATAGGTCGGGGTATAGGAACTGTAACAAAATCTCAAAGGTCACAGTCGTGGAGGAGATACTCCACGCAACACAACCATAGAGGGTAGTTCATTCCATCCAGCATGTCAGATGCAAAGCCATCAATGCCAATCGGGGACCACAAGCCTCGGAAGTACATAACGAGAAAGAGACATAAGACAGTGGTCAATTTGAATGATCCTGAACCACACGATCCCCCATAGCATACATGTCGGCCATAGATGTTCTTCAAGAAATACATCCAAGAAAACAAAGAAGATACGACTAGAATGTCCTCCACTTGTACAGGGTCTATCAATTTGCTGATCAAAGAGCAGGGTAGACAGGTAGTATCCGAGGTGTGAGAGAGGACTTGATGCTAAGCTGAAGGGGCAGATCTGCAAAACGCAGATATGGCTACAATAAATGTAGTCATAAGATGTCAAAAACCTATCCCCAACCAAGAAAGAGGCCACCTAGCAAAGAGAGAGGTTTTCCAGAGAGGTTTTCCAGAAGAAAACACAACAACAAGAGTAAATCTCTCCACCTAATAGAGACTACCCAGGTCAGGAAGAATGCCGCCCAAGTCAGGAAGAATGCTGCCCAAGTCAGGAAGCATGCTGGCGTGCTGACCAGGTTTGAATAGATCCCTACCTTGATCTGGGAGGTGCCACTAGGTCCAAATAATGGACTCTCAGGGCAGAATACAAGCCGCCTCGGCTGGAGAAAAACCACCCTGGATAACTAACGGGCCCTGCTATTGAATGCAAGGAGAAAAAGGCACCAATTCCTACGCAGGAGAGACTAGTGAGGAGGTAGATGATTGAGGGAGTTGATGATAATGATGATGGAGAGCAAGCACAAAAGAAAGTGGGATGGAAGGGAATGGCCATAACATGTCCTTAAACAATAGGTTTTTGGGTATTTATCCTTCCACCAAATAAAAAACTTTTTCTATTTAATTATTCTCTTATAGCTTTTTTGTGGAGTAAAAGTATGCCAAAATACACAATGTTAAGTCCTTTAAGTTTATTTGCTCACCAGCCCTAACATGGTGTGGCCAGCAAAATGATTCTAAATCGCATGCTCACAATTTAAAGTTGTCGATCGTAAAAATGTATGATAATGACTAGTTGCTTTCTTAGGGATTCTAATTTTATGTAGAATTGTTGGAACTCTTTTCACCTTGCCTCATCCTCTAAACTACAAAGTTATAGGACATAAGTTTTTAATGAATTTCCCTACCTCAAGTCTTTTATGAGCTCGAACATCCTTGAATGACATCCTCGATGCATGGGTGGTGCACACCAATAGGCAACATCATGAGGTGATCAAATGGAGGATGTGCAACGACAAAGATGGACATGAACTCCATTCTACAAGAGCATGAGATGCAAGCTAGCTCAAAGGTAAGCAGTGACATAGGTTTCTCAAAAGTAGTACTACAAAATGTTGAAGAGGCAATGGTGACCACAATGATAATAACATTATCACTATAGGTAAGCACAACAATGACACCAACTACAAACAAGATAGTGACATTAGGAGTGTGTAAACACAGCATGGAAATAGACAGGCAAATGGACAATGAGCAATAGCTATTGTAGTAACCCAAGGATCCCTATAGAAGGTGGGGGTGGATTGTGAATCTTGCCAAGACCTAATGGCTTTGGATTACTTTTGGTAGTGATCCAATTTCCAAAAAGTACACCTTTTGTAATAGTGCAAAGTCACTCCATTGTCATCATCTCTATTCATATAATGCATGAGACTTGGAATCATGAGAACTCGTTACTCTTAGTCATATGTATGCTAAATGCCACTTGGTGGATGATACTCAAATATAGTCATGATTCAAATACATACAACTAGATTGAAGATAAAAATGGACTAAATGACTCAATTGAAATAATAAAAGAGACTAAACAAAAATCATATTGAAAATGAAGCAAATACAAAAGATATTTAGCTCTTTCTCAAGGTAGACAAGCCTAGACTTCTGAATCAGAATAATACAAGTGAGCTTCACTAGTCCCTCTTATATAGGCAAATATAAGTTGGGCTGCAAGTGGGATGGCGACATCATGGATGATTGTATTCCTGTGTTACATAAGTAGTGATGTCACAGTTGTAATTTCTAGCTAAAGGCTAATTCATATGAGTCTATTGTGAAGATAAGCTAGGGTTTGCACTAAGAAAATACAAATTGCACGAACACGACTAAAACACAAATTCTTATGAGTCTATTGTGAAGATAAGCTAGGGTTACTAAGAAAACACAAATTGTACGAACACAACTAAAACACAATAACTTAGATGATAACACAAAAAGCCTAAACACAATGCAAAAATCAAAAATGCAAAAACACAAACACAAACAAAGAAAGAAGAGAACTTTGAAGCGAATGAATCAATTATGTAAATGAAGGAAACAATGTACAAAATCCTCAAAGGCAGAGCAATGAATATAGTCACAATATGATCTCCACTGAAGATGGATTCCAAGTGTTGTAACCACTAGTCGAAGCTGAAAGATTATTGAATGTGGAAGGGCAACAAGATTTGGCTAAGAAGAGGAAAGTGAAGGAGGAGCATCGTCTTCCTCATCGAGTCCAATAATGCCTCCTTTGGGCCTCCAATGATGGAGAAGCCTGATAAGACATAGTCGAATCCCAAGAAGAAGGAATTTGAGACATTGTGAATTGGTTACGTGTCATTCGTCTATCTCGCATAACACCAAGCTCCCCATGATAGCTACAAGGTACTCTTTCCAAGAGCACTAGCTCTAATACCATGTAAAGATAAGCTAGGGTTTGTATGAGAAAACACAGAGTGTACGAACACAACTAAAACACCATAGCTCAAACAAAAACGCGGAAACCCCCCAGTGACCCATGGAGTGAGTTATAGCGCACCATAGGCAAAGGATGGAAATCCATGCATATGAGAGGCCAATGAATTAGGGAGGGGTAAATATCACGGGTAGTGAGAGGGTTTGTCGTGCTTTAGGAAGGCACATCCTAGAATAGCCCTCCTAATTAAGGCACCCCTTGAAGTGATGATTATGGTCTGCCGCTCTAGGCTCTCTCTTACTCGTCTTGCTCATTGTGCTTCAGGGAAGGCACCTCCTAGAATGGCCCTGCTGCACCCCTTGAAGTGATGGAAGGAATGAAGGAGCTTGGAAGTGATACAAAATTTGATGAAGCTCACCAGCCACCAGGATGCACAAGTCAAAAAGCATTCTCTTGGTGAGTACAATAGATGCTTCAAGTTTGTTGGCACACATGTTTACAACGCGATTCTTGCTGCAAAAGTGACTCAGCTGCTGGATAACAAACACTGTAACTCTTGAAATGCACCACGAATGTTTTGACATCTTTTACCTCAATATATCCATCATGATGATATGGTAAAGGAGTGGCCAAGACTGTCAGATTCCTGCCTGATCTCAAATAAGGCCAGGTCCCCATCTCACCTATGGGACACTCATAATCTTTTCTTATTTTGGCTTTTAGCATTGTGTATCTTTTTTCTTTGGCTTAAAGGAGACTATAACTGGTGCCATGAGAGCTCAAGAATTGATGTCTTTGGCTTGGGTAAAGACTGTAATAGGAGAAGGCTGGCCATCATACATGGCACACATGCCCAAGCAAGGTAATTGTGCCCTGTTATATTTACTATAGACTGGACACCATAATCACACACTTAGTAATAAAATGCCGCCTGCTAATTAGTCCTGACAATCTGTAAAATCGGATAAGAAATGTACCATCCTTGAAGGCGAAAAGCAAAGACACAAGTAGTTAAAGCATCAAGAACTGAGCACTCTACATTTGATTGCCTTTGGCGAGACTTTGGTTAACTATCAATTGAGATGTTAAGTTAAATCAAGCAATAACCATAACGAGAGCATTGCAAATATGATAAACTTCAACAGGAGAGGCCAAGCACTTACAAGTGTGCAGAGGCCCTGAGAATAGTAGTAGCAAAGGTGCCTTCTTCTGGGTGGAAGCAGCTGCTCATCACCTGCATAGCTAGTTGAACACAAAGCCCTCGAGAAGACTGGTTTCTGAGGAAGAAGGGGCTGACGACGAGGTTCGATATGGTGGAAAATAATTGGAGGTGGCGGCCATGCCACCATCGTTCTCTGGGCTAAAGCATTGCTCCAACAAATCCTAGAGAACGGAGCCGCCATCATGATCTCCCCTCTTCTTTTCAGCTTAATCCTTCGCACCGAGAGAGTGCCCCGCGAGGATACGCTTATCGAAGGCACGCAGACAATGATGGGATGGATGCTGTGGTACGCGAAGGGGGTGTACTATGTATCATCATCATCCATGTCACATCTGGGATGGAATTTTGGGGAAACAATTTATTGCTGCATGGGTGTCTTCACGCCTGGGTTCCACGGTTCTTAACGACCCTTGAGAGTTGGGATCGATAGCCTAAACTGCACCTTTCTCACACACAAAAGAACATGACCCTTATAGTTGTTCTAAGAGTAAACTCAGCCTAAAAGTTAATCACAGCCCATTATGTAAATCCAGCCTACCAAAAAAATGGGTTGATCAATTTTTGGATCATTGTTGTCGTGGGCCTACCAATCAGCCCAAAAGGTAATCACAACCCACTATGTATACCCAACCTACCAAAAAATGGGTTGATCGATTTTTGGATCATCGTTGTGCTGCATGGGACCTGCCAATCAGGTATGTTGGTAGTGAAAGATCCATGTGGGGTCCACCTATGCATTTAATAGAGCCAGATTGGCTCTTGAAACTCAAGTGACAATATGCTATGCTTGCCTTGACCAAAAGTAGACACAAACAAACTTACAAACTCTGCGCCCATAATCCAAAGCATGCAATCTATTTCGGGGAAGTTGAATCTCAGAATTGGGAAGTTGAATCTTGAAACTCCTATTCAAGGGAAGTTGAATCTTAGAATTGAGGATTACCGCAACCAAGAATCTTTTCTACTTGCACCCATAGGCAACTGTGATGTTATCTTAGGCATGCCTTGGCATTCCAAGATTAGACCTCTTCCCAATTTTGTTATGGAGACCCTTGCATTTCAATTCAAGGGTCGGAACATAGTATGCATTACTGATGATGGAGATTGGCATGTGCCAATGGTTAGTCATGTTAGCATTTCTAAAGAAATGAAGAAACCTATTTCTACGTACATGATTTTTGTGAGAGAGTCAATAGAAACTAATGATTCAAGGGCACTTGGTGCCTCTAACGAACACACAATACCAACTAGTGCTTCTAAGTCTCATACTTTAAAAGAACCCCTCGCTTTAATTGATCAAGCTAGACATGATTTTGTTGACAATATGAATATTATTTTAGTGATTCACTCCTAGGAGAGTTACCTCGTAAGCACCCGAAAAATCACACAATTGATCTTATCCCATGCAGTTCACCACCTAACCAACCACCTTACCGAGTAAGTGCAAGTCAGCAAGAGGAGATCCTAGTATAAGTAAACGAATTGTTGGAAAAAGGGTTAGTTCAACCTAGCTCTTCTCCATACTGCTCTCCAATCTTACTTGTTCAAAAGAAAGATGGTTTTTTCCGTACGTGCATAGACTACAGATCTTTGAACAAGATCACAATCAAGAATCGTTTTCCTATCCCAAGGATAGATGATATCTTGGATAATTTGAAAGGGGCTAGTATCTTTAGTCGCATTGATCTCAACAACGACTATCACCAGATACGAATAGCATGTGAAGATGTTCATAAGATAGCTTTTCATACGACATTTGGACTATACGAGTTCTTAGTCATGCCATTTGGTTTGACTAATGCACTCGCCACATTCAATCGAATGATGGAGAGAACTTTCAAATCTCACTCAAAGTTCACAGGTGTCTTGTTTGATGACATTCTAATATTTTCACGATCTAAAGAAGAGCATAGAAAACATATATCTATTGTTTTTCAAGAGCTTCACAAGCATAGACTGCAAGTCAATGCTAAGAAGAATGGATTTTTCCTTTCGCAAATTCATTACTTAGGCCATATTGTTTCTCACAATTTGGTCAAAATGGATCCCGAGAAGATTCGAGCCATTGTTGAATTGCCTACATCTACTTCTGTACATAAAGTTAGAAGTTTCTTGGGCCTATGTTCATACTATAGGAGGTTCATACGAGGTTTTGTGTATGTTGCATCTCCTCTACATGACCTTACTAAGAAGTGAATGCCTTTATGCTGGGGATCAAGGCAACTACAAGCCTTTGAAAAAATTAAGTTTCTTGTGACTCAAGAACCAATTCTTCTCATAGTTTCGGATCTTCAAAAACCTTTTGAAGTTCACTGCGATGCTTCTGGGAATTGCATTGGAGCTATTCTTAACCAATAGCATCATGCAGTAGCATTTGAGAGCCGATGCCTCAAGGACCATGAGCTACATGCTCCAGTATATGAGAAAGAGCTTATGGCCGTGGTATATGCTCTTCAAGTATGGAAACACTATTTACTTGGTGCAAATTTTGTTATTAAAACATGTCACCAAAGCCTAAGATACTTCCTCACTCAGAAGAAGCTCTTAGAGAAATAGATGCGTTGGGCAAATTTCTTATCTATGTTTCATTTTCAAATCCTTCACACATTTGGAACTAAGAATGTGGTAGCAGATGCTCTATCACGGCGACCTTGAGTGAATGCAATCACAACTGTTTACAAAAACGAGCTCGTGGATTTACCCAAAATGTATGCAACTGATTCTGACTTCTCAACCATGTGGGATCAGCTTAACTCAGGTCAGTCGATTATACCTTACTCAATTCGAGATGGTTATTTGTATCATCATCAAGCAATTTGTGTAGCATTACCATTGCAACACAAGGTAATGGATGAAGGACATGCATCTCCATATGCTCGACGTAGGGGTATTCTACCCACTACTCGAGCATTGGGAAAATATTTCTTTTGGCCCACTCTTAGAGCTGACATTGAAAGATATGTCCGTGAGTGCAAGATATACCAAAGAGTAAAGTATGGCAGGCATAAACCACCTGGTCTACTGAAGCCATTACCTATTCCCAATGAGCGTTGGGAAAGTATAGCCATGGACTTTATCATGGAGCTTCCTCGCACACAAGTAGGCAATGATGCAATCTGGACTATCATTGATAGATTCAGTAAGCAAGGTCACTTTATACCTGTGCAAAAGACAATCAAAGCCGATCATATGGCTAAGCTATTCATTGCTCATATTTTTCAAGCATCATGGCATGCCTAAGTCCATTATAAGTGATCGAGATCCCTGCATGACCAGCCTCTTTTATGGCAAGCTCTCTTCGAGAACCTCGGGACAAAGTTAAAGTTTTAATCCTCTTATCATCCTCAAATGGATGGGCAAAGTGAAAGTGCTAATTCTACTGTTTTGGACCTTTTGAAATCCTATGTCTCTGATAATCAAAGAGAATGGGAAAAGTATTTGCCTTTAGTAGAGTTTGCATACAATAATATGGTGCACTCTAGTACTAGTAAGGATCCCTTTGAGATCATCTATGGTAAGCCTCATTTACCACCCATTCTTCTTACGAAGGATAAGATCTTTGCAGCAGATGAGTTTGTTAAAGACATTGATACACCTTTCACTCAGGTAAAAGCTGCTATCCAAAGGACACAAGAGAAGCATAAACATGAAGCAGATAAGCATCATCGTAAGTTAGATCTCAAGTTAGGATAGTATGTTCTTCTTAAGTTTAAGAAGGCTCGCTTGAAGAAGCAGAAAGGTCAAAAGGGTAAAGTGGTTAAGCTTTCTAATCGCTATTATGGCCCTTTCAAGATCACTGATAAGATAAACGATGTGACTTTTTGTTTGGATCTACCAAGTCATTGAAACATTCATAATGCTTTCCATATAAGTTTGCTACATCCCTATATTGGAGAACCTCCAATGGAACCAATCAAGGAAGATTTACCTGACATAGAAGAAACAAAAGAGTTCCTTGTGCTTGAAAGAATTTTACACCATCAGGACAATACTCTAAGGTCAGGTAAGGTATTATGGAAGTATCTGGCTAAGTTTAAGAATTATCCCCCATTGGGCGCTCAGTTTATGACTGAGAGAGAACTACAAGACTTTCCAGATCTTCTTAAGGACTATGTATCCCCTCTACAGTTGAGGTCAACTGTTTAGAAGCCAGAGGGATGTCACTAAATTGATTGCTTATTACGCATTCTCTATTTAATAAATTCATGTCAATAAATTAATGACTCACTTTTCTTTAAGTGTTGATGATGATCTAGCATGGCCATGAGACCATTTAGAGACTAGTATTCCTAGTGCATCACTTAACGGGGTGATTAGAGCACTGTGACGAGGATATCTGGTACAGGCAATACAAGCTATGAAGAGGGAAAGAAGTGTCTGGGAAGTGTAAGAGTGTATACAAGAACCAAGGAGTTACACATAAATGAAGATGGATTGAGTTCTAAGAAGAGGAAGTGCATTAGCATTGTGTATATGTATTTATGTGTGCATCCAGGGACGCCTGGGAATGTTTACTTGTGTGTAATGAGCATTGCATTCATTTGGGGTCATCCTCTCCCCTACAAATCAAGGTTTAAGGTATTTTCTTTCATTAAGAAAGACAATAAAGGGAATTCTCTCACTAAGAAAGACGAGAGACGTGATCCTCTAGAAGTGAGGAGAGAAGTGATTTTCTCTTTCTAAGGTCTCAACAATCTCTCTTTGAGACAATCTCCAAGAGGTCATCTCCTCGACATCAAGCGACGAAATTTCTAGGTCGTAGTAACAAGATCACACAATCTAAATCAAGAATATAAGGAGATTATAGAAATTTCAAAGTTACACAAGCAATAGTCAACCTTAGTGGCTAGTTCCATCAAACCACCAAAGTCTCCTAAGTCTAAACATTCATCACCTAAGTAAAAAAGGGTAGACACAATAGCAACAACCTCCTGCCATTACTCAAATGAAGAAAGTGGATCCTAAGGTAAAATAGACCAGGACATGGAACAAAAAGGGTCCAAAACTACCACTAAGGGCACATCTAAAAGGAACTTGAATCATAGCATGGGCACATCTAAAACTAGTGATCCCAAGAATACTTTCAATCTATCCAAGGATCCATATGTTAACTTTCCCTCAACAACTATCACAATTAAATCCACTGAGCATACATCTACTTTCAAATCTAAAGTGGAACCTCAAGAGTCACACCCCTCAATCATGACTAAAGTGATAAACTCTACCATGGGTCAAATCTATAGTGATTCAATGGAGTACAATAACAATATTGAATTCGGAGGTGCCATTAATTCAACATCAAGTAAGAAATATTCCACTCAAGTAGAACCTCCAATAAACTTGAAGCCTGAGCAAATAGAAAGATCTCTGATGATGAACATAGCAAAAGAAAAGCATGTGAGGAGAATCGATGAATAATGTAGTGCTAGAAGGAAATTGATAACAAGATAAAATTGTTGACCTATGATTAAACATTGAATATAGGAAATTTTATTAGCACAGACTCGTTCGCCTTGAAAATTTTGTCACCTACAATTTTACAACATGTAAATCTAACACTGAGTGCACACTAGGGGTCACTTGCAAAATACAATGTATAAGCACTTTGGGAATAAGAAATAAGGAAGAATGGAAATATAATTTTGGATGGTAAATGGAAATTTGAATTTGCTTTTCCACAAACATGGAGAAGGCTAAGGAATGCACAACTAAGTTCTTTCAAAAAAAGAAATTCCAAAAGAAGCAAGGGGAAGGCTAAGAGCATACTGAGCTCCTCCTTTTCCCTTTTTGTATAGACCTAGGTGCCAAATCCATGGTTTCTCTTCTCTTTGAAACACAATGAACCCCCTTGGAGGATCCTAACATTCTTGACGTGAGGATTCCAAATCCACTAACCATTCAAAGGGTTGTTACTCAAGTTGATCGCAATCATCAACAACTTTGCAAATTTGAATCTTTTGTTAATCTTTCTATCTTTCATGCTTGTAAACATCAAGTGTTACATTAGTTAAAGCCTATTTACATTGTTTTACACTCAAACTCACTTACTATAAGTCCTATTTTTGTGTAGTCCCCAAAAAATCTAAACTAGAAGGAATTGTTGAAGTAGAGATTCAAACCAAGGGTTAAGTGCAACCTAAAGAAGTCCCAAAAACATCTCAACCCAAAGATACAATAGCCACACACCAACTCGAGGTAACGGTGACACCTCATAACAATGGATGGCAGGGTGATGATAATCATGTTAAATACAATAATTAAATATTATTTCTAAACTTTTTTTAGACTATTTTTAAAATGTATAATTTTCTTAATTATTTTTATAGCTCATTGCATAATTCATGATAAGTAAAGAATAACCTTGGGATGGTAGAAAAAATAACGTGAAAGGAGTCTTTTGCTTCTTAAAATTGAATATGGCTATAATTTACTTTAAAATAATGTTAGAAAATGTCAAAACACCTTAGAATTTCTTATTTTTTTTTTAAGAAAGGGACATTGGATTGAAAAGAGGAGTTTCCATCCATCGAATATGTTAAAAGTGCTCTTAAAATAATGTTTCTCTAGCTATAGTTGCTTTGGTTTTTTAGAAAGTGTTGAAAATATTGTGCTTGTAAGAGCAAGATGGATTGAGGATTATGGTGGTTCAAGAGGTTGGGATCCCCAACCCAATGCTCCTTATCATTTTTCAAAATGTTGGAAAACTCACCTATAGGTGGGGGTCCTCCACTTCCAAGGAATGTAAGTGTTTGTACTTTTTAAATCAATTAAGCGCTTGAGAAGGAAAAGGCCCAAGTGATATGTAGGATGGCTCTGGAGATGTAGGAAAGCTTAGAGGGGCTCTAAGCTAGTAAATTCCTTGTTGTCTGCAAAAGGAGTGCACTCACATACGTCACACTCCTGGAGGATTGAAAGATCGTATCACGATGTCTTCCCTGTTGCAAAGAGATGATTCCAATGCCACTCAACAAAGTGATTATTATGAAATAAAGCATTACTTTTTGAATTATTTGACATGTGCTAAAGTTTGAGTTTAACAAACCCTATTTAATGGGATAATCAAAGGAAGTTGTTTTTATGTGTCAAAATAGTGTGGTAGCATGCTCCACCTAATTATAAAACTAAAGCAAACCTAATCAAGAAAAGTGGGAGGCTTTGCTTCTAATAATGATCTAACCTACAACTAAGGGGACCCAATAATTTGGATAACTTTCCAACACTAGATAAAGCTATTGAGGTCGTGCCCTCCCTCAAATTTGGTAGGACTAGTTATCAAGTTTAACATCGTTTTAGGGGGCCAAATTTTAGATTTTACCTTATGGACAAGGTAATCGAGTTACACTCTCCCCATCTCTCACTCTCTTTTAACCAAATATAGTATTCATGCTCTCAACTGTGATTGATTACAAAGTGATCTTTCATAGGTGCATGCTAGACTCTTGTTAGGGGTGACCCTTCCATGCTTCCCCTATGAAAGAACTAGGATTTCCATATCCAACTAAGCCCGACATTTCCTTTGGGAAATTGAGTGATGTTGTGTTTGGACACAAATTTTGATCAACTACTAGAGGACTCTCCTAGGTCTGACATAGGAGGCACCTCATTTGGAGTCCTAAGTTTACCCAATGTAGTTGAATGATGTCTATCTAAGTTATTTCATTGAAACTATGCAGGGACTCTGATGCTTCCTTAAGGAAGATCAAAGGTTGATGCTCTTTTTTAATGTAGCTAGTTACAACATAAGGAATCCCTCCTCAAGTAGCCTAACTCTTCTTCAATGGGGAGAGGTGTTAGAATTTTATTGATCTCTCCTCCACTAGTTGTATGCCATAGTGTTGGTGGTTGGGTATCAGTAGGAGATATCGCAAAAATTATTAGCAATCATTGCACTTTAGATATTGCTATGTCTAAGTAGAAGAATGTCCATGTTGTGAAGGAAGAGTTATATAATGTGTTTGCCATGTTAAATATTAAATCACTGGCTAAGAGTTAAAGGTTTGAGATTATTTTGGTGCTCTTACCACATAGCATTAACAGAAGGGATAGATGTGCTGTGTGTGTGTGTGTGTGTGTGTGTGTGTGTGTGTGTGTGTGTGTGTGTGTGTGTGTGTGTGTACTTAAAGCTTATAAATAAACACATGCAGATACATAAACACACATGCCCTAATACCTAAAGTAAATTTAAGACTAATATAGCTTATTTCATTTGCAAGTGATGCCTGAAGATGTTACACCTACTATGAGAGAGTGACAAGAAGACATGCAAACTATGTGGATATTATAATAAAGCATGATATGTGTATGGTGAATATGTTAAAGTTTGAGATACTAAGACTTTTCAATATGTTAAAGCTATTTTTTTGGATTTCTAATTTTGGGCTGGAGAGAGAGAGAGAGATTTAAATTGAGCATATATTTAGAAGCCTTGTGAGAGCTACCCTACACACATCTATTGAGAGTTTATAAATGGAATAAATGAGTACATAGCCATTTTTGGTTATCTAGGTGGTCAATCTATCGGTCAATCATGTACATGCACCATCTATTGTGTGTAGGGCATTTTGCAAATGGTGCTATGCATGGTAGAAATTTGATATAATTTAACTAGAGAGAGAGAGTATAATGATCATAACAAAGGCATAAAATGTGATTAGTACTTGATCTTGTATGTAACTCAAGCAAACCTTTTAATCAAATTATATTGGAAGCTAAGAGATACATATGATTAGTAATTGATATTGCATGTAACTTAAACAAACCTCTTAAATATTTAGGAGAAAACATGCCACGTGCTTTTAATAGCCAATATTCCCTTCCCTTGGAGTTGTAGGTAGATACCAGTTTCACCCACTCTATGAATGTGTTCAAAGTAAGTGTGGGATAGGCAATGTGGGTACGATGCAAGGGGAGGATACCTACATGTTCAAGTTATTCATAACCAAACTTTGTTATCACGATCCCTTCATTATGACAGAATTGAAACATTGTGCATGCACGTGGAAGCTTTACTTTGTACAAACAAAAAGTAGATCCCTAATAAGGGTGGAGTGATCAAGGTTCTCTTTTACCAGGGGGAGAAGTATATCCTCCACAAGGTAAGGACCACACACACACACACACACACAATCTTATATAACATTTATGCATTTGATGATCAAGGAATCCAACTATTTTGTATATCATTCTCTTGAACATTAGACTTAAATCAATCTCAGTGGTGATTAATGAGGTTTGCAATTGCTTTCAAACTTGCACTCTTTGAAATACTCAAAAAGCTATTCAATGTGCCTCAAAGTAAGTGATACAAGTGTCACTGCTTTGAACAGTGGAAATTCAGGTTAATGAGGGTTGATTACCATTCACATAAATGCATGGTGTTAGACGACCAATGCATAATATCAAAGATACTCCAATGGTGTCAAACAATGCCCATTTGTGGGAAAAGAAAATGATTTTGGAAGTTTTTTGTTGTTCCACGTCTTTATTTTTAGACTTTCTCGATGCTTCATAGGAGCCTACTCAACGAATCTTTCTTTTCCTTAGTGGATTTGATTTGTACAACCCTTGCCAAGATGTAAAGTCTCAAGCTTTAACTTGACTAGGCTACCTATGAGCTAGTCTTGGGGGCCATGTTATCATGAAGGGGGGGCAAAAGCCAGCAAGTGTAGGGACTCATCATTTGAGAGGGGGTGTTGAGAAATAGACAAATGATGTATGCTCCAAAAGGAGCTGTCCTGATGATGGAACCTAGAACGGGCCGGCACTGGCTCGTGCACTAGCCGGACCTCTATCTCACGCGCTCAACAACCCCATGGCCTCGCGGCCAGGAGCGTTGATGACACATACATTGCCTTCCTAAATATCTTGCGTTTGTATTACGTCGCTTGTAGTCCACTCTTCTCTCACCCACTACTCCTCAGAGGGAGTCCCTTACACATTGCCTAATGGCACGCAGCACAAACATAGGGGGTCCTCCAACAGCTGAATGCCGCTACCCCTCTGCGACTCTCCTACACCTTGGGGATTGGCCCCTCGGTGCGTCGCTCAACATATAAACATTTCGCACAAAATCCACTCAAGGTACCATTTAATCGTATACAAGAATGTACCATTGTCCTTACTTCTCTTTCCCCTAGACCCCATGACTAGCCTATGGCTTAGGGTGTCCTGTCTCTCACTCAACGTGGGTCAAGGTCCTAATGAAAGCAATTGCTGTGCATCCATGATTCCTGAACCTTTAAATATTTCCATGATTTATGCATATTGTGGATGCTAAGTGCTCAAACAATTATGAAATCAATATTGTGCACATATGGAAAACATCCTTTCAATGGTTTTCAACTACCGTTCTTATGCGGCGTTGCACGAACCTAGCACCGAGGGAACCCCCGTGCTACTAGGCTCTCATTCTATAATTATTCACCAACCTATATGGCATGCAAACAAAAGCCAGCAATCTTTTCATCATTTTACTCCACATTTAGACACATTTTAACCACTCTACCCTCCCATCGATCAAATGTTGCTTTGTTGTATAGGTTTATAAGGTATTTTGCCATCATTTTATGTGTAAAGAGCGGGAAAAGCACACTAGAACAAGAAGGTGGGGTTGAACTGAGGCAAATCCTCATGCTTCAGTCCCCACAAACATTCAAAAACATTGTTCTTAATTTTCATTAATTTTTCGCACCCAAAATGCATTTTTCCCCTATTTTTAGTGGTTTTTCTCTATTTTCCTTGTATTTTCCCTTATTTTCTACATTATTTTATTACTAAAAATTCAAAATAGGTTATGGGCTGTGGCCCTTAGTTCCTTCTTGCAGCAAAAATGAAAATTTAGTTGGTGTTCCTATCCATTCTTCCATTTCTATGCCCAAAAACATCATTTTTCCTTGATTTTCCATATTTTACGTGTTTTAGTGTATTATTTTGAGTCACAAAATGCATGATTTTCTGATTTTCTAATTATGATCAACAAGTATTCATGGAAAATAGCAACATGAACAATTTTTAGCCCACATGAACAACATTTTATCAATCAAAAGCCATGAAATCTCAAATTTCCTTTGAAAAAATTGAATTACCTCTTATTTGCGTGTCTCGGGTTTCATGTCCATGGCTGCAAATCTGAAAATCAGCAGCACTTCATGCTCATGACGATCACAAGTCACCATTTCCAGCCCGTGGAGCAATCCGATCGATGCCGGACAATCCTCCACCATTCTTTCTGCTTCTTTTTTCTTCCCACATGAACCTGCCTTTAGAGGAGAGAGAGGGAGGAGAGAGAAAGACTGATTTTCTCTCTCCCTCTACAAGCTGCCATTCCTCGCGTGGACCGGAGCAATACGGAGTGCAACACCCTGCTGTGCTTGGTTTAATAGCTTGCTTTGTAGCCAACATGTCTATTTGTGGGTGGGGGGGGGGGGGGGGGGGGGGGGGGGGGGGGGCGGTGTGCCCCTTCACAAAGGCACCCCTTCACTTCTCATTTTTGGGCACCTCCCAATTTTTTATCGGCCTTTTGGCCTTTTTCCCGTCTCTCGTGCATACGGTGTCCGAATCGCGATCTGAAAATTTCTGTGAGCTCGTCTCGGCATCCCGCACTGACTAATAGCTCCACTGACCACCACAGGCGCATGGAAAAATTACTAAAAATCCGCAAGTATTGCCCAGGAGTCCTTAGAGCACTTTGGCGCTTAAAATCGTCGAGCCGCCGCCTTTGACATTGGATATTTTCCCTTGATATTCATAATTTTTAGCTATTTTTAAGCACTTTCCGGCACCAAAATTCCGCTCTCACCTGAATCCCATATGCACAGTGAGGAGAGTGGAACAACTCAAAGCCTATAAAGCATTGTACTTGACTATGAAATGAACACAATATCATGATGCTTTGTACTTTCAGTTAAGTGTCTGTCATTGTCGATTCTACACAAGATTGTGTTTATGAATCCAAGCTAATCTATCTTGGAACCTAATTCACTTGTGTAATAGTTTGTCTCTACTTGTCCGTGTCATTATGAACTTGGTTTACATCTTTGATCCACCATAGCCTGTGTCATGTCCTAAATCCACATCATTTAACACTATCACTGCTTGACATTTAGGCTTCTTGCATTTATGCTTTGGTCACTGTGGGAGCTTTCGCTCAACCGCCAAGACCCTCGGACCGCTTATTCTTTCAAGCATTTCAAGCGAGCTCTAATGGCTATCTCTCACCTAGCCAATGCGCCGTCGATCCTACGAGTGTAGTGAGCTTACCTTGATGCTCGATCGAGTACCCTCCTCTCTCTTGCACTCCGGTAGCTCCACGATCCTAGATGCTAGTGCAAGCATCCTCAAGCCTCCTCCATCTCCAAGCTCCATCCTCCATAGCCGCGCGCGCAAGAGAAGAGAAGGGAAGAGAAGAGAAGAAGAGGATAGGAGATGGTGAAGAGCTTCACCCTCTTGATCCCTCACCCTCACACACACTCGCTCCCTCACACTCTCACACTCCCTCTCTCAAGAGCACACACAAGCAAGAAGGAGAGAAGAAGAGAAGAAGAAGAGGACTCCTTTTGCCACACACCAAAGAATGAACTTCTCATTCATTTTTTTAACTTTATATACAAAACCCTAAATCCCTTTTGGGCGGTCACCCCCTTTTCCTTTTTTACATGGCCGGCCGTAGCCTAGGCCCTCTTTCCCATTTCCCACCATTCTAATTTACCCTATTTTCACTAATGCATACACTTTGCACAGGAGCGAGCCTGGCACTCTTTTACACAGATTTGGGGGGCTCCCATATTTTAATGGTGCACCTTTTCCTCTTTTATTGCCGTGGCCCAACACCGAAGCCTCTTGAGGGTCGTGCCCGAATATTTGAATTTTTCAGGGATTGGTTGCCAGTCAAGGCGCCTTTTTTTGCTCTTGCGCCTTTTTTGCTCTTTTTCCTTCTTCCCAGTTTCCGCTTTTCTGTGGTGCGGTAATGTGGTCGGAAACATGGTAACATTACCCCCCTCCTAGCCAAGTGCCAGTCCCATGGCACCGCGGTGGGACAAGGGGGCACGTTAGGTCGGCTGGTAGGCGGAACAGGTAGGTGGGTGGTTAGGGATGATGACCCGGGGCGAGTCTGGCGTATGGTAAGCTCCATGGAGACACTCGGCATCTGTCACATGGTTGTAGCCAATCGTCTTGTGAGTAGGAGAAGCACTCGAAGCAATTGCAATGATGGTGTGGGGGAATTTATTCTGGTAAAAACCCCTTGAACTCGGTTTGGCTTGAATCCCATGGCTTTGATTGAAGATTTGTGCCTTGGATCTGAAGGTCCTCGGGCCGGTGGAATCAATAAGCTATCCGTGGATCTTGAGGCATAGGGCATGGATCGTTGGATGATACATGTCCAAGATCTATGCCAATGGTGGACTCACCTTAAGCCGGTTCGATCATAGTGGCCATCAGCACCAGGCGGTTGGCTGGAGGCCAGCACGCTTTGGGTCCTTAAGGAGTGCCAGGGGTGACGGTCTTCCATGTGTAGCCAGCCCCCTGAGAGTCGATATAACCTGCAAAAAAATTGTGCCCTCCCTAAGGGGTGTGCTGCTTGTCGTGTAGTGTGTTGCGCTCGTGGCAGTGAAACTGGGAGATGGGTCTAACCTTGGGCAAGCACTTGGTAACGTCCCACACTTGAGGACCCAGCTTGTGCTTCGTTGGTGGTGCAGTGCGAGCCTTAGGGTGACAGGTCTAGAAGTCCTGCCCTTGATGTGCCCTAGGCGTGAAGTGGGGGAGGGGGCTAGGGAGATCCCTAGGTGCTTTTTTTTTTTTTTGAAGATGAGACATAGGCCCAAGTATCTTAGTCGGAATGAGGAGGAGAAGGTGGGCGGAGAGACTTGCTCAAAAATTGGCGACTCTGCATGTAATTCTTTAGATTCATGCGGACATGTAGAGAGGTAGTGGAGAGGAAGGGGTGGTTGCATCTAGTGAACTAGCTGTCGTTTATGTCCTCTAGGAGGGCTAGGCAAAAAGAAGGGAGGAGGGTAGCCCTCATCATGAGACGAGCCATGGCACAATTATCTATAACATTAGGGTCGAAGAATAGGGGAGGCAAGCCACGCTCTTGCGGAGTCGAGTCCTGCTTAAGGAGTAGCCTAAGTAGCCTAAGATAGTTACAGGTGGTTATGAAGGCGGGGTCAGGACATGAGAAAAAGTCTACCAGGAAGCGAATCATAGATTCGTCTAGGCTTTCTGCGGTAAAAAGAAGGGCGTTGTCGAAGGATGCTACAGTGGAGTTATAAATGACGGGGAAGTCATAGCGCCCGTGGAGGGTGGCATCAAAATCTACGCCTACCCTTTGAGGGTACGCCATATAAGTAGGGTCGTTCCGCTCGAACAGCAGGGTATTACAAAAAGCCATCCAGGCGAGCATGCTTATGTCGCACACTCGTCTCCTCCATAGGGGTTGGTCCCTATAGTTTTGTACAATGTAGGGGATTTCAAAAACTTTATCATGCCAGTAATCGTCCGCTTCAGTACCCCAAGAGGTTGGGGTCTTTTCCCGCTCTTCCAGCCATCTTTTCCCCAACTGGCCACCAGCTGCGATCACCTCGTCCATCACTTTGAGGGGCAGGACCCTCTTCAGACTATTGGGTAGGAGGAAACTGAAGGAGAATGGCTCCTTTGCTAGTTCCTGCACCTCCCACACCACTACTTCTGCATGGAATCCTGCCGGGAGATCATCTGGGCACGGAGGGAGAGGTGTGGACGGTAGCACGACTGGTTTGGCTCTCAGCTTCTGTCTGGCCTCCTCCACCAGCTTTTTTCGCCTTTCTTTAGAGATGGCTTTTCTTTCTGCAGCTGGGTCTGCTTGTGGTGGATATTGGGCTTGTGGCGAGGGGGGTTGCAAGACCACATCTTCCCTGAACCGAGTCACATCGATTTCCAACTCGGCTTCTTCCCCCTACCATTCTGCGTGTACTGCTTCTTCCTTGAACCGAGGGCATCTATTTCCTGAGGGGTTAGGCCGGCTCTCGTCAGGTATTTCCGCTGTTCCTCCAGACTCAGCCTTACCTCTGCCGGCAGTGGTGGCATCTGTAGTCCAGCGTGTAGAGCTCTTCTTGCCATGCCAAGCTTTCTCTGTACTGCTTCCAGCGACTCTCCTTGTGCTGTGTGGGTGGCGTCCAAGATGGTGTCGAGGAAGATCTTTTGTTGAGTGCTGAAGGCCACTTGGGCTGCCTCTGCCTTGCTCTCTGCAATGATTTTCTCTTTTTCTGTTAAAGCAAGGCAGCGCGCCAGTGTCTTTACCCTCCTCTCGTTATGCATGGCCCACTCCTCTGCCCTCTTGTTCATCACTTCCAGGCCTTCCCCTGGTCTCAAGGTCAACAACATGATTTTCTGTCCATAATCCTCTAGTTCCCTGACCAGCCTCTCTTGTTCTTGTCGTTCCGAGGTCAGCTGATCTGTTAGGCGCCTGAGCTCCTCCTCCTGCTCCTCCATGCCTCGTTGCATTTCTTCGTCCCTAGCACTCAACTCCTCCCTGAGTGCATCCACCTTAGCAGCTTTTGCAGCAAGCTCCTCGTACTGCCCTATGAGAAGCTTGTGCCCTCTTTGCATGTTTACTAACTCTTGCATCTCATTCTCGAGTAACTGCCTCCAATGTTCCTCCCTCTCATCCCTAGCCTTCAGTTCCTGTTTCAGCTCTGCAATTTCGCGTTGCTGCAAGGCTACCATTCTTGTCTTGTCCAACTGGAAGGCGGCCATGGTTTCCTTCTCGGTTGCCAACTCAGCCATGGATGTTTTGTATTCTTCCTTCGCTCTCTCCAACTGGGAGAGCAGCTCGGCGACGTATTCGTCGTAATTAGCCGGTGGCATCATCGTTGCATGAATAGGCGAGGTGGAGGCTTCGACTTTTTGCTTTTTGGGTTCCTCCCTGGACTCTGCATCTGCGGCTGGCCTTTTCTGTCCTATGGCCGTAGTTTCCGTGCTCCGCCCTTGGCCCATTTCTTTGTTGATAAAATATTGCATCCACGCCATGAAATTCGACACATCAGCGCTAGTGGGGATGCTGGGGGTGACGGTGGTGAGTTCCACGGGAGGTACCAGGAGGGTAGGGATCGGATGAAGCAGGGCCTTGCCTTTGCCTTCAGAGACTGGGGGTGGCACGAATTCTGGCACCTGTGTGCTGGATCCAGGCCCCTCCTCTCTGCATGGGCTTAGGTTCCTTAGCTCGGCCGCTCGGCACTGCTGTTCGATGGACCGTCGTGTGGCCTCCGCCAGGTCCTCCTCCTCTTTCCTTCGCAGCTCCTCCTCTTCTTCCTCCGCTTTCCTCTTCCTTTCCTCCTGCCTTTTCTTCTGCTCCTCCTGCTTTTTCCCTTTTTGTTCTTTTTCCCTCCTTTTCTCTGCTTCAGCTTCTTGTTTGGATCCCTCCTTGGCTTTCTGCAACTCCTCTCTTTCCCTCTGCTCCTCCTGCTTTTTCATCCTTTCTCTCTCTTTTGCTTCTTTCAGGGACTCCTTCTTTGCCCTTTCCAAGTCCTCCCTTTCTTTCTTCCTGCCTTCATCACCCTTTTTCTTCCCCTGCGCCGCCTTTTTCTTCGTTGTTCTGATTGCTCTCTTACTAGTTGGTCCTTCCCCTTCTTCTTCTGTTTCTGTTCTGTCGGTGGACCTGTCCTTGTCCTGTTGAGGGAGCGACTTCTCTGGCATTTCTCCTTCTCCCTCCTCCGGCTCTTATGCTACCTTTACTGCCTCCTGAATTAGTGCAGTTAAGACTCCTCCGTAGCCAATGAAAGAGGCCTTGGAGGAGGCTTTCTTCCTTTCCGTTACCTTAGAAGCAGGAGAATCCGCTCCTGTTGGTGCACTTCCCAGGGCTAGTGCTTTGGCCGCTTGATCGATAGTCTTCTGTACGTAGCCATTCTAATCCACCTCATCTAGAGTGTGGGCTACTACATTCTCCAGCATGGGCACACTAATCCGATGCATTAAGGAGTTGTATCGTTGGCTGGAGAAGAGCACGTGCACCAACTTGGCTTGCAGCTTGGCATTAGTGTCGGGGATGTCTTGGATGCTTATGCCATTGTTTGTAAGTACCTCTTCCTTCTTCATTTTTAGCAAGGCATAAACATCCCTTTTTTGCCGCCTTTCTGTCTTAGGTGCCAATCCCAGAGCTTTTTCCACCAGGACTTGGTCCAATCGGACCGGTACCTTCTTTGCGCCCTCTCCTCGGCCTACTATTACAGTGCCCGCTTCCTCGTCTGAATTGTATGTCCTAAGGAATTCCACGCATTTGAAGTGATCAGGCTCCTGCGAGAATTTTTCAATATATTTTGTCAGGTTGCATTGTTCCACCACCCTTCTGGCTGCCTCCTCCTTCGACACCACAACTCCGATGTTGTGGATGGTTCGAAACTTCAGCTGGCCGAAGGCGCGGTTTTCCAATTGGATGCAATATAGCTCCCTTTCCTCATTAGTGAATGGGAGCCGATGGGCACGGTCTTGCTGTGACATTTTCTGCTCCTGCCACAATTCATAACTTCCGTTAGTGTTTTCCATATAGCACTTTGTTGTTTTTAAACTCTTAACTGAATTTTTGGAAGCCATTTTTTCCATACTAATGCTTATGTCTTTCACTACTTTTACTTTACCATACCCCCCATTTTATTCATTTCTTATCTGATTCGCTCCACCATATTTTCCACTTTTCTTTTCACCGGGTTTTTGCACGTACATACCACCTTTCTTCCAGCTGAGAGAAGAATCCTTCCTAGGATTGGGAGTTAAAGGGTGGCGTTGGTGCTGTTGGGGTAGGAATTTACGTGTGAAGAAGCCACGTGTAGAATCGTGGGTTGTATTTCAGTTGCGCATGACAATCGAGAGCAGCCGGTTGGATAGAGACCTGGGAGATGTAGGTCAAGACATCATGAAAGAGATCCCCAGTATTAAGGTGGCTGGCGACATGTAATTCCTCTTTGGTGAGGAGTTGATCAATATAGGGATGGGCGAGCACATGGTCGTCCAATTGCTGATTGCGGGTGATGGTCAAAACCCTAAACGAGATGGGTGCCACATAAGTGGGGTCGTATTCAATGGTTTTAATTGCCCTGCGTTGCTCAACATTGGTCATTATTCGGCAACCTTTTTTCTCCCATTGGATTCGCAGAGCAAACCACTGCTGTAAGAACGTGGAGGGCGAACTTGCCATCTGCACGAGCTTGTGCAACTCGTGTTCAGGAACAAAACGAGGAGGCTTTCGATATGAAGTGACTAGGCATCTGAGCTCCGCTTGCTCCTTTGAGATTTCATCGTTAGCTATGAGTTCTGCAGCGATCTTGGGGGATTTAGTAGTTATAAGTTCGTATTCCTCCCATGTGCATGGTAGTGCACGAACCTGCGAAGCAAGGGTTCTGTCAAGGAGGCCTAGGTCTAGCCTCTCATAGCTTCTAGCGAATGTGGTGAAAGTGTCGTCCAACATCTTGATGTAGGTTATTAAGTCATCCCCAGAGGTCGCGGTAAGGTCGTTAGCCAAGGAGAGGAAAGGTCGGACCGCGTACGAGGGTCTAAGACCTGCTGGTGGGGATGGTGCAACTGGACTAGATAGTGGTGACTCCTTCCGCGGTGTCATAGGTTGGGCTTTGTACGCAGAAGCACATTGAGGTGCTGCAGGAAGCTCTGGGGGCCTGGGGGTTGGGCTGGGTTCTAAGTGAGCAGTCATAGGGCTTTTTAAGCCCTCTGGATTAAGCAGGTTTAAGGCTTGTGTCGTTTGCTTTGGTTGATAGATGAGTTGAGGCTTACTAGCCGTTGCTGGCAATGGCGTGTTGATTATGTGCTGGTTACCCCGTGTGCAAGCCTTCCTTTCTAGGGCGATATCACTTGTAGGTGAGCTTTTTGGCCGGCCATTTTTAGGCACCCAAATCCAGGGGTTGCCCTCGTAGTATCCTTGTGTTTGCAAGAGATCCTTACGAATCCATCGCAGCATGGTTGTTTGTCCATGGCAATAGCGTTTATATTGTCTCCTAGGCCGGAACAGCTGATGTTTCTGGCGGTTAGTGTCCCGTTTGGGTGGTGTACTCGAATGCGGTTCCTGCCATTTTGGCACCCACATAAGTTTGGGCTCCTTGGCCTTGTGAGCATTCTTGGTGGATTTGGGCATGGGGTCGAGTGCGTGGCACGAAGCCACAGGTTTCTCCTGTTTAGGCTGGGTCTGGGGCGTGGTCCTAGGGGTTTCTACCGATGGCATCGTGATGGTGGAGGAATCATGAAAGCCCTTGCTAAAGGTCATTACTATATAGGTGCTGCCGATGGCAAGATGAATGCGATTTAGGTTGTAATCCACATTACAGTGCGTTAGCTTCTTGAAGGTGCGACCCAATAGTGACACATTACCGGCTTCTTTAGTGTTAGGCAACACATGGAAGAAGGCTAGTAAACTTTCAGTCTCGATGGAAACAAGTGTCTTGCACTTCCCCAGGAGTGAATAGGCAGCACCCCCAAACGGGGTGAGGTTGGCATTAGTGGGCTGTAGCGTCGGTTGACCAATGCGTGTCCAATGGTCATGCGTCAAGATGTTGTAGTCGGCCCCTTCATCGATCAAGGCATCGAAAGAATACACCGCGCCTACTATGACTGTGATTCGTAGATACGCCGGTGCTACTACTTCCTCCTCGTGATCCGTAAGATCGGTTACAATTGCCATTCGGACGTTCAACGGGGCTTCTAGCATGGGTGACTCATGTAATGGATGGGAAGGAGGATAGTACTTCTTTATGCAGCTGCCGTTAAAAAAGCCTACTCCTTCACCGTCAAGTGTCTCCAACTCAACATTCCCGGTTCTACCAATCATGCGTACTCTAAAAGGGCCTAGTCCTCGGAACTTCATCTTCTGTTTGTGTCCTTTCACTGAGTATAGCAGAACAAGATCTCCTTATTCGAAGTCTCGCTGCTTGACATGCTTGTCAAACCACATCTTTCGTCGAGCCTTCTCGCAGATGAGCGCATGGGTGGCTAGAAAGACGAGTCTCTGACAGGCATTCCAGCTTGGTCAGGCATTGGGTCCATGCTTCCTTCCCTTCCCATTGTTCTTCGAGTGCTATTCTCAGGCTAGGGACAAAGAATTCTACCGGTAGAATTGCTTCAGTCCCATAGGTTAGCCTAAAGGGGGTTTGACCGACGGTTGTTTTATAAGCTGTGCGGTAGGCCCACAAGGCTGCCATCAACTTGTTGTCCCAGTCGCTTCTCGAGGCTGAGACCACCTTAGTCATGATATTAATAAGAATCTTGTTAGTCGATTCTGCCTGGCCATTAGCCTGAGGGTAGTATGGCGAGGATTTGCGATGGATGATAAGAAAGGTGGATAGGAGATGTGCTATCACTTTGTTGATGAAGTGTGTGCCTTGGTCGCTAACGAGTTCGATGGGGCAACCGAAGCGAGAGATCACTTGTTCCCATAGTTGTTTTTTCGTGTTGCTCTTGCCTCTGCCCATTTCCTGAGGTAATCCGTGTTGGCCACTATGATGTACTTGGCTTGCGAGTACTGTGCTGCGGGGCTTATTGGTCCTATGAAGTTAGTTCCCCATTTTCAAAGGGTTGGCGAGCAATAATTGGGGTTAACTCCATTTGATCCTTACGAATCGGAACTTTTTTCCGTTGGCACTCGTCACAATGCTTGACAAATTGCTTTGCGTCGCGGAAAAGTGTGGGCCACCATAGTTGGGACTGCAACACCTTCCGTGCTGTTGTGTCTCCGCTAAAGTGTCCACCTGCAATGCCACTGTGCGCTTCTGAGAGCACATCATGCATCTCATGTTCACACACACACCTTCGCAGCAATCCGTCTTGCCCCAACCTATAGAGTTGGCCTGCAATCAGCTGGTAGGGCTGGAGCTTCAATATCAAGCGCCTAAGTCGTGCCTTTTCTATTGGTCGCTTAGGTAGTCCGTGCTCGAGCACTTGGACTATGTCATCTGCCTAGTATGGCGTCAGATTAGCCTTAAATAGGTCTCTCTATCTGGACAGGTGGAATAAGTGGGCGTCAGGTAACTCGTCAATGATGTCTTGTCCAGCTGCTTCTCCTATGGGTATACGGGACATGTCATCAGCCATGTAATGTTGTTTTCCCTTTCGTACCACCACGGAGAAATCGAACTCTAGGAGCAGGAGGAGCCATCGAGCTATGCGTCCTATAGTATAAGGTTTGTTCACCAAGTAGAGCAAGGCTTGATGGTCCATGAAGAAAATGAAAGGTGTGGCCAGTAGATAGTGCCAGAATTTCTTCATGGCAAACACCATCGCTAGTCCCTCCCTTTCTGTTGTTGAATAATTCATCTCCATCTCAGTGAGTTGCCTGCTAGCGAAGCTCACTGGGCAGTCCAAGTTATGCTCACCCGATTGGCACAACACTGCTCCTATGGCAAACTTAGAGGCATCAATGTGCGTGGAAGGTAGTGGTCCAGTCCGGGACTCCTAGAATCGGTGCCACCGTTAGAGCCTTTTTCAATTGTTCGTATGCCCGTTGGCATGCTTTGGTCCACTCGAAGACGATGAGTAGCTTGTACAATGGCCTAGCGATCAGCGCATAGTTCAGTAGAAACTGCCGATAGTATCCTATGTGACCTAAGAAGCATTGAACTCCCTTGTAATTACTTGGGGGTGGAAGGTCAACAATAACCCTGACCTTCGAGAAGTCCGTGGCAATGTTGTTCTTCGACACCACGTGTCCTAAGATACATCCGTGCTTCACCCAAAACTGACATTTCAAGGGGTACAGGAAGAGGCGATATAAGCGACACCGTTCAAGGACTGTGCGGAGTTTGTCTAGATGGTCAATCCAAGTCGAATGGACACATAGGTCATCAACAAAGACCTCCAACTCCTTGCGAAGCATGTCCTTGAATATGGTGCACATAAGGCGTTGGAAGGTGGCGGGGGCATTGGTTAACCCAAAGGGCATGACTAGGTACGCAAAGACGCCCCACTCAGTGGCAAAGGCGGTCTTGTGCCTGTCTGCAGGATGCACTTCCACTTGGTTGTACCCCGAGAAGCCATCCAGAAAACTGTAGGCTTCCTTACCTGCCACTCTCTCAAGCATGTGCTCGGTGTACGGCAAGGGGTAGTTGTCTCTCTTTGTAGCAGCGTTCACCTTCTTGTAATTGACGCACACTTGAATCTTGCCGTTCTTCTTCATCACAATGACTATGGGTGACACCCAGTCTCTGTGCGCTCAATCTCGTAAATGAATCTAGCTCTCATCAGCTTGTCGATTTCCTCCTTGACAGCATGAGCGTGCTTTGGATTCATGGGGTACGGTCACTAATTGACCGGCGTTGCATCCGACGTCATGGGTATGTTGTGAGTCACAACACTCGGATCTACCCCTCATAGCTCATCTAAGGACCAAGCAAATACGTCTATGTACTCCCGCAAAAGAGCGACAAGACTGAACTCTTCTTCAGTAGTCAAGTCCTCGGCAATGAACACCGGTCGGGGTACTTCCCCTTCCCGGGCTAGGTTTACCTCCTTGACCTTGGCTGGCCCTTCGATTGGTTCGCTTGTTTGTCATTGGCGCTTGGCACCTAGCAGAACCACTACCCTATCCCCTTTTTTGAATTTAGTGAAGTGTTTAGGGAGGTCTTGCGACTTCCTTTGTTCCTCTGATTGTGCACCCTTGGGATGCTTTGCCTCATCCTGCCGCAGCCGTATGCGCCTCAGGTGGATAGGTAAGTCCCCCTTGGTGGGTTTGGTTATGGGTGGTCTAGGGATTTCTGGGTCGCTATCAGAAGTAACTTCCGATTCAGAGTTAATCCATGTTCACTAGAAGAGGTGGTCTCCCCTGGTGGCTGCAGTTCAGATGGCGATTCGGTTCTAAGCATTGATGCCGTTCTTGGTTGGGCTAGGCCGGCTTGCTCAAGGTCTACGGCTCACCCGATTGGCACAACACTGCTCCTATGGCAAACTTAGAGACGTCAATGTGCGTGGAAGGTAGTGGTCCAGTTCGGAGCTCCTAGAAACGGTGCCATCGTTAGAGCCTTTTTCAATTGTTCGTATGCCCGTTGGCATGCTTTGGTCCACTCGAAGACGATGAGTAGCTTGTACAATGGCCTAGCGATCAGCGCATAGTTCAGTACAAACTGCCGATAGTATCCTATGTGACCTAAGAAGCATTGAACTCCCTTGTAATTACTTGGGGGTGGAAGGTCAACAATAACCCTGACCTTCGAGAAGTCCGTGGCAATGTTGTTCTTCGACACCACGTGTCCTAAGATGCATCCGTGCTTCACCCAAAACTGACATTTCAAGGGGTTCAGGAAGAGGCGATATAAGCGACACCGTTCAAGGACTGTGCGGAGTTTGTCTAGATGGCCAATCCAGGTCGAATGGACTCACAGGTCATCAACAGAGACCTCCAACTCCTTGCGAAGCATGTCCTTGAATATGGTGCACATAAGGCGTTGGAAGGTGGCGGGGGCATTGGTTAACCCAAAGGGCATGACTAGGTACGCAAAGACGCCCCACTCAGTGGCAAAGGCGGTCTTGTGCCTGTCTGCAGGATGCACTTCCACTTGGTTGTACCCCGAGAAGCCATCCAGAAAACTGTAGGCTTCCTTACCTGCCACTCTCTCAAGCATGTGCTCGGTGTACGGCAAGGGGTAGTTGTCTCTCTTTGTAGCAGCGTTCACCTTCTTGTAATTGACGCACACTTGAATCTTGCCGTTCTTCTTCATCACAATGACTATGGGTGACACCCAGTCTGTGTGGGCTCAATCTAGTAAATGAATCTAGCTCTCATCAGCTTGTCGATTTCCTCCTTGACAGCATGAGCGTGCTTTGGATTCATGGGGTACGGTCACTACTTGACGGGCGTTGCATCCGACGTCATGGGTATGTTGTGAGTCACAACACTCGGATCTACCCCTCATAGCTCATCTAAGGACCAAGCAAATACGTCTATGTACTCCCGCAAAAGAGCGACAAGACTGAACTCTTCTTCAGTAGCCAAGTCCTCGGCAATGAACACCGGTCGGGGTACTTCCCCTTCCCGGGCTAGGTTTACCTCCTTGACCTTGGCTGGCCCTTCGATTGGTTCGCTTGTTTGTCCTTGGCGCTTGGCACCTAGCAGAACCACTACCCTATCCCCTTTTTTGAATTTAGTGAAGTGTTTAGGGAGGTCCTGCGACTTCCTTTGTTCCTCTGATTGTGCACCCTTGGGATGCTTTGCCTCATCCTGCCGCAGCCGTATGCGCCTCAGGTGGACAGGTAAGTCCCCCTTGGTGGGTCTGGTTATGGGTGGTCTAGGGATTTCTGGGTCGCTATCAGAAGTAACTTCCGATTCAGAGTTAATCCATGTTCACTAGAAGAGGTGGTCTCCCCTGGTGGCTGCAGTTCAGATGGCGATTCGGTTCTAAGCATTGATGCCGTTCTTGGTTGGGCTAGGCCGGCTTGCTCAAGGTCTACGGCTCACCCGATTGGCACAACACTGCTCCTATGGCAAACTTAGAGGCGTCAATGTGCGTGGAAGGTAGTGGTCCAGTTCGGAGCTCCTAGAAACGGTGCCATCGTTAGAGCCTTTTTCAATTGTTCGTATGCCCGTTGGCATGCTTTGGTCCACTCGAAGACGATGAGTAGCTTGTACAATGGCCTAGCGATCAGCGCATAGTTCAGTACAAACTGCCGATAGTATCCTATGTGACCTAAGAAGCATTGAACTCCCTTGTAATTACTTGGGGGTGGAAGGTCAACAATAACCCTGACCTTCGAGAAGTCCGTGGCAATGTTGTTCTTCGACACCACGTGTCCTAAGATGCATCCGTGCTTCACCCAAAACTGACATTTCAAGGGGTTCAGGAAGAGGCGATATAAGCGACACCGTTCAAGGACTGTGCGGAGTTTGTCTAGATGGCCAATCCAGGTCGAATGGACTCACAGGTCATCAACGGAGACCTCCAACTCCTTGCGAAGCATGTCCTTGAATATGGTGCACATAAGGCGTTGGAAGGTGGCGGGGGCATTGGTTAACCCAAAGGGCATGACTAGGTACGCAAAGACGCCCCACTCAGTGGCAAAGGCGGTCTTGTGCCTGTCTGCAGGATGCACTTCCACTTGGTTGTACCCCGAGAAGCCATCCAGAAAACTGTAGGCTTCCTTACCTGCCACTCTCTCAAGCATGTGCTCGGTGTACGGCAAGGGGTAGTTGTCTCTCTTTGTAGCAGCGTTCACCTTCTTGTAATTGACGCACACTTGAATCTTGCCGTTCTTCTTCATCACAATGACTATGGGTGACACCCAGTCTGTGTGGGCTCAATCTAGTAAATGAATCTAGCTCTCATCAGCTTGTCGATTTCCTCCTTGACAGCATGAGCGTGCTTTGGATTCATGGGGTACGGTCACTACTTGACGGGCGTTGCATCCGACGTCATGGGTATGTTGTGAGTCACAACACTCGGATCTACCCCTCATAGCTCATCTAAGGACCAAGCAAATACGTCTATGTACTCCCGCGAAAGAGCGACAAGACTGAACTCTTCTTCAGTAGCCAAGTCCTCGGCAATGAACACCGGTCGGGGTACTTCCCCTTCCCGGGCTAGGTTTACCTCCTTGACCTTGGCTGGCCCTTCGATTGGTTCGCTTGTTTGTCCTTGGCGCTTGGCACCTAGCAGAACCACTACCCTATCCCCTTTTTTGAATTTAGTGAAGTGTTTAGGGAGGTCGTGCGACTTCCTTTGTTCCTCTGATTGTGCACCCTTGGGATGCTTTGCCTCATCCTGCCGCAGCCGTATGCGCCTCAGGTGGACAGGTAAGTCCCCCTTGGTGGGTTTGGTTATGGGTGGTCTAGGGATTTCTGGGTCGCTATCAGAAGTAACTTCCGATTCAGAGTTAATCCATGTTCACTAGAAGAGGTGGTCTCCCCTGGTGGCTGCAGTTCAGATGGCGATTCGGTTCTAAGCATTGATGCCGTTCTTGGTTGGGCTAGGCCGGCTTGCTCAAGGTCTACGGCTCACCCGATTGGCACAACACTGCTCCTATGGCAAACTTAGAGGCGTCAATGTGCGTGGAAGGTAGTGGTCCAGTTCGGAGCTCCTAGAAACGGTGCCATCGTTAGAGCCTTTTTCAATTGTTCGTATGCCCGTTGGCATGCTTTGGTCCACTCGAAGACGATGAGTAGCTTGTACAATGGCCTAGCGATCAGCGCATAGTTCAGTACAAACTGCCGATAGTATCCTATGTGACCTAAGAAGCATTGAACTCCCTTGTAATTACTTGGGGGTGGAAGGTCAACAATAACCCTGACCTTCGAGAAGTCCGTGGCAATGTTGTTCTTCGACACCACGTGTCCTAAGATGCATACGTGCTTCACCCAAAACTGACATTTCAAGGGGTTCAGGAAGAGGCGATATAAGCGACACCGTTCAAGGACTGTGCGGAGTTTGTCTAGATGGCCAATCCAGGTCGAATGGACTCACAGGTCATCAACGGAGACCTCCAACTCCTTGCGAAGCATGTCCTTGAATATGGTGCACATAAGGCGTTGGAAGGTGGCGGGGGCATTGGTTAACCCAAAGGGCATGACTAGGTACGCAAAGACGCCCCACTCAGTGGCAAAGGCGGTCTTGTGCCTGTCTGCAGGATGCACTTCCACTTGGTTGTACCCCGAGAAGCCATCCAGAAAACTGTAGGCTTCCTTACCTGCCACTCTCTCAAGCATGTGCTCGGTGTACGGCAAGGGGTAGTTGTCTCTCTTTGTAGCAGCGTTCACCTTCTTGTAATTGACGCACACTTGAATCTTGCCGTTCTTCTTCATCACAATGACTATGGGTGACACCCAGTCTGTGTGGGCTCAATCTAGTAAATGAATCTAGCTCTCATCAGCTTGTCGATTTCCTCCTTGACAGCATGAGCGTGCTTTGGATTCATGGGGTACGGTCACTACTTGACGGGCGTTGCATCCGACGTCATGGGTATGTTGTGAGTCACAACACTCGGATCTACCCCTCATAGCTCATCTAAGGACCAAGCAAATACGTCTATGTACTCCCGCGAAAGAGCGACAAGACTGAACTCTTCTTCAGTAGCCAAGTCCTCGGCAATGAACACCGGTCGGGGTACTTCCCCTTCCCGGGCTAGGTTTACCTCCTTGACCTTGGCTGGCCCTTCGATTGGTTCGCTTGTTTGTCCTTGGCGCTTGGCACCTAGCAGAACCACTACCCTATCCCCTTTTTTGAATTTAGTGAAGTGTTTAGGGAGGTCGTGCGACTTCCTTTGTTCCTCTGATTGTGCACCCTTGGGATGCTTTGCCTCATCCTGCCGCAGCCGTATGCGCCTCAGGTGGACAGGTAAGTCCCCCTTGGTGGGTCTGGTTATGGGTGGTCTAGGGATTTCTGGGTCGCTATCAGAAGTAACTTCCGATTCAGAGTTAATCCATGTTCACTAGAAGAGGTGGTCTCCCCTGGTGGATGCAGTTCAGATGGCGATTCGGTTCTAAGCATTGATGCCGTTCTTGGTTGGGCTAGGCCGGCTTGCTCCAGGTCTACGGCTCACCCGATTGGCACAACACTGCTCCTATGGCAAACTTAGAGGCGTCAATGTGCGTGGAAGGTAGTGGTCCAGTTCGGAGCTCCTAGAAACGGTGCCATCGTTAGAGCCTTTTTCAATTGTTCGTATGCCCGTTGGCATGCTTTGGTCCACTCGAAGACGATGAGTAGCTTGTACAATGGCCTAGCGATCAGCGCATAGTTCAGTACAAACTGCCGATAGTATCCTATGTGACCTAAGAAGCATTGAACTCCCTTGTAATTACTTGGGGGTGGAAGGTCAACAATAACCCTGACCTTCGAGAAGTCCGTGGCAATGTTGTTCTTCGACACCACGTGTCCTAAGATGCATCCGTGCTTCACCCAAAACTGACATTTCAAGGGGTTCAGGAAGAGGCGATATAAGCGACACCGTTCAAGGACTGTGCGGAGTTTGTCTAGATGGCCAATCCAGGTCGAATGGACTCACAGGTCATCAACGGAGACCTCCAACTCCTTGCGAAGCATGTCCTTGAATATGGTGCACATAAGGCGTTGGAAGGTGGCGGGGGCATTGGTTAACCCAAAGGGCATGACTAGGTACGCAAAGACGCCCCACTCAGTGGCAAAGGCGGTCTTGTGCCTGTCTGCAGGATGCACTTCCACTTGGTTGTACCCCGAGAAGCCATCCAGAAAACTGTAGGCTTCCTTACCTGCCACTCTCTCAAGCATGTGCTCGGTGTACGGCAAGGGGTAGTTGTCTCTCTTTGTAGCAGCGTTCACCTTCTTGTAATTGACGCACACTTGAATCTTGCCGTTCTTCTTCATCACAATGACTATGGGTGACACCCAGTCTGTGTGGGCTCAATCTAGTAAATGAATCTAGCTCTCATCAGCTTGTCGATTTCCTCCTTGACAGCATGAGCGTGCTTTGGATTCATGGGGTACGGTCACTACTTGACGGGCGTTGCATCCGACGTCATGGGTATGTTGTGAGTCACAACACTCGGATCTACCCCTCATAGCTCATCTAAGGACCAAGCAAATACGTCTATGTACTCCCGCGAAAGAGCGACAAGACTGAACTCTTCTTCAGTAGCCAAGTCCTCGGCAATGAACACCGGTCGGGGTACTTCCCCTTCCCGGGCTAGGTTTACCTCCTTGACCTTGGCTGGCCCTTCGATTGGTTCGCTTGTTTGTCCTTGGCGCTTGGCACCTAGCAGAACCACTACCCTATCCCCTTTTTTGAATTTAGTGAAGTGTTTAGGGAGGTCCTGCGACTTCCTTTGTTCCTCTGATTGTGCACCCTTGGGATGCTTTGCCTCATCCTGCCGCAGCCGTATGCGCCTCAGGTGGACAGGTAAGTCCCCCTTGGTGGGTCTGGTTATGGGTGGTCTAGGGATTTCTGGGTCGCTATCAGAAGTAACTTCCGATTCAGAGTTAATCCATGTTCACTAGAAGAGGTGGTCTCCCCTGGTGGCTGCAGTTCAGATGGCGATTCGGTTCTAAGCATTGATGCCGTTCTTGGTTGGGCTAGGCCGGCTTGCTCCAGGTCTACGGCTCACCCGATTGGCACAACACTGCTCCTATGGCAAACTTAGAGGCGTCAATGTGCGTGGAAGGTAGTGGTCCAGTTCGGAGCTCCTAGAAACGGTGCCATCGTTAGAGCCTTTTTCAATTGTTCGTATGCCCGTTGGCATGCTTTGGTCCACTCGAAGACGATGAGTAGCTTGTACAATGGCCTAGCGATCAGCGCATAGTTCAGTACAAACTGCCGATAGTATCCTATGTGACCTAAGAAGCATTGAACTCCCTTGTAATTACTTGGGGGTGGAAGGTCAACAATAACCCTGACCTTCGAGAAGTCCGTGGCAATGTTGTTCTTCGACACCACGTGTCCTAAGATGCATCCGTGCTTCACCCAAAACTGACATTTCAAGGGGTTCAGGAAGAGGCGATATAAGCGACACCGTTCAAGGACTGTGCGGAGTTTGTCTAGATGGCCAATCCAGGTCGAATGGACTCACAGGTCATCAACGGAGACCTCCAACTCCTTGCGAAGCATGTCCTTGAATATGGTGCACATAAGGCGTTGGAAGGTGGCGGGGGCATTGGTTAACCCAAAGGGCATGACTAGGTACGCAAAGACGCCCCACTCAGTGGCAAAGGCGGTCTTGTGCCTGTCTGCAGGATGCACTTCCACTTGGTTGTACCCCGAGAAGCCATCCAGAAAACTGTAGGCTTCCTTACCTGCCACTCTCTCAAGCATGTGCTCGGTGTACGGCAAGGGGTAGTTGTCTCTCTTTGTAGCAGCGTTCACCTTCTTGTAATTGACGCACACTTGAATCTTGCCGTTCTTCTTCATCACAATGACTATGGGTGACACCCAGTCTGTGTGGGCTCAATCTAGTAAATGAATCTAGTTCTCATCAGCTTGTCGATTTCCTCCTTGACAGCATGAGCGTGCTTTGGATTCATGGGGTACGGTCACTACTTGACGGGCGTTGCATCCGACGTCATGGGTATGTTGTGAGTCACAACACTCGGATCTACCCCTCATAGCTCATCTAAGGACCAAGCAAATACGTCTATGTACTCCCGCGAAAGAGCGACAAGACTGAACTCTTCTTCAGTAGCCAAGTCCTCGGCAATGAACACCGGTCGGGGTACTTCCCCTTCCCGGGCTAGGTTTACCTCCTTGACCTTGGCTGGCCCTTCGATTGGTTCGCTTGTTTGTCCTTGGCGCTTGGCACCTAGCAGAACCACTACCCTATCCCCTTTTTTGAATTTAGTGAAGTGTTTAGGGAGGTCGTGCGACTTCCTTTGTTCCTCTGATTGTGCACCCTTGGGATGCTTTGCCTCATCCTGCCGCAGCCGTATGCGCCTCAGGTGGACAGGTAAGTCCCCCTTGGTGGGTCTGGTTATGGGTGGTCTAGGGATTTCTGGGTCGCTATCAGAAGTAACTTCCGATTCAGAGTTAATCCATGTTCACTAGAAGAGGTGGTCTCCCCTGGTGGCTGCAGTTCAGATGGCGATTCGGTTCTAAGCATTGATGCCGTTCTTGGTTGGGCTAGGCCGGCTTGCTCAAGGTCTACGGCTCACCCGATTGGCACAACACTGCTCCTATGGCAAACTTAGAGGCGTCAATGTGCGTGGAAGGTAGTGGTCCAGTTCGGAGCTCCTAGAAACGGTGCCATCGTTAGAGCCTTTTTCAATTGTTCGTATGCCCGTTGGCATGCTTTGGTCCACTCGAAGACGATGAGTAGCTTGTACAATGGCCTAGCGATTAGCGCATAGTTCAGTACAAACTGCCGATAGTATCCTATGTGACCTAAGAAGCATTGAACTCCCTTGTAATTACTTGGGGGTGGAAGGTCAACAATAACCCTGACCTTCGAGAAGTCCGTGGCAATGTTGTTCTTCGACACCACGTGTCCTAAGATGCATCCGTGCTTCACCCAAAACTGACATTTCAAGGGGTTCAGGAAGAGGCGATATAAGCGACACCGTTCAAGGACTGTGCGGAGTTTGTCTAGATGGCCAATCCAGGTCGAATGGACTCACAGGTCATCAACGGAGACCTCCAACTCCTTGCGAAGCATGTCCTTGAATATGGTGCACATAAGGCGTTGGAAGGTGGCGGGGGCATTGGTTAACCCAAAGGGCATGACTAGGTACGCAAAGACGCCCCACTCAGTGGCAAAGGCGGTCTTGTGCCTGTCTGCAGGATGCACTTCCACTTGGTTGTACCCCGAGAAGCCATCCAGAAAACTGTAGGCTTCCTTACCTGCCACTCTCTCAAGCATGTGCTCGGTGTACGGCAAGGGGTAGTTGTCTCTCTTTGTAGCAGCGTTCACCTTCTTGTAATTGACGCACACTTGAATCTTGCCGTTCTTCTTCATCACAATGACTATGGGTGACACCCAGTCTGTGTGGGCTCAATCTAGTAAATGAATCTAGCTCTCATCAGCTTGTCGATTTCCTCCTTGACAGCATGAGCGTGCTTTGGATTCATGGGGTACGGTCACTACTTGACGGGCGTTGCATCCGACGTCATGGGTATGTTGTGAGTCACAACACTCGGATCTACCCCTCATAGCTCATCTAAGGACCAAGCAAATACGTCTATGTACTCCCGCGAAAGAGCGACAAGACTGAACTCTTCTTCAGTAGCCAAGTCCTCGGCAATGAACACCGGTCGGGGTACTTCCCCTTCCCGGGCTAGGTTTACCTCCTTGACCTTGGCTGGCCCTTCGATTGGTTCGCTTGTTTGTCCTTGGCGCTTGGCACCTAGCAGAACCACTACCCTATCCCCTTTTTTGAATTTAGTGAAGTGTTTAGGGAGGTCCTGCGACTTCCTTTGTTCCTCTGATTGTGCACCCTTGGGATGCTTTGCCTCATCCTGCCGCAGCCGTATGCGCCTCAGGTGGACAGGTAAGTCCCCCTTGGTGGGTCTGGTTATGGGTGGTCTAGGGATTTCTGGGTCGCTATCAGAAGTAACTTCCGATTCAGAGTTAATCCATGTTCACTAGAAGAGGTGGTCTCCCCTGGTGGCTGCAGTTCAGATGGCGATTCGGTTCTAAGCATTGATGCCGTTCTTGGTTGGGCTAGGCCGGCTTGCTCAAGGTCTACGGCTCACCCGATTGGCACAACACTGCTCCTATGGCAAACTTAGAGGCGTCAATGTGCGTGGAAGGTAGTGGTCCAGTTCGGAGCTCCTAGAAACGGTGCCATCGTTAGAGCCTTTTTCAATTGTTCGTATGCCCGTTGGCATGCTTTGGTCCACTCGAAGACGATGAGTAGCTTGTACAATGGCCTAGCGATCAGCGCATAGTTCAGTACAAACTGCCGATAGTATCCTATGTGACCTAAGAAGCATTGAACTCCCTTGTAATTACTTGGGGGTGGAAGGTCAACAATAACCCTGACCTTCGAGAAGTCCGTGGCAATGTTGTTCTTCGACACCACGTGTCCTAAGATGCATCCGTGCTTCACCCAAAACTGACATTTCAAGGGGTTCAGGAAGAGGCGATATAAGCGACACCGTTCAAGGACTGTGCGGAGTTTGTCTAGATGGCCAATCCAGGTCGAATGGACTCACAGGTCATCAACGGAGACCTCCAACTCCTTGCGAAGCATGTCCTTGAATATGGTGCACATAAGGCGTTGGAAGGTGGCGGGGGCATTGGTTAACCCAAAGGGCATGACTAGGTACGCAAAGACGCCCCACTCAGTGGCAAAGGCGGTCTTGTGCCTGTCTGCAGGATGCACTTCCACTTGGTTGTACCCCGAGAAGCCATCCAGAAAACTGTAGGCTTCCTTACCTGCCACTCTCTCAAGCATGTGCTCGGTGTACGGCAAGGGGTAGTTGTCTCTCTTTGTAGCAGCGTTCACCTTCTTGTAATTGACGCACACTTGAATCTTGCCGTTCTTCTTCATCACAATGACTATGGGTGACACCCAGTCTGTGTGGGCTCAATCTAGTAAATGAATCTAGCTCTCATCAGCTTGTCGATTTCCTCCTTGACAGCATGAGCGTGCTTTGGATTCATGGGGTACGGTCACTACTTCACGGGCGTTGCATCCGACGTCATGGGTATGTTGTGAGTCACAACACTCGGATCTACCCCTCATAGCTCATCTAAGGACCAAGCAAATACGTCTATGTACTCCCGCGAAAGAGCGACAAGACTGAACTCTTCTTCAGTAGCCAAGTCCTCGGCAATGAACACCGGTCGGGGTACTTCCCCTTCCCGGGCTAGGTTTACCTCCTTGACCTTGGCTGGCCCTTCGATTGGTTCGCTTGTTTGTCCTTGGCGCTTGGCACCTAGCAGAACCACTACCCTATCCCCTTTTTTGAATTTAGTGAAGTGTTTAGGGAGGTCCTGCGACTTCCTTTGTTCCTCTGATTGTGCACCCTTGGGATGCTTTGCCTCATCCTGCCGCAGCCGTATGCGCCTCAGGTGGACAGGTAAGTCCCCCTTGGTGGGTCTGGTTATGGGTGGTCTAGGGATTTCTGGGTCGCTATCAGAAGTAACTTCCGATTCAGAGTTAATCCATGTTCACTAGAAGAGGTGGTCTCCCCTGGTGGATGCAGTTCAGATGGCGATTCGGTTCCAAGCATTGATGCCGTTCTTGGTTGGGCTAGGCCGGCTTGCTCCAGGTCTACGGCTCACCCGATTGGCACAACACTGCTCCTATGGCAAACTTAGAGGCGTCAATGTGCGTGGAAGGTAGTGGTCCAGTTCGGAGCTCCTAGAAACGGTGCCATCGTTAGAGCCTTTTTCAATTGTTCGTATGCCCGTTGGCATGCTTTGGTCCACTCGAAGACGATGAGTAGCTTGTACAATGGCCTAGCGATCAGCGCATAGTTCAGTACAAACTGCCGATAGTATCCTATGTGACCTAAGAAGCATTGAACTCCCTTGTAATTACTTGGGGGTGGAAGGTCAACAATAACCCTGACCTTCGAGAAGTCCGTGGCAATGTTGTTCTTCGACACCACGTGTCCTAAGATGCATCCGTGCTTCACCCAAAACTGACATTTCAAGGGGTTCAGGAAGAGGCGATATAAGCGACACCGTTCAAGGACTGTGCGGAGTTTGTCTAGATGGCCAATCCAGGTCGAATGGACTCACAGGTCATCAACGGAGACCTCCAACTCCTTGCGAAGCATGTCCTTGAATATGGTGCACATAAGGCGTTGGAAGGTGGCGGGGGCATTGGTTAACCCAAAGGGCATGACTAGGTACGCAAAGACGCCCCACTCAGTGGCAAAGGCGGTCTTGTGCCTGTCTGCAGGATGCACTTCCACTTGGTTGTACCCCGAGAAGCCATCCAGAAAACTGTAGGCTTCCTTACCTGCCACTCTCTCAAGCATGTGCTCGGTGTACGGCAAGGGGTAGTTGTCTCTCTTTGTAGCAGCGTTCACCTTCTTGTAATTGACGCACACTTGAATCTTGCCGTTCTTCTTCATCACAATGACTATGGGTGACACCCAGTCTGTGTGGGCTCAATCTAGTAAATGAATCTAGCTCTCATCAGCTTGTCGATTTCCTCCTTGACAGCATGAGCGTGCTTTGGATTCATGGGGTACGGTCACTACTTGACGGGCGTTGCATCCGACGTCATGGGTATGTTGTGAGTCACAACACTCGGATCTACCCCTCATAGCTCATCTAAGGACCAAGCAAATACGTCTATGTACTCCCGCGAAAGAGCGACAAGACTGAACTCTTCTTCAGTAGCCAAGTCCTCGGCAATGAACACCGGTCGGGGTACTTCCCCTTCCCGGGCTAGGTTTACCTCCTTGACCTTGGCTGGCCCTTCGATTGGTTCGCTTGTTTGTCCTTGGCGCTTGGCACCTAGCAGAACCACTACCCTATCCCCTTTTTTAAATTTAGTGAAGTGTTTAGGGAGGTCCTGCGACTTCCTTTGTTCCTCTGATTGTGCACCCTTGGGATGCTTTGCCTCATCCTGCCGCAGCCGTATGCGCCTCAGGTGGACAGGTAAGTCCCCCTTGGTGGGTCTGGTTATGGGTGGTCTAGGGATTTCTGGGTCGCTATCAGAAGTAACTTCCGATTCAGAGTTAATCCATGTTCACTAGAAGAGGTGGTCTCCCCTGGTGGCTGCAGTTCAGATGGCGATTCGGTTCTAAGCATTGATGCCGTTCTTGGTTGGGCTAGGCCGGCTTGCTCAAGGTCTACGGCTCACCCGATTGGCACAACACTGCTCCTATGGCAAACTTAGAGGCGTCAATGTGCGTGGAAGGTAGTGGTCCAGTTCGGAGCTCCTAGAAACGGTGCCATCGTTAGAGCCTTTTTCAATTGTTCGTATGCCCGTTGGCATGCTTTGGTCCACTCGAAGACGATGAGTAGCTTGTACAATGGCCTAGCGATCAGCGCATAGTTCAGTACAAACTGCCGATAGTATCCTATGTGACCTAAGAAGCATTGAACTCCCTTGTAATTACTTGGGGGTGGAAGGTCAACAATAACCCTGACCTTCGAGAAGTCCGTGGCAATGTTGTTCTTCGACACCACGTGTCCTAAGATGCATCCGTGCTTCACCCAAAACTGACATTTCAAGGGGTTCAGGAAGAGGCGATATAAGCGACACCGTTCAAGGACTGTGCGGAGTTTGTCTAGATGGCCAATCCAGGTCGAATGGACTCACAGGTCATCAACGGAGACCTCCAACTCCTTGCGAAGCATGTCCTTGAATATGGTGCACATAAGGCGTTGGAAGGTGGCGGGGGCATTGGTTAACCCAAAGGGCATGACTAGGTACGCAAAGACGCCCCACTCAGTGGCAAAGGCGGTCTTGTGCCTGTCTGCAGGATGCACTTCCACTTGGTTGTACCCCGAGAAGCCATCCAGAAAACTGTAGGCTTCCTTACCTGCCACTCTCTCAAGCATGTGCTCGGTGTACGGCAAGGGGTAGTTGTCTCTCTTTGTAGCAGCGTTCACCTTCTTGTAATTGACGCACACTTGAATCTTGCCGTTCTTCTTCATCACAATGACTATGGGTGACACCCAGTCTGTGTGGGCTCAATCTAGTAAATGAATCTAGCTCTCATCAGCTTGTCGATTTCCTCCTTGACAGCATGAGCGTGCTTTGGATTCATGGGGTACGGTCACTACTTGACGGGCGTTGCATCCGACGTCATGGGTATGTTGTGAGTCACAACACTCGGATCTACCCCTCATAGCTCATCTAAGGACCAAGCAAATACGTCTATGTACTCCCGCGAAAGAGCGACAAGACTGAACTCTTCTTCAGTAGCCAAGTCCTCGGCAATGAACACCGGTCGGGGTACTTCCCCTTCCCGGGCTAGGTTTACCTCCTTGACCTTGGCTGGCCCTTCGATTGGTTCGCTTGTTTGTCCTTGGCGCTTGGCACCTAGCAGAACCACTACCCTATCCCCTTTTTTGAATTTAGTGAAGTGTTTAGGGAGGTCCTGCGACTTCCTTTGTTCCTCTGATTGTGCACCCTTGGGATGCTTTGCCTCATCCTGCCGCAGCCGTATGCGCCTCAGGTGGACAGGTAAGTCCCCCTTGGTGGGTCTGGTTATGGGTGGTCTAGGGATTTCTGGGTCGCTATCAGAAGTAACTTCCGATTCAGAGTTAATCCATGTTCACTAGAAGAGGTGGTCTCCCCTGGTGGCTGCAGTTCAGATGGCGATTCGGTTCTAAGCATTGATGCCGTTCTTGGTTGGGCTAGGCCGGCTTGCTCAAGGTCTACGGCTCACCCGATTGGCACAACACTGCTCCTATGGCAAACTTAGAGGCGTCAATGTGCGTGGAAGGTAGTGGTCCAGTTCGGAGCTCCTAGAAACGGTGCCATCGTTAGAGCCTTTTTCAATTGTTCGTATGCCCGTTGGCATGCTTTGGTCCACTCGAAGACGATGAGTAGCTTGTACAATGGCCTAGCGATCAGCGCATAGTTCAGTACAAACTGCCGATAGTATCCTATGTGACCTAAGAAGCATTGAACTCCCTTGTAATTACTTGGGGGTGGAAGGTCAACAATAACCCTGACCTTCGAGAAGTCCGTGGCAATGTTGTTCTTCGACACCACGTGTCCTAAGATGCATCCGTGCTTCACCCAAAACTGACATTTCAAGGGGTTCAGGAAGAGGCGATATAAGCGACACCGTTCAAGGACTGTGCGGAGTTTGTCTAGATGGCCAATCCAGGTCGAATGGACTCACAGGTCATCAACGGAGACCTCCAACTCCTTGCGAAGCATGTCCTTGAATATGGTGCACATAAGGCGTTGGAAGGTGGCGGGGGCATTGGTTAACCCAAAGGGCATGACTAGGTACGCAAAGACGCCCCACTCAGTGGCAAAGGCGGTCTTGTGCCTGTCTGCAGGATGCACTTCCACTTGGTTGTACCCCGAGAAGCCATCCAGAAAACTGTAGGCTTCCTTACCTGCCACTCTCTCAAGCATGTGCTCGGTGTACGGCAAGGGGTAGTTGTCTCTCTTTGTAGCAGCGTTCACCTTCTTGTAATTGACGCACACTTGAATCTTGCCGTTCTTCTTCATCACAATGACTATGGGTGACACCCAGTCTGTGTGGGCTCAATCTAGTAAATGAATCTAGCTCTCATCAGCTTGTCGATTTCCTCCTTGACAGCATGAGCGTGCTTTGGATTCATGGGGTACGGTCACTACTTGACGGGCGTTGCATCCGACGTCATGGGTATGTTGTGAGTCACAACACTCGGATCTACCCCTCATAGCTCATCTAAGGACCAAGCAAATACGTCTATGTACTCCCGCGAAAGAGCGACAAGACTGAACTCTTCTTCAGTAGCCAAGTCCTCGGCAATGAACACCGGTCGGGGTACTTCCCCTTCCCGGGCTAGGTTTACCTCCTTGACCTTGGCTGGCCCTTCGATTGGTTCGCTTGTTTGTCCTTGGCGCTTGGCACCTAGCAGAACCACTACCCTATCCCCTTTTTTGAATTTAGTGAAGTGTTTAGGGAGGTCCTGCGACTTCCTTTGTTCCTCTGATTGTGCACCCTTGGGATGCTTTGCCTCATCCTGCCGCAGCCGTATGCGCCTCAGGTGGACAGGTAAGTCCCCCTTGGTGGGTCTGGTTATGGGTGGTCTAGGGATTTCTGGGTCGCTATCAGAAGTAACTTCCGATTCAGAGTTAATCCATGTTCACTAGAAGAGGTGGTCTCCCCTGGTGGCTGCAGTTCAGATGGCGATTCGGTTCTAAGCATTGATGCCGTTCTTGGTTGGGCTAGGCCGGCTTGCTCCAGGTCTACGGCTCACCCGATTGGCACAACACTGCTCCTATGGCAAACTTAGAGGCGTCAATGTGCGTGGAAGGTAGTGGTCCAGTTCGGAGCTCCTAGAAACGGTGCCATCGTTAGAGCCTTTTTCAATTGTTCGTATGCCCGTTGGCATGCTTTGGTCCACTCGAAGACGATGAGTAGCTTGTACAATGGCCTAGCGATCAGCGCATAGTTCAGTACAAACTGCCGATAGTATCCTATGTGACCTAAGAAGCATTGAACTCCCTTGTAATTACTTGGGGGTGGAAGGTCAACAATAACCCTGACCTTCGAGAAGTCCGTGGCAATGTTGTTCTTCGACACCACGTGTCCTAAGATGCATCCGTGCTTCACCCAAAACTGACATTTCAAGGGGTTCAGGAAGAGGCGATATAAGCGACACCGTTCAAGGACTGTGCGGAGTTTGTCTAGATGGCCAATCCAGGTCGAATGGACTCACAGGTCATCAACGGAGACCTCCAACTCCTTGCGAAGCATGTCCTTGAATATGGTGCACATAAGGCGTTGGAAGGTGGCGGGGGCATTGGTTAACCCAAAGGGCATGACTAGGTACGCAAAGACGCCCCACTCAGTGGCAAAGGCGGTCTTGTGCCTGTCTGCAGGATGCACTTCCACTTGGTTGTACCCCGAGAAGCCATCCAGAAAACTGTAGGCTTCCTTACCTGCCACTCTCTCAAGCATGTGCTCGGTGTACGGCAAGGGGTAGTTGTCTCTCTTTGTAGCAGCGTTCACCTTCTTGTAATTGACGCACACTTGAATCTTGCCGTTCTTCTTCATCACAATGACTATGGGTGACACCCAGTCTGTGTGGGCTCAATCTAGTAAATGAATCTAGCTCTCATCAGCTTGTCGATTTCCTCCTTGACAGCATGAGCGTGCTTTGGATTCATGGGGTACGGTCACTACTTGACCGGCGCTGCATCCGACGTCATGGGTATGTTGTGAGTCACAACACTCGGATCTACCCCTCATAGCTCATCTAAGGACCAAGCAAATACGTCTATGTACTCCCGCGAAAGAGCGACAAGACTGAACTCTTCTTCAGTAGCCAAGTCCTCGGCAATGAACACCGGTCGGGGTACTTCCCCTTCCCGGGCTAGGTTTACCTCCTTGACCTTGGCTGGCCCTTCGATTGGTTCGCTTGTTTGTCCTTGGCGCTTGGCACCTAGCAGAACCACTACCCTATCCCCTTTTTTGAATTTAGTGAAGTGTTTAGGGAGGTCCTGCGACTTCCTTTGTTCCTCTGATTGTGCACCCTTGGGATGCTTTGCCTCATCCTGCCGCAGCCGTATGCGCCTCAGGTGGACAGGTAAGTCCCCCTTGGTGGGTCTGGTTATGGGTGGTCTAGGGATTTCTGGGTCGCTATCAGAAGTAACTTCCGATTCAGAGTTAATCCATGTTCACTAGAAGAGGTGGTCTCCCCTGGTGGCTGCAGTTCAGATGGCGATTCGGTTCTAAGCATTGATGCCGTTCTTGGTTGGGCTAGGCCGGCTTGCTCCAGGTCTACGGCTCACCCGATTGGCACAACACTGCTCCTATGGCAAACTTAGAGGCGTCAATGTGCGTGGAAGGTAGTGGTCCAGTTCGGAGCTCCTAGAAACGGTGCCATCGTTAGAGCCTTTTTCAATTGTTCGTATGCCCGTTGGCATGCTTTGGTCCACTCGAAGACGATGAGTAGCTTGTACAATGGCCTAGCGATCAGCGCATAGTTCAGTACAAACTGCCGATAGTATCCTATGTGACCTAAGAAGCATTGAACTCCCTTGTAATTACTTGGGGGTGGAAGGTCAACAATAACCCTGACCTTCGAGAAGTCCGTGGCAATGTTGTTCTTCGACACCACGTGTCCTAAGATGCATCCGTGCTTCACCCAAAACTGACATTTCAAGGGGTTCAGGAAGAGGCGATATAAGCGACACCGTTCAAGGACTGTGCGGAGTTTGTCTAGATGGCCAATCCAGGTCGAATGGACTCACAGGTCATCAACGGAGACCTCCAACTCCTTGCGAAGCATGTCCTTGAATATGGTGCACATAAGGCGTTGGAAGGTGGCGGGGGCATTGGTTAACCCAAAGGGCATGACTAGGTACGCAAAGACGCCCCACTCAGTGGCAAAGGCGGTCTTGTGCCTGTCTGCAGGATGCACTTCCACTTGGTTGTACCCCGAGAAGCCATCCAGAAAACTGTAGGCTTCCTTACCTGCCACTCTCTCAAGCATGTGCTCGGTGTACGGCAAGGGGTAGTTGTCTCTCTTTGTAGCAGCGTTCACCTTCTTGTAATTGACGCACACTTGAATCTTGCCGTTCTTCTTCATCACAATGACTATGGGTGACACCCAGTCTGTGTGGGCTCAATCTAGTAAATGAATCTAGCTCTCATCAGCTTGTCGATTTCCTCCTTGACAGCATGAGCGTGCTTTGGATTCATGGGGTACGGTCACTACTTGACCGGCGCTGCATCCGACGTCATGGGTATGTTGTGAGTCACAACACTCGGATCTACCCCTCATAGCTCATCTAAGGACCAAGCAAATACGTCTATGTACTCCCGCGAAAGAGCGACAAGACTGAACTCTTCTTCAGTAGCCAAGTCCTCGGCAATGAACACCGGTCGGGGTACTTCCCCTTCCCGGGCTAGGTTTACCTCCTTGACCTTGGCTGGCCCTTCGATTGGTTCGCTTGTTTGTCCTTGGCGCTTGGCACCTAGCAGAACCACTACCCTATCCCCTTTTTTGAATTTAGTGAAGTGTTTAGGGAGGTCCTGCGACTTCCTTTGTTCCTCTGATTGTGCACCCTTGGGATGCTTTGCCTCATCCTGCCGCAGCCGTATGCGCCTCAGGTGGACAGGTAAGTCCCCCTTGGTGGGTCTGGTTATGGGTGGTCTAGGGATTTCTGGGTCGCTATCAGAAGTAACTTCCGATTCAGAGTTAATCCATGTTCACTAGAAGAGGTGGTCTCCCCTGGTGGCTGCAGTTCAGATGGCGATTCGGTTCTAAGCATTGATGCCGTTCTTGGTTGGGCTAGGCCGGCTTGCTCCAGGTCTACGGCTCACCCGATTGGCACAACACTGCTCCTATGGCAAACTTAGAGGCGTCAATGTGCGTGGAAGGTAGTGGTCCAGTTCGGAGCTCCTAGAAACGGTGCCATCGTTAGAGCCTTTTTCAATTGTTCGTATGCCCGTTGGCATGCTTTGGTCCACTCGAAGACGATGAGTAGCTTGTACAATGGCCTAGCGATCAGCGCATAGTTCAGTACAAACTGCCGATAGTATCCTATGTGACCTAAGAAGCATTGAACTCCCTTGTAATTACTTGGGGGTGGAAGGTCAACAATAACCCTGACCTTCGAGAAGTCCGTGGCAATGTTGTTCTTCGACACCACGTGTCCTAAGATGCATCCGTGCTTCACCCAAAACTGACATTTCAAGGGGTTCAGGAAGAGGCGATATAAGCGACACCGTTCAAGGACTGTGCGGAGTTTGTCTAGATGGCCAATCCAGGTCGAATGGACTCACAGGTCATCAACGGAGACCTCCAACTCCTTGCGAAGCATGTCCTTGAATATGGTGCACATAAGGCGTTGGAAGGTGGCGGGGGCATTGGTTAACCCAAAGGGCATGACTAGGTACGCAAAGACGCCCCACTCAGTGGCAAAGGCGGTCTTGTGCCTGTCTGCAGGATGCACTTCCACTTGGTTGTACCCCGAGAAGCCATCCAGAAAACTGTAGGCTTCCTTACCTGCCACTCTCTCAAGCATGTGCTCGGTGTACGGCAAGGGGTAGTTGTCTCTCTTTGTAGCAGCGTTCACCTTCTTGTAATTGACGCACACTTGAATCTTGCCGTTCTTCTTCATCACAATGACTATGGGTGACACCCAGTCTGTGTGGGCTCAATCTAGTAAATGAATCTAGCTCTCATCAGCTTGTCGATTTCCTCCTTGACAGCATGAGCGTGCTTTGGATTCATGGGGTACGGTCACTACTTGACCGGCGCTGCATCCGACGTCATGGGTATGTTGTGAGTCACAACACTCGGATCTACCCCTCATAGCTCATCTAAGGACCAAGCAAATACGTCTATGTACTCCCGCGAAAGAGCGACAAGACTGAACTCTTCTTCAGTAGCCAAGTCCTCGGCAATGAACACCGGTCGGGGTACTTCCCCTTCCCGGGCTAGGTTTACCTCCTTGACCTTGGCTGGCCCTTCGATTGGTTCGCTTGTTTGTCCTTGGCGCTTGGCACCTAGCAGAACCACTACCCTATCCCCTTTTTTGAATTTAGTGAAGTGTTTAGGGAGGTCCTGCGACTTCCTTTGTTCCTCTGATTGTGCACCCTTGGGATGCTTTGCCTCATCCTGCCGCAGCCGTATGCGCCTCAGGTGGACAGGTAAGTCCCCCTTGGTGGGTCTGGTTATGGGTGGTCTAGGGATTTCTGGGTCGCTATCAGAAGTAACTTCCGATTCAGAGTTAATCCATGTTCACTAGAAGAGGTGGTCTCCCCTGGTGGCTGCAGTTCAGATGGCGATTCGGTTCTAAGCATTGATGCCGTTCTTGGTTGGGCTAGGCCGGCTTGCTCCAGGTCTACGGCTCACCCGATTGGCACAACACTGCTCCTATGGCAAACTTAGAGGCGTCAATGTGCGTGGAAGGTAGTGGTCCAGTTCGGAGCTCCTAGAAACGGTGCCATCGTTAGAGCCTTTTTCAATTGTTCGTATGCCCGTTGGCATGCTTTGGTCCACTCGAAGACGATGAGTAGCTTGTACAATGGCCTAGCGATCAGCGCATAGTTCAGTACAAACTGCCGATAGTATCCTATGTGACCTAAGAAGCATTGAACTCCCTTGTAATTACTTGGGGGTGGAAGGTCAACAATAACCCTGACCTTCGAGAAGTCCGTGGCAATGTTGTTCTTCGACACCACGTGTCCTAAGTTGCATCCGTGCTTCACCCAAAACTGACATTTCAAGGGGTTCAGGAAGAGGCGATATAAGCGACACCGTTCAAGGACTGTGCGGAGTTTGTCTAGATGGCCAATCCAGGTCGAATGGACTCACAGGTCATCAACGGAGACCTCCAACTCCTTGCGAAGCATGTCCTTGAATATGGTGCACATAAGGCGTTGGAAGGTGGCGGGGGCATTGGTTAACCCAAAGGGCATGACTAGGTACGGAAAGACGCCCCACTCAGTGGCAAAGGCGGTCTTGTGCCTGTCTGCAGGATGCACTTCCACTTGGTTGTACCCCGAGAAGCCATCCAGAAAACTGTAGGCTTCCTTACCTGCCACTCTCTCAAGCATGTGCTCGGTGTACGGCAAGGGGTAGTTGTCTCTCTTTGTAGCAGCGTTCACCTTCTTGTAATTGACGCACACTTGAATCTTGCCGTTCTTCTTCATCACAATGACTATGGGTGACACCCAGTCTGTGTGGGCTCAATCTAGTAAATGAATCTAGCTCTCATCAGCTTGTCGATTTCCTCCTTGACAGCATGAGCGTGCTTTGGATTCATGGGGTACGGTCACTACTTGACCGGCGCTGCATCCGACGTCATGGGTATGTTGTGAGTCACAACACTCGGATCTACCCCTCATAGCTCATCTAAGGACCAAGCAAATACGTCTATGTACTCCCGCGAAAGAGCGACAAGACTGAACTCTTCTTCAGTAGCCAAGTCCTCGGCAATGAACACCGGTCGGGGTACTTCCCCTTCCCGGGCTAGGTTTACCTCCTTGACCTTGGCTGGCCCTTCGATTGGTTCGCTTGTTTGTCCTTGGCGCTTGGCACCTAGCAGAACCACTACCCTATCCCCTTTTTTGAATTTAGTGAAGTGTTTAGGGAGGTCCTGCGACTTCCTTTGTTCCTCTGATTGTGCACCCTTGGGATGCTTTGCCTCATCCTGCCGCAGCCGTATGCGCCTCAGGTGGACAGGTAAGTCCCCCTTGGTGGGTCTGGTTATGGGTGGTCTAGGGATTTCTGGGTCGCTATCAGAAGTAACTTCCGATTCAGAGTTAATCCATGTTCACTAGAAGAGGTGGTCTCCCCTGGTGGCTGCAGTTCAGATGGCGATTCGGTTCTAAGCATTGATGCCGTTCTTGGTTGGGCTAGGCCGGCTTGCTCAAGGTCTACGGCTCACCCGATTGGCACAACACTGCTCCTATGGCAAACTTAGAGGCGTCAATGTGCGTGGAAGGTAGTGGTCCAGTTCGGAGCTCCTAGAAACGGTGCCATCGTTAGAGCCTTTTTCAATTGTTCGTATGCCCGTTGGCATGCTTTGGTCCACTCGAAGACGATGAGTAGCTTGTACAATGGCCTAGCGATCAGCGCATAGTTCAGTACAAACTGCCGATAGTATCCTATGTGACCTAAGAAGCATTGAACTCCCTTGTAATTACTTGGGGGTGGAAGGTCAACAATAACCCTGACCTTCGAGAAGTCCGTGGCAATGTTGTTCTTCGACACCACGTGTCCTAAGATGCATCCGTGCTTCACCCAAAACTGACATTTCAAGGGGTTCAGGAAGAGGCGATATAAGCGACACCGTTCAAGGACTGTGCGGAGTTTGTCTAGATGGCCAATCCAGGTCGAATGGACTCACAGGTCATCAACGGAGACCTCCAACTCCTTGCGAAGCATGTCCTTGAATATGGTGCACATAAGGCGTTGGAAGGTGGCGGGGGCATTGGTTAACCCAAAGGGCATGACTAGGTACGCAAAGACGCCCCACTCAGTGGCAAAGGCGGTCTTGTGCCTGTCTGCAGGATGCACTTCCACTTGGTTGTACCCCGAGAAGCCATCCAGAAAACTGTAGGCTTCCTTACCTGCCACTCTCTCAAGCATGTGCTCGGTGTACGGCAAGGGGTAGTTGTCTCTCTTTGTAGCAGCGTTCACCTTCTTGTAATTGACGCACACTTGAATCTTGCCGTTCTTCTTCATCACAATGACTATGGGTGACACCCAGTCTGTGTGGGCTCAATCTAGTAAATGAATCTAGCTCTCATCAGCTTGTCGATTTCCTCCTTGACAGCATGAGCGTGCTTTGGATTCATGGGGTACGGTCACTACTTGACGGGCGTTGCGTCCGACGTCATGGGTATGTTGTGAGTCACAACACTCGGATCTACCCCTCATAGCTCATCTAAGGACCAAGCAAATACGTCTATGTACTCCCGCGAAAGAGCGACAAGACTGAACTCTTCTTCAGTAGCCAAGTCCTCGGCAATGAACACCGGTCGGGGTACTTCCCCTTCCCGGGCTAGGTTTACCTCCTTGACCTTGGCTGGCCCTTCGATTGGTTCGCTTGTTTGTCCTTGGCGCTTGGCACCTAGCAGAACCACTACCCTATCCCCTTTTTTGAATTTAGTGAAGTGTTTAGGGAGGTCCTGCGACTTCCTTTGTTCCTCTGATTGTGCACCCTTGGGATGCTTTGCCTCATCCTGCCGCAGCCGTATGCGCCTCAGGTGGACAGGTAAGTCCCCCTTGGTGGGTCTGGTTATGGGTGGTCTAGGGATTTCTGGGTCGCTATCAGAAGTAACTTCCGATTCAGAGTTAATCCATGTTCACTAGAAGAGGTGGTCTCCCCTGGTGGCTGCAGTTCAGATGGCGATTCGGTTCTAAGCATTGATGCCGTTCTTGGTTGGGCTAGGCCGGCTTGCTCCAGGTCTACGGCTCACCCGATTGGCACAACACTGCTCCTATGGCAAACTTAGAGGCGTCAATGTGCGTGGAAGGTAGTGGTCCAGTTCGGAGCTCCTAGAAACGGTGCCATCGTTAGAGCCTTTTTCAATTGTTCGTATGCCCGTTGGCATGCTTTGGTCCACTCGAAGACGATGAGTAGCTTGTACAATGGCCTAGCGATCAGCGCATAGTTCAGTACAAACTGCCGATAGTATCCTATGTGACCTAAGAAGCATTGAACTCCCTTGTAATTACTTGGGGGTGGAAGGTCAACAATAACCCTGACCTTCGAGAAGTCCGTGGCAATGTTGTTCTTCGACACCACGTGTCCTAAGATGCATCCGTGCTTCACCCAAAACTGACATTTCAAGGGGTTCAGGAAGAGGCGATATAAGCGACACCGTTCAAGGACTGTGCGGAGTTTGTCTAGATGGCCAATCCAGGTCGAATGGACTCACAGGTCATCAACGGAGACCTCCAACTCCTTGCGAAGCATGTCCTTGAATATGGTGCACATAAGGCGTTGGAAGGTGGCGGGGGCATTGGTTAACCCAAAGGGCATGACTAGGTACGCAAAGACGCCCCACTCAGTGGCAAAGGCGGTCTTGTGCCTGTCTGCAGGATGCACTTCCACTTGGTTGTACCCCGAGAAGCCATCCAGAAAACTGTAGGCTTCCTTACCTGCCACTCTCTCAAGCATGTGCTCGGTGTACGGCAAGGGGTAGTTGTCTCTCTTTGTAGCAGCGTTCACCTTCTTGTAATTGACGCACACTTGAATCTTGCCGTTCTTCTTCATCACAATGACTATGGGTGACACCCAGTCTGTGTGGGCTCAATCTAGTAAATGAATCTAGCTCTCATCAGCTTGTCGATTTCCTCCTTGACAGCATGAGCGTGCTTTGGATTCATGGGGTACGGTCACTACTTGACGGGCGTTGCGTCCGACGTCATGGGTATGTTGTGAGTCACAACACTCGGATCTACCCCTCATAGCTCATCTAAGGACCAAGCAAATACGTCTATGTACTCCCGCGAAAGAGCGACAAGACTGAACTCTTCTTCAGTAGCCAAGTCCTCGGCAATGAACACCGGTCGGGGTACTTCCCCTTCCCGGGCTAGGTTTACCTCCTTGACCTTGGCTGGCCCTTCGATTGGTTCGCTTGTTTGTCCTTGGCGCTTGGCACCTAGCAGAACCACTACCCTATCCCCTTTTTTGAATTTAGTGAAGTGTTTAGGGAGGTCCTGCGACTTCCTTTGTTCCTCTGATTGTGCACCCTTGGGATGCTTTGCCTCATCCTGCCGCAGCCGTATGCGCCTCAGGTGGACAGGTAAGTCCCCCTTGGTGGGTCTGGTTATGGGTGGTCTAGGGATTTCTGGGTCGCTATCAGAAGTAACTTCCGATTCAGAGTTAATCCATGTTCACTAGAAGAGGTGGTCTCCCCTGGTGGCTGCAGTTCAGATGGCGATTCGGTTCTAAGCATTGATGCCGTTCTTGGTTGGGCTAGGCCGGCTTGCTCCAGGTCTACGGCTCACCCGATTGGCACAACACTGCTCCTATGGCAAACTTAGAGGCGTCAATGTGCGTGGAAGGTAGTGGTCCAGTTCGGAGCTCCTAGAAACGGTGCCATCGTTAGAGCCTTTTTCAATTGTTCGTATGCCCGTTGGCATGCTTTGGTCCACTCGAAGACGATGAGTAGCTTGTACAATGGCCTAGCGATCAGCGCATAGTTCAGTACAAACTGCCGATAGTATCCTATGTGACCTAAGAAGCATTGAACTCCCTTGTAATTACTTGGGGGTGGAAGGTCAACAATAACCCTGACCTTCGAGAAGTCCGTGGCAATGTTGTTCTTCGACACCACGTGTCCTAAGATGCATCCGTGCTTCACCCAAAACTGACATTTCAAGGGGTTCAGGAAGAGGCGATATAAGCGACACCGTTCAAGGACTGTGCGGAGTTTGTCTAGATGGCCAATCCAGGTCGAATGGACTCACAGGTCATCAACGGAGACCTCCAACTCCTTGCGAAGCATGTCCTTGAATATGGTGCACATAAGGCGTTGGAAGGTGGCGGGGGCATTGGTTAACCCAAAGGGCATGACTAGGTACGCAAAGACGCCCCACTCAGTGGCAAAGGCGGTCTTGTGCCTGTCTGCAGGATGCACTTCCACTTGGTTGTACCCCGAGAAGCCATCCAGAAAACTGTAGGCTTCCTTACCTGCCACTCTCTCAAGCATGTGCTCGGTGTACGGCAAGGGGTAGTTGTCTCTCTTTGTAGCAGCGTTCACCTTCTTGTAATTGACGCACACTTGAATCTTGCCGTTCTTCTTCATCACAATGACTATGGGTGACACCCAGTCTGTGTGGGCTCAATCTAGTAAATGAATCTAGCTCTCATCAGCTTGTCGATTTCCTCCTTGACAGCATGAGCGTGCTTTGGATTCATGGGGTACGGTCACTACTTGACGGGCGTTGCGTCCGACGTCATGGGTATGTTGTGAGTCACAACACTCGGATCTACCCCTCATAGCTCATCTAAGGACCAAGCAAATACGTCTATGTACTCCCGCGAAAGAGCGACAAGACTGAACTCTTCTTCAGTAGCCAAGTCCTCGGCAATGAACACCGGTCGGGGTACTTCCCCTTCCCGGGCTAGGTTTACCTCCTTGACCTTGGCTGGCCCTTCGATTGGTTCGCTTGTTTGTCCTTGGCGCTTGGCACCTAGCAGAACCACTACCCTATCCCCTTTTTTGAATTTAGTGAAGTGTTTAGGGAGGTCCTGCGACTTCCTTTGTTCCTCTGATTGTGCACCCTTGGGATGCTTTGCCTCATCCTGCCGCAGCCGTATGCGCCTCAGGTGGACAGGTAAGTCCCCCTTGGTGGGTCTGGTTATGGGTGGTCTAGGGATTTCTGGGTCGCTATCAGAAGTAACTTCCGATTCAGAGTTAATCCATGTTCACTAGAAGAGGTGGTCTCCCCTGGTGGCTGCAGTTCAGATGGCGATTCGGTTCTAAGCATTGATGCCGTTCTTGGTTGGGCTAGGCCGGCTTGCTCCAGGTCTACGGCTCACCCGATTGGCACAACACTGCTCCTATGGCAAACTTAGAGGCGTCAATGTGCGTGGAAGGTAGTGGTCCAGTTCGGAGCTCCTAGAAACGGTGCCATCGTTAGAGCCTTTTTCAATTGTTCGTATGCCCGTTGGCATGCTTTGGTCCACTCGAAGACGATGAGTAGCTTGTACAATGGCCTAGCGATCAGCGCATAGTTCAGTACAAACTGCCGATAGTATCCTATGTGACCTAAGAAGCATTGAACTCCCTTGTAATTACTTGGGGGTGGAAGGTCAACAATAACCCTGACCTTCGAGAAGTCCGTGGCAATGTTGTTCTTCGACACCACGTGTCCTAAGATGCATCCGTGCTTCACCCAAAACTGACATTTCAAGGGGTTCAGGAAGAGGCGATATAAGCGACACCGTTCAAGGACTGTGCGGAGTTTGTCTAGATGGCCAATCCAGGTCGAATGGACTCACAGGTCATCAACGGAGACCTCCAACTCCTTGCGAAGCATGTCCTTGAATATGGTGCACATAAGGCGTTGGAAGGTGGCGGGGGCATTGGTTAACCCAAAGGGCATGTCTAGGTACGCAAAGACGCCCCACTCAGTGGCAAAGGCGGTCTTGTGCCTGTCTGCAGGATGCACTTCCACTTGGTTGTACCCCGAGAAGCCATCCAGAAAACTGTAGGCTTCCTTACCTGCCACTCTCTCAAGCATGTGCTCGGTGTACGGCAAGGGGTAGTTGTCTCTCTTTGTAGCAGCGTTCACCTTCTTGTAATTGACGCACACTTGAATCTTGCCGTTCTTCTTCATCACAATGACTATGGGTGACACCCAGTCTGTGTGGGCTCAATCTAGTAAATGAATCTAGCTCTCATCAGCTTGTCGATTTCCTCCTTGACAGCATGAGCGTGCTTTGGATTCATGGGGTACGGTCACTACTTGACGGGCGTTGCGTCCGACGTCATGGGTATGTTGTGAGTCACAACACTCGGATCTACCCCTCATAGCTCATCTAAGGACCAAGCAAATACGTCTATGTACTCCCGCAAAAGAGCGACAAGACTGAACTCTTCTTCAGTAGCCAAGTCCTCGGCAATGAACACCGGTCGGGGTACTTCCCCTTCCCGGGCTAGGTTTACCTCCTTGACCTTGGCTGGCCCTTCGATTGGCTCGCTTGTTTGTCCTTGGCGCTTGGCACCTAGCAGAACCACTACCCTGTCCCCTTTTTTGAATTTAGTGAAGTGTTTAGGGAGGTCCTGCGACTTCCTTTGTTCCTCTGATTGTGCACCCTTGGGATGCTTTGCCTCATCCTGCCGCAGCCGTATGCGCCTCAGGTGGACAGGTAAGTCCCCCTTGGTGGGTCTGGTTATGGGTGGTCTAGGGATTTCTGGGTCGCTATCAGAAGTAACTTCCGATTCAGAGTTAATCCATGTTCACTAGAAGAGGTGGTCTCCCCTGGTGGCTGCAGTTCAGATGGCGATTCGGTTCTAAGCATTGATGCCGTTCTTGGTTGGGCTAGGCCGGCTTGCTCCAGGTCTACGGCTCACCCGATTGGCACAACACTGCTCCTATGGCAAACTTAGAGGCGTCAATGTGCGTGGAAGGTAGTGGTCCAGTTCGGAGCTCCTAGAAACGGTGCCATCGTTAGAGCCTTTTTCAATTGTTCGTATGCCCGTTGGCATGCTTTGGTCCACTCGAAGACGATGAGTAGCTTGTACAATGGCCTAGCGATCAGCGCATAGTTCAGTACAAACTGCCGATAGTATCCTATGTGACCTAAGAAGCATTGAACTCCCTTGTAATTACTTGGGGGTGGAAGGTCAACAATAACCCTGACCTTCGAGAAGTCCGTGGCAATGTTGTTCTTCGACACCACGTGTCCTAAGATGCATCCGTGCTTCACCCAAAACTGACATTTCAAGGGGTTCAGGAAGAGGCGATATAAGCGACACCGTTCAAGGACTGTGCGGAGTTTGTCTAGATGGCCAATCCAGGTCGAATGGACTCACAGGTCATCAACGGAGACCTCCAACTCCTTGCGAAGCATGTCCTTGAATATGGTGCACATAAGGCGTTGGAAGGTGGCGGGGGCATTGGTTAACCCAAAGGGCATGTCTAGGTACGCAAAGACGCCCCACTCAGTGGCAAAGGCGGTCTTGTGCCTGTCTGCAGGATGCACTTCCACTTGGTTGTACCCCGAGAAGCCATCCAGAAAACTGTAGGCTTCCTTACCTGCCACTCTCTCAAGCATGTGCTCGGTGTACGGCAAGGGGTAGTTGTCTCTCTTTGTAGCAGCGTTCACCTTCTTGTAATTGACGCACACTTGAATCTTGCCGTTCTTCTTCATCACAATGACTATGGGTGACACCCAGTCTGTGTGGGCTCAATCTAGTAAATGAATCTAGCTCTCATCAGCTTGTCGATTTCCTCCTTGACAGCATGAGCGTGCTTTGGATTCATGGGGTACGGTCACTACTTGACCGGCGTTGCGTCCGACGTCATGGGTATGTTGTGAGTCACAACACTCGGATCTACCCCTCATAGCTCATCTAAGGACCAAGCAAATACGTCTCTGTACTCCCGCCAAAGAGCGACAAGACTGAACTCTTCTTCAGTAGCCAAGTCCTCGGCAATGAACACCGGTCGGGGTACTTCCCCTTCCCGGGCTAGGTTTACCTCCTTGACCTTGGCTGGCCCTTCGATTGGCTCGCTTGTTTGTCCTTGGCGCTTGGCACCTAGCAGAACCACTACCCTGTCCCCTTTTTTGAATTTAGTGAAGTGTTTAGGGAGGTCCTGCGACTTCCTTTGTTCCTCTGATTGTGCACCCTTGGGATGCTTTGCCTCATCCTGCCGCAGCCGTATGCGCCTCAGGTGGACAGGTAAGTCCCCCTTGGTGGGTCTGGTTATGGGTGGTCTAGGGATTTCTGGGTCGCTATCAGAAGTAACTTCCGATTCAGAGTTAATCCATGTTCACTAGAAGAGGTGGTCTCCCCTGGTGGCTGCAGTTCAGATGGCGATTCGGTTCTAAGCATTGATGCCGTTCTTGGTTGGGCTAGGCCGGCTTGCTCCAGGTCTACGGCTCACCCGATTGGCACAACACTGCTCCTATGGCAAACTTAGAGGCGTCAATGTGCGTGGAAGGTAGTGGTCCAGTTCGGAGCTCCTAGAAACGGTGCCATCGTTAGAGCCTTTTTCAATTGTTCGTATGCCCGTTGGCATGCTTTGGTCCACTCGAAGACGATGAGTAGCTTGTACAATGGCCTAGCGATCAGCGCATAGTTCAGTACAAACTGCCGATAGTATCCTATGTGACCTAAGAAGCATTGAACTCCCTTGTAATTACTTGGGGGTGGAAGGCCAACAATAACCCTGACCTTCGAGAAGTCCGTGGCAATGTTGTTCTTCGACACCACGTGTCCTAAGATGCATCCGTGCTTCACCCAAAACTGACATTTCAAGGGGTTCAGGAAGAGGCGATATAAGCGACACCGTTCAAGGACTGTGCGGAGTTTGTCTAGATGGCCAATCCAGGTCGAATGGACTCACAGGTCATCAACGGAGACCTCCAACTCCTTGCGAAGCATGTCCTTGAATATGGTGCACATAAGGCGTTGGAAGGTGGCGGGGGCATTGGTTAACCCAAAGGGCATGACTAGGTACGCAAAGACGCCCCACTCAGTGGCAAAGGCGGTCTTGTGCCTGTCTGCAGGATGCACTTCCACTTGGTTGTACCCCGAGAAGCCATCCAGAAAACTGTAGGCTTCCTTACCTGCCACTCTCTCAAGCATGTGCTCGGTGTACGGCAAGGGGTAGTTGTCTCTCTTTGTAGCAGCGTTCACCTTCTTGTAATTGACGCACACTTGAATCTTGCCGTTCTTCTTCATCACAATGACTATGGGTGACACCCAGTCTGTGTGGGCTCAATCTAGTAAATGAATCTAGCTCTCATCAGCTTGTCGATTTCCTCCTTGACAGCATGAGCGTGCTTTGGATTCATGGGGTACGGTCACTACTTGACCGGCGTTGCGTCCGACGTCATGGGTATGTTGTGAGTCACAACACTCGGATCTACCCCTCATAGCTCATCTAAGGACCAAGCAAATACGTCTATGTACTCCCGCAAAAGAGCGACAAGACTGAACTCTTCTTCAGTAGCCAAGTCCTCGGCCAGGAACACCGGTCGGGGTACTTCCCCTTCCCGGGCTAGGTTTACCTCCTTGACCTTGGCTGGCCCTTCGATTGGCTCGCTTGTTTGTCCTTGGCGCTTGGCACCTAGCAGAACCACTACCCTGTCCCCTTTTTTGAATTTAGTGAAGTGTTTAGGGAGGTCCTGCGACTTCCTTTGTTCCTCTGATTGTGCACCCTTGGGATGCTTTGCCTCATCCTGCCGCAGCCGTATGCGCCTCAGGTGGACAGGTAAGTCCCCCTTGGTGGGTCTGGTTATGGGTGGTCTAGGGATTTCTGGGTCGCTATCAGAAGTAACTTCCGATTCAGAGTTAATCCATGTTCACTAGAAGAGGTGGTCTCCCCTGGTGGCTGCAGTTCAGATGGCGATTCGGTTCTAAGCATTGATGCCGTTCTTGGTTGGGCTAGGCCGGCTTGCTCCAGGTCTACGGCTCACCCGATTGGCACAACACTGCTCCTATGGCAAACTTAGAGGCGTCAATGTGCGTGGAAGGTAGTGGTCCAGTTCGGAGCTCCTAGAAACGGTGCCATCGTTAGAGCCTTTTTCAATTGTTCGTATGCCCGTTGGCATGCTTTGGTCCACTCGAAGACGATGAGTAGCTTGTACAATGGCCTAGCGATCAGCGCATAGTTCAGTACAAACTGCCGATAGTATCCTATGTGACCTAAGAAGCATTGAACTCCCTTGTAATTACTTGGGGGTGGAAGGCCAACAATAACCCTGACCTTCGAGAAGTCCGTGGCAATGTTGTTCTTCGACACCACGTGTCCTAAGATGCATCCGTGCTTCACCCAAAACTGACATTTCAAGGGGTTCAGGAAGAGGCGATATAAGCGACACCGTTCAAGGACTGTGCGGAGTTTGTCTAGATGGCCAATCCAGGTCGAATGGACTCACAGGTCATCAACGGAGACCTCCAACTCCTTGCGAAGCATGTCCTTGAATATGGTGCACATAAGGCGTTGGAAGGTGGCGGGGGCATTGGTTAACCCAAAGGGCATGACTAGGTACGCAAAGACGCCCCACTCAGTGGCAAAGGCGGTCTTGTGCCTGTCTGCAGGATGCACTTCCACTTGGTTGTACCCCGAGAAGCCATCCAGAAAACTGTAGGCTTCCTTACCTGCCACTCTCTCAAGCATGTGCTCGGTGTACGGCAAGGGGTAGTTGTCTCTCTTTGTAGCAGCGTTCACCTTCTTGTAATTGACGCACACTTGAATCTTGCCGTTCTTCTTCATCACAATGACTATGGGTGACACCCAGTCTGTGTGGGCTCAATCTAGTAAATGAATCTAGCTCTCATCAGCTTGTCGATTTCCTCCTTGACAGCATGAGCGTGCTTTGGATTCATGGGGTACGGTCACTACTTGACCGGCGTTGCGTCCGACGTCATGGGTATGTTGTGAGTCACAACACTCGGATCTACCCCTCATAGCTCATCTAAGGACCAAGCAAATACGTCTATGTACTCCCGCAAAAGAGCGACAAGACTGAACTCTTCTTCAGTAGCCAAGTCCTCGGCAATGAACACCGGTCGGGGTACTTCCCCTTCCCGGGCTAGGTTTACCTCCTTGACCTTGGCTGGCCCTTCGATTGGCTCGCTTGTTTGTCCTTGGCGCTTGGCACCTAGCAGAACCACTACCCTGTCCCCTTTTTTGAATTTAGTGAAGTGTTTAGGGAGGTCCTGCGACTTCCTTTGTTCCTCTGATTGTGCACCCTTGGGATGCTTTGCCTCATCCTGCCGCAGCCGTATGCGCCTCAGGTGGACAGGTAAGTCCCCCTTGGTGGGTCTGGTTATGGGTGGTCTAGGGATTTCTGGGTCGCTATCAGAAGTAACTTCCGATTCAGAGTTAATCCATGTTCACTAGAAGAGGTGGTCTCCCCTGGTGGCTGCAGTTCAGATGGCGATTCGGTTCTAAGCATTGATGCCGTTCTTGGTTGGGCTAGGCCGGCTTGCTCCAGGTCTACGGCTCACCCGATTGGCACAACACTGCTCCTATGGCAAACTTAGAGGCGTCAATGTGCGTGGAAGGTAGTGGTCCAGTTCGGAGCTCCTAGAAACGGTGCCATCGTTAGAGCCTTTTTCAATTGTTCGTATGCCCGTTGGCATGCTTTGGTCCACTCGAAGACGATGAGTAGCTTGTACAATGGCCTAGCGATCAGCGCATAGTTCAGTACAAACTGCCGATAGTATCCTATGTGACCTAAGAAGCATTGAACTCCCTTGTAATTACTTGGGGGTGGAAGGTCAACAATAACCCTGACCTTCGAGAAGTCCGTGGCAATGTTGTTCTTCGACACCACGTGTCCTAAGATGCATCCGTGCTTCACCCAAAACTGACATTTCAAGGGGTTCAGGAAGAGGCGATATAAGCGACACCGTTCAAGGACTGTGCGGAGTTTGTCTAGATGGCCAATCCAGGTCGAATGGACTCACAGGTCATCAACGGAGACCTCCAACTCCTTGCGAAGCATGTCCTTGAATATGGTGCACATAAGGCGTTGGAAGGTGGCGAGGGCATTGGTTAACCCAAAGGGCATGACTAGGTACGCAAAGACGCCCCACTCAGTGGCAAAGGCGGTCTTGTGCCTGTCTGCAGGATGCACTTCCACTTGGTTGTACCCCGAGAAGCCATCCAGAAAACTGTAGGCTTCCTTACCTGCCACTCTCTCAAGCATGTGCTCGGTGTACGGCAAGGGGTAGTTGTCTCTCTTTGTAGCAGCGTTCACCTTCTTGTAATTGACGCACACTTGAATCTTGCCGTTCTTCTTCATCACAATGACTATGGGTGACACCCAGTCTGTGTGGGCTCAATCTAGTAAATGAATCTAGCTCTCATCAGCTTGTCGATTTCCTCCTTGACAGCATGAGCGTGCTTTGGATTCATGGGGTACGGTCACTACTTGACCGGCGTTGCATCCGACGTCATGGGTATGTTGTGAGTCACAACACTCGGATCTACCCCTCATAGCTCATCTAAGGACCAAGCAAATACGTCTATGTACTCCCGCAAAAGAGCGACAAGACTGAACTCTTCTTCAGTAGCCAAGTCCTCGGCAATGAACACCGGTCGGGGTACTTCCCCTTCCCGGGCTAGGTTTACCTCCTTGACCTTGGCTGGCCCTTCGATTGGCTCGCTTGTTTGTCCTTGGCGCTTGGCACCTAGCAGAACCACTACCCTGTCCCCTTTTTTGAATTTAGTGAAGTGTTTAGGGAGGTCCTGCGACTTCCTTTGTTCCTCTGATTGTGCACCCTTGGGATGCTTTGCCTCATCCTGCCGCAGCCGTATGCGCCTCAGGTGGACAGGTAAGTCCCCCTTGGTGGGTCTGGTTATGGGTGGTCTAGGGATTTCTGGGTCGCTATCAGAAGTAACTTCCGATTCAGAGTTAATCCATGTTCACTAGAAGAGGTGGTCTCCCCTGGTGGCTGCAGTTCAGATGGCGATTCGGTTCTAAGCATTGATGCCGTTCTTGGTTGGGCTAGGCCGGCTTGCTCCAGGTCTACGGCTCACCCGATTGGCACAACACTGCTCCTATGGCAAACTTAGAGGCGTCAATGTGCGTGGAAGGTAGTGGTCCAGTTCGGAGCTCCTAGAAACGGTGCCATCGTTAGAGCCTTTTTCAATTGTTCGTATGCCCGTTGGCATGCTTTGGTCCACTCGAAGACGATGAGTAGCTTGTACAATGGCCTAGCGATCAGCGCATAGTTCAGTACAAACTGCCGATAGTATCCTATGTGACCTAAGAAGCATTGAACTCCCTTGTAATTACTTGGGGGTGGAAGGTCAACAATAACCCTGACCTTCGAGAAGTCCGTGGCAATGTTGTTCTTCGACACCACGTGTCCTAAGATGCATCCGTGCTTCACCCAAAACTGACATTTCAAGGGGTTCAGGAAGAGGCGATATAAGCGACACCGTTCAAGGACTGTGCGGAGTTTGTCTAGATGGCCAATCCAGGTCGAATGGACTCACAGGTCATCAACGGAGACCTCCAACTCCTTGCGAAGCATGTCCTTGAATATGGTGCACATAAGGCGTTGGAAGGTGGCGGGGGCATTGGTTAACCCAAAGGGCATGACTAGGTACGCAAAGACGCCCCACTCAGTGGCAAAGGCGATCTTGTGCCTGTCTGCAGGATGCACTTCCACTTGGTTGTACCCCGAGAAGCCATCCAGAAAACTGTAGGCTTCCTTACCTGCCACTCTCTCAAGCATGTGCTCGGTGTACGGCAAGGGGTAGTTGTCTCTCTTTGTAGCAGCGTTCACCTTCTTGTAATTGACGCACACTTGAATCTTGCCGTTCTTCTTCATCACAATGACTATGGGTGACACCCAGTCTGTGTGGGCTCAATCTAGTAAATGAATCTAGCTCTCATCAGCTTGTCGATTTCCTCCTTGACAGCATGAGCGTGCTTTGGATTCATGGGGTACGGTCACTACTTGACGGGCGTTGCGTCCGACGTCATGGGTATGTTGTGAGTCACAACACTCGGATCTACCCCTCATAGCTCATCTAAGGACCAAGCAAATACGTCTATGTACTCCCGCAAAAGAGCGACAAGACTGAACTCTTCTTCAGTAGCCAAGTCCTCGGCCAGGAACACCGGTCGGGGTACTTCCCCTTCCCGGGCTAGGTTTACCTCCTTGACCTTGGCTGGCCCTTCGATTGGCTCGCTTGTTTGTCCTTGGCGCTTGGCACCTAGCAGAACCACTACCCTGTCCCCTTTTTTGAATTTAGTGAAGTGTTTAGGGAGGTCCTGCGACTTCCTTTGTTCCTCTGATTGTGCACCCTTGGGATGCTTTGCCTCATCCTGCCGCAGCCGTATGCGCCTCAGGTGGACAGGTAAGTCCCCCTTGGTGGGTCTGGTTATGGGTGGTCTAGGGATTTCTGGGTCGCTATCAGAAGTAACTTCCGATTCAGAGTTAATCCATGTTCACTAGAAGAGGTGGTCTCCCCTGGTGGCTGCAGTTCAGATGGCGATTCGGTTCTAAGCATTGATGCCGTTCTTGGTTGGGCTAGGCCGGCTTGCTCCAGGTCTACGGCTCACCCGATTGGCACAACACTGCTCCTATGGCAAACTTAGAGGCGTCAATGTGCGTGGAAGGTAGTGGTCCAGTTCGGAGCTCCTAGAAACGGTGCCATCGTTAGAGCCTTTTTCAATTGTTCGTATGCCCGTTGGCATGCTTTGGTCCACTCGAAGACGATGAGTAGCTTGTACAATGGCCTAGCGATCAGCGCATAGTTCAGTACAAACTGCCGATAGTATCCTATGTGACCTAAGAAGCATTGAACTCCCTTGTAATTACTTGGGGGTGGAAGGCCAACAATAACCCTGACCTTCGAGAAGTCCGTGGCAATGTTGTTCTTCGACACCACGTGTCCTAAGATGCATCCGTGCTTCACCCAAAACTGACATTTCAAGGGGTTCAGGAAGAGGCGATATAAGCGACACCGTTCAAGGACTGTGCGGAGTTTGTCTAGATGGCCAATCCAGGTCGAATGGACTCACAGGTCATCAACGGAGACCTCCAACTCCTTGCGAAGCATGTCCTTGAATATGGTGCACATAAGGCGTTGGAAGGTGGCGGGGGCATTGGTTAACCCAAAGGGCATGACTAGGTACGCAAAGACGCCCCACTCAGTGGCAAAGGCGGTCTTGTGCCTGTCTGCAGGATGCACTTCCACTTGGTTGTACCCCGAGAAGCCATCCAGAAAACTGTAGGCTTCCTTACCTGCCACTCTCTCAAGCATGTGCTCGGTGTACGGCAAGGGGTAGTTGTCTCTCTTTGTAGCAGCGTTCACCTTCTTGTAATTGACGCACACTTGAATCTTGCCGTTCTTCTTCATCACAATGACTATGGGTGACACCCAGTCTGTGTGGGCTCAATCTAGTAAATGAATCTAGCTCTCATCAGCTTGTCGATTTCCTCCTTGACAGCATGAGCGTGCTTTGGATTCATGGGGTACGGTCACTACTTGACCGGCGTTGCGTCCGACGTCATGGGTATGTTGTGAGTCACAACACTCGGATCTACCCCTCATAGCTCATCTAAGGACCAAGCAAATACGTCTATGTACTCCCGCAAAAGAGCGACAAGACTGAACTCTTCTTCAGTAGCCAAGTCCTCGGCAATGAACACCGGTCGGGGTACTTTCCCTTCCCGGGCTAGGTTTACCTCCTTGACCTTGGCTGGCCCTTCGATTGGCTCGCTTGTTTGTCCTTGGCGCTTGGCACCTAGCAGAACCACTACCCTGTCCCCTTTTTTGAATTTAGTGAAGTGTTTAGGGAGGTCCTGCGACTTCCTTTGTTCCTCTGATTGTGCACCCTTGGGATGCTTTGCCTCATCCTGCCGCAGCCGTATGCGCCTCAGGTGGACAGGTAAGTCCCCCTTGGTGGGTCTGGTTATGGGTGGTCTAGGGATTTCTGGGTCGCTATCAGAAGAAACTTCCGATTCAGAGTTAATCCATGTTCACTAGAAGAGGTGGTCTCCCCTGGTGGCTGCAGTTCAGATGGCGATTCGGTTCTAAGCATTGATGCCGTTCTTGGTTGGGCTAGGCCGGCTTGCTCCAGGTCTACGGCTCACCCGATTGGCACAACACTGCTCCTATGGCAAACTTAGAGGCGTCAATGTGCGTGGAAGGTAGTGGTCCAGTTCGGAGCTCCTAGAAACGGTGCCATCGTTAGAGCCTTTTTCAATTGTTCGTATGCCCGTTGGCATGCTTTGGTCCACTCGAAGACGATGAGTAGCTTGTACAATGGCCTAGCGATCAGCGCATAGTTCAGTACAAACTGCCGATAGTATCCTATGTGACCTAAGAAGCATTGAACTCCCTTGTAATTACTTGGGGGTGGAAGGTCAACAATAACCCTGACCTTCGAGAAGTCCGTGGCAATGTTGTTCTTCGACACCACGTGTCCTAAGATGCATCCGTGCTTCACCCAAAACTGACATTTCAAGGGGTTCAGGAAGAGGCGATATAAGCGACACCGTTCAAGGACTGTGCGGAGTTTGTCTAGATGGCCAATCCAGGTCGAATGGACTCACAGGTCATCAACGGAGACCTCCAACTCCTTGCGAAGCATGTCCTTGAATATGGTGCACATAAGGCGTTGGAAGGTGGCGAGGGCATTGGTTAACCCAAAGGGCATGACTAGGTACGCAAAGACGCCCCACTCAGTGGCAAAGGCGGTCTTGTGCCTGTCTGCAGGATGCACTTCCACTTGGTTGTACCCCGAGAAGCCATCCAGAAAACTGTAGGCTTCCTTACCTGCCACTCTCTCAAGCATGTGCTCGGTGTACGGCAAGGGGTAGTTGTCTCTCTTTGTAGCAGCGTTCACCTTCTTGTAATTGACGCACACTTGAATCTTGCCGTTCTTCTTCATCACAATGACTATGGGTGACACCCAGTCTGTGTGGGCTCAATCTAGTAAATGAATCTAGCTCTCATCAGCTTGTCGATTTCCTCCTTGACAGCATGAGCGTGCTTTGGATTCATGGGGTACGGTCACTACTTGACCGGCGTTGCGTCCGACGTCATGGGTATGTTGTGAGTCACAACACTCGGATCTACCCCTCATAGCTCATCTAAGGACCAAGCAAATACGTCTATGTACTCCCGCAAAAGAGCGACAAGACTGAACTCTTCTTCAGTAGCCAAGTCCTCGGCAATGAACACCGGTCGGGGTACTTCCCCTTCCCGGGCTAGGTTTACCTCCTTGACCTTGGCTGGCCCTTCGATTGGCTCGCTTGTTTGTCCTTGGCGCTTGGCACCTAGCAGAACCACTACCCTGTCCCCTTTTTTGAATTTAGTGAAGTGTTTAGGGAGGTCCTGCGACTTCCTTTGTTCCTCTGATTGTGCACCCTTGGGATGCTTTGCCTCATCCTGCCGCAGCCGTATGCGCCTCAGGTGGACAGGTAAGTCCCCCTTGGTGGGTCTGGTTATGGGTGGTCTAGGGATTTCTGGGTCGCTATCAGAAGTAACTTCCGATTCAGAGTTAATCCATGTTCACTAGAAGAGGTGGTCTCCCCTGGTGGCTGCAGTTCAGATGGCGATTCGGTTCTAAGCATTGATGCCGTTCTTGGTTGGGCTAGGCCGGCTTGCTCCAGGTCTACGGCTCACCCGATTGGCACAACACTGCTCCTATGGCAAACTTAGAGGCGTCAATGTGCGTGGAAGGTAGTGGTCCAGTTCGGAGCTCCTAGAAACGGTGCCATCGTTAGAGCCTTTTTCAATTGTTCGTATGCCCGTTGGCATGCTTTGGTCCACTCGAAGACGATGAGTAGCTTGTACAATGGCCTAGCGATCAGCGCATAGTTCAGTACAAACTGCCGATAGTATCCTATGTGACCTAAGAAGCATTGAACTCCCTTGTAATTACTTGGGGGTGGAAGGTCAACAATAACCCTGACCTTCGAGAAGTCCGTGGCAATGTTGTTCTTCGACACCACGTGTCCTAAGATGCATCCGTGCTTCACCCAAAACTGACATTTCAAGGGGTTCAGGAAGAGGCGATATAAGCGACACCGTTCAAGGACTGTGCGGAGTTTGTCTAGATGGCCAATCCAGGTCGAATGGACTCACAGGTCATCAACGGAGACCTCCAACTCCTTGCGAAGCATGTCCTTGAATATGGTGCACATAAGGCGTTGGAAGGTGGCGGGGGCATTGGTTAACCCAAAGGGCATGACTAGGTACGCAAAGACGCCCCACTCAGTGGCAAAGGCGGTCTTGTGCCTGTCTGCAGGATGCACTTCCACTTGGTTGTACCCCGAGAAGCCATCCAGAAAACTGTAGGCTTCCTTACCTGCCACTCTCTCAAGCATGTGCTCGGTGTACGGCAAGGGGTAGTTGTCTCTCTTTGTAGCAGCGTTCACCTTCTTGTAATTGACGCACACTTGAATCTTGCCGTTCTTCTTCATCACAATGACTATGGGTGACACCCAGTCTGTGTGGGCTCAATCTAGTAAATGAATCTAGCTCTCATCAGCTTGTCGATTTCCTCCTTGACAGCATGAGCGTGCTTTGGATTCATGGGGTACGGTCACTACTTGACGGGCGTTGCGTCCGACGTCATGGGTATGTTGTGAGTCACAACACTCGGATCTACCCCTCATAGCTCATCTAAGGACCAAGCAAATACGTCTATGTACTCCCGCAAAAGAGCGACAAGACTGAACTCTTCTTCAGTAGCCAAGTCCTCGGCAATGAACACCGGTCGGGGTACTTCCCCTTCCCGGGCTAGGTTTACCTCCTTGACCTTGGCTGGCCCTTCGATTGGCTCGCTTGTTTGTCCTTGGCGCTTGGCACCTAGCAGAACCACTACCCTGTCCCCTTTTTTGAATTTAGTGAAGTGTTTAGGGAGGTCCTGCGACTTCCTTTGTTCCTCTGATTGTGCACCCTTGGGATGCTTTGCCTCATCCTGCCGCAGCCGTATGCGCCTCAGGTGGACAGGTAAGTCCCCCTTGGTGGGTCTGGTTATGGGTGGTCTAGGGATTTCTGGGTCGCTATCAGAAGTAACTTCCGATTCAGAGTTAATCCATGTTCACTAGAAGAGGTGGTCTCCCCTGGTGGCTGCAGTTCAGATGGCGATTCGGTTCTAAGCATTGATGCCGTTCTTGGTTGGGCTAGGCCGGCTTGCTCCAGGTCTACGGCTCACCCGATTGGCACAACACTGCTCCTATGGCAAACTTAGAGGCGTCAATGTGCGTGGAAGGTAGTGGTCCAGTTCGGAGCTCCTAGAAACGGTGCCATCGTTAGAGCCTTTTTCAATTGTTCGTATGCCCGTTGGCATGCTTTGGTCCACTCGAAGACGATGAGTAGCTTGTACAATGGCCTAGCGATCAGCGCATAGTTCAGTACAAACTGCCGATAGTATCCTATGTGACCTAAGAAGCATTGAACTCCCTTGTAATTACTTGGGGGTGGAAGGCCAACAATAACCCTGACCTTCGAGAAGTCCGTGGCAATGTTGTTCTTCGACACCACGTGTCCTAAGATGCATCCGTGCTTCACCCAAAACTGACATTTCAAGGGGTTCAGGAAGAGGCGATATAAGCGACACCGTTCAAGGACTGTGCGGAGTTTGTCTAGATGGCCAATCCAGGTCGAATGGACTCACAGGTCATCAACGGAGACCTCCAACTCCTTGCGAAGCATGTCCTTGAATATGGTGCACATAAGGCGTTGGAAGGTGGCGGGGGCATTGGTTAACCCAAAGGGCATGACTAGGTACGCAAAGACGCCCCACTCAGTGGCAAAGGCGGTCTTGTGCCTGTCTGCAGGATGCACTTCCACTTGGTTGTACCCCGAGAAGCCATCCAGAAAACTGTAGGCTTCCTTACCTGCCACTCTCTCAAGCATGTGCTCGGTGTACGGCAAGGGGTAGTTGTCTCTCTTTGTAGCAGCGTTCACCTTCTTGTAATTGACGCACACTTGAATCTTGCCGTTCTTCTTCATCACAATGACTATGGGTGACACCCAGTCTGTGTGGGCTCAATCTAGTAAATGAATCTAGCTCTCATCAGCTTGTCGATTTCCTCCTTGACAGCATGAGCGTGCTTTGGATTCATGGGGTACGGTCACTACTTGACCGGCGTTGCGTCCGACGTCATGGGTATGTTGTGAGTCACAACACTCGGATCTACCCCTCATAGCTCATCTAAGGACCAAGCAAATACGTCTATGTACTCCCGCAAAAGAGCGACAAGACTGAACTCTTCTTCAGTAGCCAAGTCCTCGGCAACGAACACCGGTCGGGGTACTTCCCCTTCCCGGGCTAGGTTTACCTCCTTGACCTTGGCTCGCCCTTCGATTGGTTCGCTTGTTTGTCCTTGGCGCTTGGCACCTAGCAGAACCACTACCCTGTCCCCTTTTTTGAATTTAGTGAAGTGTTTAGGGAGGTCCTGCGACTTCCTTTGTTCCTCTGATTGTGCACCCTTGGGATGCTTTGCCTCATCCTGCCGCAGCCGTATGCGCCTCAGGTGGACAGGTAAGTCCCCCTTGGTGGGTCTGGTTATGGGTGGTCTAGGGATTTCTGGGTCGCTATCAGAAGTAACTTCCGATTCAGAGTTAATCCATGTTCACTAGAAGAGGTGGTCTCCCCTGGTGGCTGCAGTTCAGATGGCGATTCGGTTCTAAGCATTGATGCCGTTCTTGGTTGGGCTAGGCCGGCTTGCTCCAGGTCTACGGCTCACCCGATTGGCACAACACTGCTCCTATGGCAAACTTAGAGGCGTCAATGTGCGTGGAAGGTAGTGGTCCAGTTCGGAGCTCCTAGAAACGGTGCCATCGTTAGAGCCTTTTTCAATTGTTCGTATGCCCGTTGGCATGCTTTGGTCCACTCGAAGACGATGAGTAGCTTGTACAATGGCCTAGCGATCAGCGCATAGTTCAGTACAAACTGCCGATAGTATCCTATGTGACCTAAGAAGCATTGAACTCCCTTGTAATTACTTGGGGGTGGAAGGTCAACAATAACCCTGACCTTCGAGAAGTCCGTGGCAATGTTGTTCTTCGACACCACGTGTCCTAAGATGCATCCGTGCTTCACCCAAAACTGACATTTCAAGGGGTTCAGGAAGAGGCGATATAAGCGACACCGTTCAAGGACTGTGCGGAGTTTGTCTAGATGGCCAATCCAGGTCGAATGGACTCACAGGTCATCAACGGAGACCTCCAACTCCTTGCGAAGCATGTCCTTGAATATGGTGCACATAAGGCGTTGGAAGGTGGCGGGGGCATTGGTTAACCCAAAGGGCATGACTAGGTACGCAAAGACGCCCCACTCAGTGGCAAAGGCGGTCTTGTGCCTGTCTGCAGGATGCACTTCCACTTGGTTGTACCCCGAGAAGCCATCCAGAAAACTGTAGGCTTCCTTACCTGCCACTCTCTCAAGCATGTGCTCGGTGTACGGCAAGGGGTAGTTGTCTCTCTTTGTAGCAGCGTTCACCTTCTTGTAATTGACGCACACTTGAATCTTGCCGTTCTTCTTCATCACAATGACTATGGGTGACACCCAGTCTGTGTGGGCTCAATCTAGTAAATGAATCTAGCTCTCATCAGCTTGTCGATTTCCTCCTTGACAGCATGAGCGTGCTTTGGATTCATGGGGTACGGTCACTACTTGACCGGCGTTGCATCCGACGTCATGGGTATGTTGTGAGTCACAACACTCGGATCTACCCCTCATAGCTCATCTAAGGACCAAGCAAATACGTCTATGTACTCCCGCAAAAGAGCGACAAGACTGAACTCTTCTTCAGTAGCCAAGTCCTCGGCAATGAACACCGGTCGGGGTACTTCCCCTTCCCGGGCTAGGTTTACCTCCTTGACCTTGGCTCGCCCTTCGATTGGTTCGCTTGTTTGTCCTTGGCGCTTGGCACCTAGCAGAACCACTACCCTATCCCCTTTTTTGAATTTAGTGAAGTGTTTAGGGAGGTCCTGCGACTTCCTTTGTTCCTCTGATTGTGCAACCTTGGGATGCTTTGCCTCATCCTGCCGCAGCCGTATGCGCCTCAGGTGGACAGGTAAGTCCCCCTTGGTGGGTCTGGTTATGGGTGGTCTAGGGATTTCTGGGTCGCTATCAGAAGTAACTTCCGATTCAGAGTTAATCCATGTTCACTAGAAGAGGTGGTCTCCCCTGGTGGCTGCAGTTCAGATGGCGATTCGGTTCTAAGCATTGATGCCGTTCTTGGTTGGGCTAGGCCGGCTTGCTCCAGGCCTACGGCTCACCCGATTGGCACAACACTGCTCCTATGGCAAACTTAGAGGCGTCAATGTGCGTGGAAGGTAGTGGTCCAGTTCGGAGCTCCTAGAAACGGTGCCATCGTTAGAGCCTTTTTCAATTGTTCGTATGCCCGTTGGCATGCTTTGGTCCACTCGAAGACGATGAGTAGCTTGTACAATGGCCTAGCGATCAGCGCATAGTTCAGTACAAACTGCCGATAGTATCCTATGTGACCTAAGAAGCATTGAACTCCCTTGTAATTACTTGGGGGTGGAAGGTCAACAATAACCCTGACCTTCGAGAAGTCTGTGGCAATGTTGTTCTTCGACACCACGTGTCCTAAGATGCATCCGTGCTTCACCCAAAACTGACATTTCAAGGGGTTCAGGAAGAGGCGATATAAGCGACACCGTTCAAGGACTGTGCGGAGTTTGTCTAGATGGCCAATCCAGGTCGAATGGACTCACAGGTCATCAACGGAGACCTCCAACTCCTTGCGAAGCATGTCCTTGAATATGGTGCACATAAGGCGTTGGAAGGTGGCGGGGGCATTGGTTAACCCAAAGGGCATGACTAGGTACGCAAAGACGCCCCACTCAGTGGCAAAGGCGGTCTTGTGCCTGTCTGCAGGATGCACTTCCACTTGGTTGTACCCCGAGAAGCCATCCAGAAAACTGTAGGCTTCCTTACCTGCCACTCTCTCAAGCATGTGCTCGGTGTACGGCAAGGGGTAGTTGTCTCTCTTTGTAGCAGCGTTCACCTTCTTGTAATTGACGCACACTTGAATCTTGCCGTTCTTCTTCATCACAATGACTATGGGTGACACCCAGTCTGTGTGGGCTCAATCTAGTAAATGAATCTAGCTCTCATCAGCTTGTCGATTTCCTCCTTGACAGCATGAGCGTGCTTTGGATTCATGGGGTACGGTCACTACTTGACCGGCGTTGCATCCGACGTCATGGGTATGTTGTGAGTCACAACACTCGGATCTACCCCTCATAGCTCATCTAAGGACCAAGCAAATACGTCTATGTACTCCCGCAAAAGAGCGACAAGACTGAACTCTTCTTCAGTAGCCAAGTCCTCGGCAATGAACACCGGTCGGGGTACTTCCCCTTCCCGGGCTAGGTTTACCTCCTTGACCTTGGCTCGCCCTTCGATTGGTTCGCTTGTTTGTCCTTGGCGCTTGGCACCTAGCAGAACCACTACCCTATCCCCTTTTTTGAATTTAGTGAAGTGTTTAGGGAGGTCCTGCGACTTCCTTTGTTCCTCTGATTGTGCAACCTTGGGATGCTTTGCCTCATCCTGCCGCAGCCGTATGCGCCTCAGGTGGACAGGTAAGTCCCCCTTGGTGGGTCTGGTTATGGGTGGTCTAGGGATTTCTGGGTCGCTATCAGAAGTAACTTCCGATTCAGAGTTAATCCATGTTCACTAGAAGAGGTGGTCTCCCCTGGTGGCTGCAGTTCAGATGGCGATTCGGTTCTAAGCATTGATGCCGTTCTTGGTTGGGCTAGGCCGGCTTGCTCCAGGCCTACGGCTCACCCGATTGGCACAACACTGCTCCTATGGCAAACTTAGAGGCGTCAATGTGCGTGGAAGGTAGTGGTCCAGTTCGGAGCTCCTAGAAACGGTGCCATCGTTAGAGCCTTTTTCAATTGTTCGTATGCCCGTTGGCATGCTTTGGTCCACTCGAAGACGATGAGTAGCTTGTACAATGGCCTAGCGATCAGCGCATAGTTCAGTACAAACTGCCGATAGTATCCTATGTGACCTAAGAAGCATTGAACTCCCTTGTAATTACTTGGGGGTGGAAGGTCAACAATAACCCTGACCTTCGAGAAGTCCGTGGCAATGTTGTTCTTCGACACCACGTGTCCTAAGATGCATCCGTGCTTCACCCAAAACTGACATTTCAAGGGGTTCAGGAAGAGGCGATATAAGCGACACCGTTCAAGGACTGTGCGGAGTTTGTCTAGATGGCCAATCCAGGTCGAATGGACTCACAGGTCATCAACGGAGACCTCCAACTCCTTGCGAAGCATGTCCTTGAATATGGTGCACATAAGGCGTTGGAAGGTGGCGGGGGCATTGGTTAACCCAAAGGGCATGACTAGGTACGCAAAGACGCCCCACTCAGTGGCAAAGGCGGTCTTGTGCCTGTCTGCAGGATGCACTTCCACTTGGTTGTACCCCGAGAAGCCATCCAGAAAACTGTAGGCTTCCTTACCTGCCACTCTCTCAAGCATGTGCTCGGTGTACGGCAAGGGGTAGTTGTCTCTCTTTGTAGCAGCGTTCACCTTCTTGTAATTGACGCACACTTGAATCTTGCCGTTCTTCTTCATCACAATGACTATGGGTGACACCCAGTCTGTGTGGGCTCAATCTAGTAAATGAATCTAGCTCTCATCAGCTTGTCGATTTCCTCCTTGACAGCATGAGCGTGCTTTGGATTCATGGGGTACGGTCACTACTTGACCGGCGTTGCATCCGACGTCATGGGTATGTTGTGAGTCACAACACTCGGATCTACCCCTCATAGCTCATCTAAGGACCAAGCAAATACGTCTATGTACTCCCGCAAAAGAGCGACAAGACTGAACTCTTCTTCAGTAGCCAAGTCCTCGGCAACGAACACCGGTCGGGGTACTTCCCCTTCCCGGGCTAGGTTTACCTCCTTGACCTTGGCTCGCCCTTCGATTGGTTCGCTTGTTTGTCCTTGGCGCTTGGCACCTAGCAGAACCACTACCCTATCCCCTTTTTTGAATTTAGTGAAGTGTTTAGGGAGGTCCTGCGACTTCCTTTGTTCCTCTGATTGTGCAACCTTGGGATGCTTTGCCTCATCCTGCCGCAGCCGTATGCGCCTCAGGTGGACAGGTAAGTCCCCCTTGGTGGGTCTGGTTATGGGTGGTCTAGGGATTTCTGGGTCGCTATCAGAAGTAACTTCCGATTCAGAGTTAATCCATGTTCACTAGAAGAGGTGGTCTCCCCTGGTGGCTGCAGTTCAGATGGCGATTCGGTTCTAAGCATTGATGCCGTTCTTGGTTGGGCTAGGCCGGCTTGCTCCAGGCCTACGGCTCACCCGATTGGCACAACACTGCTCCTATGGCAAACTTAGAGGCGTCAATGTGCGTGGAAGGTAGTGGTCCAGTTCGGAGCTCCTAGAAACGGTGCCATCGTTAGAGCCTTTTTCAATTGTTCGTATGCCCGTTGGCATGCTTTGGTCCACTCGAAGACGATGAGTAGCTTGTACAATGGCCTAGCGATCAGCGCATAGTTCAGTACAAACTGCCGATAGTATCCTATGTGACCTAAGAAGCATTGAACTCCCTTGTAATTACTTGGGGGTGGAAGGTCAACAATAACCCTGACCTTCGAGAAGTCCGTGGCAATGTTGTTCTTCGACACCACGTGTCCTAAGATGCATCCGTGCTTCACCCAAAACTGACATTTCAAGGGGTTCAGGAAGAGGCGATATAAGCGACACCGTTCAAGGACTGTGCGGAGTTTGTCTAGATGGCCAATCCAGGTCGAATGGACTCACAGGTCATCAACGGAGACCTCCAACTCCTTGCGAAGCATGTCCTTGAATATGGTGCACATAAGGCGTTGGAAGGTGGCGGGGGCATTGGTTAACCCAAAGGGCATGACTAGGTACGCAAAGACGCCCCACTCAGTGGCAAAGGCGGTCTTGTGCCTGTCTGCAGGATGCACTTCCACTTGGTTGTACCCCGAGAAGCCATCCAGAAAACTGTAGGCTTCCTTACCTGCCACTCTCTCAAGCATGTGCTCGGTGTACGGCAAGGGGTAGTTGTCTCTCTTTGTAGCAGCGTTCACCTTCTTGTAATTGACGCACACTTGAATCTTGCCGTTCTTCTTCATCACAATGACTATGGGTGACACCCAGTCTGTGTGGGCTCAATCTAGTAAATGAATCTAGCTCTCATCAGCTTGTCGATTTCCTCCTTGACAGCATGAGCGTGCTTTGGATTCATGGGGTACGGTCACTACTTGACCGGCGTTGCATCCGACGTCATGGGTATGTTGTGAGTCACAACACTCGGATCTACCCCTCATAGCTCATCTAAGGACCAAGCAAATACGTCTATGTACTCCCGCAAAAGAGCGACAAGACTGAACTCTTCTTCAGTAGCCAAGTCCTCGGCAATGAACACCGGTCGGGGTACTTCCCCTTCCCGGGCTAGGTTTACCTCCTTGACCTTGGCTCGCCCTTCGATTGGTTCGCTTGTTTGTCCTTGGCGCTTGGCACCTAGCAGAACCACTACCCTATCCCCTTTTTTGAATTTAGTGAAGTGTTTAGGGATGTCCTGCGACTTCCTTTGTTCCTCTGATTGTGCAACCTTGGGATGCTTTGCCTCATCCTGCCGCAGCCGTATGCGCCTCAGGTGGACAGGTAAGTCCCCCTTGGTGGGTCTGGTTATGGGTGGTCTAGGGATTTCTGGGTCGCTATCAGAAGTAACTTCCGATTCAGAGTTAATCCATGTTCACTAGAAGAGGTGGTCTCCCCTGGTGGCTGCAGTTCAGATGGCGATTCGGTTCTAAGCATTGATGCCGTTCTTGGTTGGGCTAGGCCGGCTTGCTCCAGGCCTACGGCTCACCCGATTGGCACAACACTGCTCCTATGGCAAACTTAGAGGCGTCAATGTGCGTGGAAGGTAGTGGTCCAATTCGGAGCTCCTAGAAACGGTGCCATCGTTAGAGCCTTTTTCAATTGTTAGTATGCCCGTTGGCATGCTTTGGTCCACTCGAAGACGATGAGTAGCTTGTACAATGGCCTAGCGATCAGCGCATAGTTCAGTACAAACTGCCGATAGTATCCTATGTGACCTAAGAAGCATTGAACTCCCTTGTAATTACTTGGGGGTGGAAGGTCAACAATAACCCTGACCTTCGAGAAGTCCGTGGCAATGTTGTTCTTCGACACCACGTGTCCTAAGATGCATCCGTGCTTCACCCAAAACTGACATTTCAAGGGGTTCAGGAAGAGGCGATATAAGCGACACCGTTCAAGGACTGTGCGGAGTTTGTCTAGATGGCCAATCCAGGTCGAATGGACTCACAGGTCATCAACGGAGACCTCCAACTCCTTGCGAAGCATGTCCTTGAATATGGTGCACATAAGGCGTTGGAAGGTGGCGGGGGCATTGGTTAACCCAAAGGGCATGACTAGGTACGCAAAGACGCCCCACTCAGTGGCAAAGGCGGTCTTGTGCCTGTCTGCAGGATGCACTTCCACTTGGTTGTACCCCGAGAAGCCATCCAGAAAACTGTAGGCTTCCTTACCTGCCACTCTCTCAAGCATGTGCTCGGTGTACGGCAAGGGGTAGTTGTCTCTCTTTGTAGCAGCGTTCACCTTCTTGTAATTGACGCACACTTGAATCTTGCCGTTCTTCTTCATCACAATGACTATGGGTGACACCCAGTCTGTGTGGGCTCAATCTAGTAAATGAATCTAGCTCTCATCAGCTTGTCGATTTCCTCCTTGACAGCATGAGCGTGCTTTGGATTCATGGGGTACGGTCACTACTTGACCGGCGTTGCATCCGACGTCATGGGTATGTTGTGAGTCACAACACTCGGATCTACCCCTCATAGCTCATCTAAGGACCAAGCAAATACGTCTATGTACTCCCGCAAAAGAGCGACAAGACTGAACTCTTCTTCAGTAGCCAAGTCCTCGGCAATGAACACCGGTCGGGGTACTTCCCCTTCCCGGGCTAGGTTTACCTCCTTGACCTTGGCTCGCCCTTCGATTGGTTCGCTTGTTTGTCCTTGGCGCTTGGCACCTAGCAGAACCACTACCCTATCCCCTTTTTTGAATTTAGTGAAGTGTTTAGGGAGGTCCTGCGACTTCCTTTGTTCCTCTGATTGTGCAACCTTGGGATGCTTTGCCTCATCCTGCCGCAGCCGTATGCGCCTCAGGTGGACAGGTAAGTCCCCCTTGGTGGGTCTGGTTATGGGTGGTCTAGGGATTTCTGGGTCGCTATCAGAAGTAACTTCCGATTCAGAGTTAATCCATGTTCACTAGAAGAGGTGGTCTCCCCTGGTGGCTGCAGTTCAGATGGCGATTCGGTTCTAAGCATTGATGCCGTTCTTGGTTGGGCTAGGCCGGCTTGCTCCAGGTCTACGGCTCACCCGATTGGCACAACACTGCTCCTATGGCAAACTTAGAGGCGTCAATGTGCGTGGAAGGTAGTGGTCCAGTTCGGAGCTCCTAGAAACGGTGCCATCGTTAAAGCCTTTTTCAATTGTTCGTATGCCCGTTGGCATGCTTTGGTCCACTCGAAGACGATGAGTAGCTTGTACAATGGCCTAGCGATCAGCGCATAGTTCAGTACAAACTGCCGATAGTATCCTATGTGACCTAAGACGCATTGAACTCCCTTGTAATTACTTGGGGGTGGAAGGTCAACAATAACCCTGACCTTCGAGAAGTCCGTGGCAATGTTGTTCTTCAACACCACGTGTCCTAAGATGCATCCGTGCTTCACCCAAAACTGACATTTCAAGGGGTTCAGGAAGAGGCGATATAAGCGACACCGTTCAAGGACTGTGCGGAGTTTGTCTAGATGGCCAATCCAGGTCGAATGGACTCACAGGTCATCAACGGAGACCTCCAACTCCTTGCGAAGCATGTCCTTGAATATGGTGCACATAAGGCGTTGGAAGGTGGCGGGGGCATTGGTTAACCCAAATGGCATGACTAGGTACGCAAAGACGCCCCACTCAGTGGCAAAGGCGGTCTTGTGCCTGTCTGCAGGATGCACTTCCACTTGGTTGTACCCCGAGAAGCCATCCAGAAAACTGTAGGCTTCCTTACCTGCCACTCTCTCAAGCATGTGCTCGGTGTACGGCAAGGGGTAGTTGTCTCTCTTTGTAGCAGCGTTCACCTTCTTGTAATTGACGCACACTTGAATCTTGCCGTTCTTCTTCATCACAATGACTATGGGTGACACCCAGTCTGTGTGGGCTCAATCTAGTAAATGAATCTAGCTCTCATCAGCTTGTCGATTTCCTCCTTGACAGCATGAGCGTGCTTTGGATTCATGGGGTACGGTCACTACTTGACCGGCGTTGCATCCGACGTCATGGGTATGTTGTGAGTCACAACACTCGGATCTACCCCTCATAGCTCATCTAAGGACCAAGCAAATACGTCTATGTACTCCCGCAAAAGAGCGACAAGACTGAACTCTTCTTCAGTAGCCAAGTCCTCGGCAATGAACACCGGTCGGGGTACTTCCCCTTCCCGGGCTAGGTTTACCTCCTTGACCTTGGCTGGCCCTTCGATTGGTTCGCTTGTTTGTCCTTGGCGCTTGGCACCTAGCAGAACCACTACCCTATCCCCTTTTTTGAATTTAGTGAAGTGTTTAGGGAGGTCCTGCGACTTCCTTTGTTCCTCTGATTGTGCACCCTTGGGATGCTTTGCCTCATCCTGCCGCAGCCGTATGCGCCTCAGGTGGACAGGTAAGTCCCCCTTGGTGGGTCTGGTTATGGGTGGTCTAGGGATTTCTGGGTCGCTATCAGAAGTAACTTCCGATTCAGAGTTAATCCATGTTCACTAGAAGAGGTGGTCTCCCCTGGTGGCTGCAGTTCAGATGGCGATTCGGTTCTAAGCATTGATGCCGTTCTTGGTTGGGCTAGGCCGGCTTGCTCCAGGTCTACGGCTCACCCGATTGGCACAACACTGCTCCTATGGCAAACTTAGAGGCGTCAATGTGCGTGGAAGGTAGTGGTCCAGTTCGGAGCTCCTAGAAACGGTGCCATCGTTAGAGCCTTTTTCAATTGTTCGTATGCCCGTTGGCATGCTTTGGTCCACTCGAAGACGATGAGTAGCTTGTACAATGGCCTAGCGATCAGCGCATAGTTCAGTACAAACTGCCGATAGTATCCTATGTGACCTAAGAAGCATTGAACTCCCTTGTAATTACTTGGGGGTGGAAGGTCAACAATAACCCTGACCTTCGAGAAGTCCGTGGCAATGTTGTTCTTCGACACCACGTGTCCTAAGATGCATCCGTGCTTCACCCAAAACTGACATTTCAAGGGGTTCAGGAAGAGGCGATATAAGCGACACCGTTCAAGGACTGTGCGGAGTTTGTCTAGATGGCCAATCCAGGTCGAATGGACTCACAGGTCATCAACGGAGACCTCCAACTCCTTGCGAAGCATGTCCTTGAATATGGTGCACATAAGGCGTTGGAAGGTGGCGGGGGCATTGGTTAACCCAAAGGGCATGACTAGGTACGCAAAGACGCCCCACTCAGTGGCAAAGGCGGTCTTGTGCCTGTCTGCAGGATGCACTTCCACTTGGTTGTACCCCGAGAAGCCATCCAGAAAACTGTAGGCTTCCTTACCTGCCACTCTCTCAAGCATGTGCTCGGTGTACGGCAAGGGGTAGTTGTCTCTCTTTGTAGCAGCGTTCACCTTCTTGTAATTGACGCACACTTGAATCTTGCCGTTCTTCTTCATCACAATGACTATGGGTGACACCCAGTCTGTGTGGGCTCAATCTAGTAAATGAATCTAGCTCTCATCAGCTTGTCGATTTCCTCCTTGACAGCATGAGCGTGCTTTGGATTCATGGGGTACGGTCACTACTTGACCGGCGTTGCATCCGACGTCATGGGTATGTTGTGAGTCACAACACTCGGATCTACCCCTCATAGCTCATCTAAGGACCAAGCAAATACGTCTATGTACTCCCGCAAAAGAGCGACAAGACTGAACTCTTCTTCAGTAGCCAAGTCCTCGGCAACGAACACCGGTCGGGGTACTTCCCCTTCCCGGGCTAGGTTTACCTCCTTGACCTTGGCTGGCCCTTCGATTGGTTCGCTTGTTTGTCCTTGGCGCTTGGCACCTAGCAGAACCACTACCCTATCCCCTTTTTTGAATTTAGTGAAGTGTTTAGGGAGGTCCTGCGACTTCCTTTGTTCCTCTGATTGTGCACCCTTGGGATGCTTTGCCTCATCCTGCCGCAGCCGTATGCGCCTCAGGTGGACAGGTAAGTCCCCCTTGGTGGGTCTGGTTATGGGTGGTCTAGGGATTTCTGGGTCGCTATCAGAAGTAACTTCCGATTCAGAGTTAATCCATGTTCACTAGAAGAGGTGGTCTCCCCTGGTGGCTGCAGTTCAGATGGCGATTCGGTTCTAAGCATTGATGCCGTTCTTGGTTGGGCTAGGCCGGCTTGCTCCAGGTCTACGGCTCACCCGATTGGCACAACACTGCTCCTATGGCAAACTTAGAGGCGTCAATGTGCGTGGAAGGTAGTGGTCCAGTTCGGAGCTCCTAGAAACGGTGCCATCGTTAGAGCCTTTTTCAATTGTTCGTATGCCCGTTGGCATGCTTTGGTCCACTCGAAGACGATGAGTAGCTTGTACAATGGCCTAGCGATCAGCGCATAGTTCAGTACAAACTGCCGATAGTATCCTATGTGACCTAAGAAGCATTGAACTCCCTTGTAATTACTTGGGGGTGGAAGGTCAACAATAACCCTGACCTTCGAGAAGTCCGTGGCAATGTTGTTCTTCGACACCACGTGTCCTAAGATGCATCCGTGCTTCACCCAAAACTGACATTTCAAGGGGTTCAGGAAGAGGCGATATAAGCGACACCGTTCAAGGACTGTGCGGAGTTTGTCTAGATGGCCAATCCAGGTCGAATGGACTCACAGGTCATCAACGGAGACCTCCAACTCCTTGCGAAGCATGTCCTTGAATATGGTGCACATAAGGCGTTGGAAGGTGGCGGGGGCATTGGTTAACCCAAAGGGCATGACTAGGTACGCAAAGACGCCCCACTCAGTGGCAAAGGCGGTCTTGTGCCTGTCTGCAGGATGCACTTCCACTTGGTTGTACCCCGAGAAGCCATCCAGAAAACTGTAGGCTTCCTTACCTGCCACTCTCTCAAGCATGTGCTCGGTGTACGGCAAGGGGTAGTTGTCTCTCTTTGTAGCAGCGTTCACCTTCTTGTAATTGACGCACACTTGAATCTTGCCATTCTTCTTCATCACAATGACTATGGGTGACACCCAGTCTGTGTGGGCTCAATCTAGTAAATGAATCTAGCTCTCATCAGCTTGTCGATTTCCTCCTTGACAGCATGAGCGTGCTTTGGATTCATGGGGTACGGTCACTACTTGACCGGCGTTGCATCCGACGTCATGGGTATGTTGTGAGTCACAACACTCGGATCTACCCCTCATAGCTCATCTAAGGACCAAGCAAATACGTCTATGTACTCCCGCAAAAGAGCGACAAGACTGAACTCTTCTTCAGTAGCCAAGTCCTCGGCAAGGAACACCGGTCGGGGTACTTCCCCTTCCCGGGCTAGGTTTACCTCCTTGACCTTGGCTGGCCCTTCGATTGGTTCGCTTGTTTGTCCTTGGCGCTTGGCACCTAGCAGAACCACTACCCTATCCCCTTTTTTGAATTTAGTGAAGTGTTTAGGGAGGTCCTGCGACTTCCTTTGTTCCTCTGATTGTGCACCCTTGGGATGCTTTGCCTCATCCTGCCGCAGCCGTATGCGCCTCAGGTGGACAGGTAAGTCCCCCTTGGTGGGTCTGGTTATGGGTGGTCTAGGGATTTCTGGGTCGCTATCAGAAGTAACTTCCGATTCAGAGTTAATCCATGTTCACTAGAAGAGGTGGTCTCCCCTGGTGGCTGCAGTTCAGATGGCGATTCGGTTCTAAGCATTGATGCCGTTCTTGGTTGGGCTAGGCCGGCTTGCTCCAGGTCTACGGCTCACCCGATTGGCACAACACTGCTCCTATGGCAAACTTAGAGGCGTCAATGTGCGTGGAAGGTAGTGGTCCAGTTCGGAGCTCCTAGAAACGGTGCCATCGTTAGAGCCTTTTTCAATTGTTCGTATGCCCGTTGGCATGCTTTGGTCCACTCGAAGACGATGAGTAGCTTGTACAATGGCCTAGCGATCAGCGCATAGTTCAGTACAAACTGCCGATAGTATCCTATGTGACCTAAGAAGCATTGAACTCCCTTGTAATTACTTGGGGGTGGAAGGTCAACAATAACCCTGACCTTCGAGAAGTCCGTGGCAATGTTGTTCTTCGACACCACGTGTCCTAAGATGCATCCGTGCTTCACCCAAAACTGACATTTCAAGGGGTTCAGGAAGAGGCGATATAAGCGACACCGTTCAAGGACTGTGCGGAGTTTGTCTAGATGGCCAATCCAGGTCGAATGGACTCACAGGTCATCAACGGAGACCTCCAACTCCTTGCGAAGCATGTCCTTGAATATGGTGCACATAAGGCGTTGGAAGGTGGCGGGGGCATTGGTTAACCCAAAGGGCATGACTAGGTACGCAAAGACGCCCCACTCAGTGGCAAAGGCGGTCTTGTGCCTGTCTGCAGGATGCACTTCCACTTGGTTGTACCCCGAGAAGCCATCCAGAAAACTGTAGGCTTCCTTACCTGCCACTCTCTCAAGCATGTGCTCGGTGTACGGCAAGGGGTAGTTGTCTCTCTTTGTAGCAGCGTTCACCTTCTTGTAATTGACGCACACTTGAATCTTGCCGTTCTTCTTCATCACAATGACTATGGGTGACACCCAGTCTGTGTGGGCTCAATCTAGTAAATGAATCTAGCTCTCATCAGCTTGTCGATTTCCTCCTTGACAGCATGAGCGTGCTTTGGATTCATGGGGTACGGTCACTACTTGACGGGCGTTGCATCCGACGTCATGGGTATGTTGTGAGTCACAACACTCGGATCTACCCCTCATAGCTCATCTAAGGACCAAGCAAATACGTCTATGTACTCCCGCGAAAGAGCGACAAGACTGAACTCTTCTTCAGTAGCCAAGTCCTCGGCAACGAACACCGGTCGGGGTACTTCCCCTTCCCGGGCTAGGTTTACCTCCTTGACCTTGGCTGGCCCTTCGATTGGTTCGCTTGTTTGTCCTTGGCGCTTGGCACCTAGCAGAACCACTACCTTATCCCCTTTTTTGAATTTAGTGAAGTGTTTAGGGAGGTCCTGCGACTTCCTTTGTTCCTCTGATTGTGCACCCTTGGGATGCTTTGCCTCATCCTGCCGCAGCCGTATGCGCCTCAGGTGGACAGGTAAGTCCCCCTTGGTGGGTCTGGTTATGGGTGGTCTAGGGATTTCTGGGTCGCTATCAGAAGTAACTTCCGATTCAGAGTTAATCCATGTTCACTAGAAGAGGTGGTCTCCCCTGGTGGCTGCAGTTCAGATGGCGATTCGGTTCTAAGCATTGATGCCGTTCTTGGTTGGGCTAGGCCGGCTTGCTCCAGGTCTACGGCTCACCCGATTGGCACAACACTGCTCCTATGGCAAACTTAGAGGCGTCAATGTGCGTGGAAGGTAGTGGTCCAGTTCGGAGCTCCTAGAAACGGTGCCATCGTTAGAGCCTTTTTCAATTGTTCGTATGCCCGTTGGCATGCTTTGGTCCACTCGAAGACGATGAGTAGCTTGTACAATGGCCTAGCGATCAGCGCATAGTTCAGTACAAACTGCCGATAGTATCCTATGTGACCTAAGAAGCATTGAACTCCCTTGTAATTACTTGGGGGTGGAAGGTCAACAATAACCCTGACCTTCGAGAAGTCCGTGGCAATGTTGTTCTTCGACACCACGTGTCCTAAGATGCATCCGTGCTTCACCCAAAACTGGCATTTCAAGGGGTTCAGGAAGAGGCGATATAAGCGACACCGTTCAAGGACTGTGCGGAGTTTGTCTAGATGGCCAATCCAGGTCGAATGGACTCACAGGTCATCAACGGAGACCTCCAACTCCTTGCGAAGCATGTCCTTGAATATGGTGCACATAAGGCGTTGGAAGGTGGCGGGGGCATTGGTTAACCCAAAGGGCATGACTAGGTACGCAAAGACGCCCCACTCAGTGGCAAAGGCGGTCTTGTGCCTGTCTGCAGGATGCACTTCCACTTGGTTGTACCCCGAGAAGCCATCCAGAAAACTGTAGGCTTCCTTACCTGCCACTCTCTCAAGCATGTGCTCGGTGTACGGCAAGGGGTAGTTGTCTCTCTTTGTAGCAGCGTTCACCTTCTTGTAATTGACGCACACTTGAATCTTGCCGTTCTTCTTCATCACAATGACTATGGGTGACACCCAGTCTGTGTGGGCTCAATCTAGTAAATGAATCTAGCTCTCATCAGCTTGTCGATTTCCTCCTTGACAGCATGAGCGTGCTTTGGATTCATGGGGTACGGTCACTACTTGACCGGCGTTGCATCCGACGTCATGGGTATGTTGTGAGTCACAACACTCGGATCTACCCCTCATAGCTCATCTAAGGACCAAGCAAATACGTCTATGTACTCCCGCAAAAGAGCGACAAGACTGAACTCTTCTTCAGTAGCCAAGTCCTCGGCAACGAACACCGGTCGGGGTACTTCCCCTTCCCGGGCTAGGTTTACCTCCTTGACCTTGGCTGGCCCTTCGATTGGTTCGCTTGTTTGTCCTTGGCGCTTGGCACCTAGCAGAACCACTACCCTATCCCCTTTTTTGAATTTAGTGAAGTGTTTAGGGAGGTCCTGCGACTTCCTTTGTTCCTCTGATTGTGCACCCTTGGGATGCTTTGCCTCATCCTGCCGCAGCCGTATGCGCCTCAGGTGGACAGGTAAGTCCCCCTTGGTGGGTCTGGTTATGGGTGGTCTAGGGATTTCTGGGTCGCTATCAGAAGTAACTTCCGATTCAGAGTTAATCCATGTTCACTAGAAGAGGTGGTCTCCCCTGGTGGCTGCAGTTCAGATGGCGATTCGGTTCTAAGCATTGATGCCGTTCTTGGTTGGGCTAGGCCGGCTTGCTCCAGGTCTACGGCTCACCCGATTGGCACAACACTGCTCCTATGGCAAACTTAGAGGCGTCAATGTGCGTGGAAGGTAGTGGTCCAGTTCGGAGCTCCTAGAAACGGTGCCATCGTTAGAGCCTTTTTCAATTGTTCGTATGCCCGTTGGCATGCTTTGGTCCACTCGAAGACGATGAGTAGCTTGTACAATGGCCTAGCGATCAGCGCATAGTTCAGTACAAACTGCCGATAGTATCCTATGTGACCTAAGAAGCATTGAACTCCCTTGTAATTACTTGGGGGTGGAAGGTCAACAATAACCCTGACCTTCGAGAAGTCCGTGGCAATGTTGTTCTTCGACACCACGTGTCCTAAGATGCATCCGTGCTTCACCCAAAACTGGCATTTCAAGGGGTTCAGGAAGAGGCGATATAAGCGACACCGTTCAAGGACTGTGCGGAGTTTGTCTAGATGGCCAATCCAGGTCGAATGGACTCACAGGTCATCAACGGAGACCTCCAACTCCTTGCGAAGCATGTCCTTGAATATGGTGCACATAAGGCGTTGGAAGGTGGCGGGGGCATTGGTTAACCCAAAGGGCATGACTAGGTACGCAAAGACGCCCCACTCAGTGGCAAAGGCGGTCTTGTGCCTGTCTGCAGGATGCACTTCCACTTGGTTGTACCCCGAGAAGCCATCCAGAAAACTGTAGGCTTCCTTACCTGCCACTCTCTCAAGCATGTGCTCGGTGTACGGCAAGGGGTAGTTGTCTCTCTTTGTAGCAGCGTTCACCTTCTTGTAATTGACGCACACTTGAATCTTGCCGTTCTTCTTCATCACAATGACTATGGGTGACACCCAGTCTGTGTGGGCTCAATCTAGTAAATGAATCTAGCTCTCATCAGCTTGTCGATTTCCTCCTTGACAGCATGAGCGTGCTTTGGATTCATGGGGTACGGTCACTACTTGACCGGCGTTGCATCCGACGTCATGGGTATGTTGTGAGTCACAACACTCGGATCTACCCCTCATAGCTCATCTAAGGACCAAGCAAATACGTCTATGTACTCCCGCAAAAGAGCGACAAGACTGAACTCTTCTTCAGTAGCCAAGTCCTCGGCAACGAACACCGGTCGGGGTACTTCCCCTTCCCGGGCTAGGTTTACCTCCTTGACCTTGGCTGGCCCTTCGATTGGTTCGCTTGTTTGTCCTTGGCGCTTGGCACCTAGCAGAACCACTACCCTATCCCCTTTTTTGAATTTAGTGAAGTGTTTAGGGAGGTCCTGCGACTTCCTTTGTTCCTCTGATTGTGCAACCTTGGGATGCTTTGCCTCATCCTGCCGCAGCCGTATGCGCCTCAGGTGGACAGGTAAGTCCCCCTTGGTGGGTCTGGTTATGGGTGGTCTAGGGATTTCTGGGTCGCTATCAGAAGTAACTTCCGATTCAGAGTTAATCCATGTTCACTAGAAGAGGTGGTCTCCCCTGGTGGCTGCAGTTCAGATGGCGATTCGGTTCTAAGCATTGATGCCGTTCTTGGTTGGGCTAGGCCGGCTTGCTCCAGGTCTACGGCTCACCCGATTGGCACAACACTGCTCCTATGGCAAACTTAGAGGCGTCAATGTGCGTGGAAGGTAGTGGTCCAGTTCGGAGCTCCTAGAAACGGTGCCATCGTTAGAGCCTTTTTCAATTGTTCGTATGCCCGTTGGCATGCTTTGGTCCACTCGAAGACGATGAGTAGCTTGTACAATGGCCTAGCGATCAGCGCATAGTTCAGTACAAACTGCCGATAGTATCCTATGTGACCTAAGAAGCATTGAACTCCCTTGTAATTACTTGGGGGTGGAAGGTCAACAATAACCCTGACCTTCGAGAAGTCCGTGGCAATGTTGTTCTTCGACACCACGTGTCCTAAGATGCATCCGTGCTTCACCCAAAACTGGCATTTCAAGGGGTTCAGGAAGAGGCGATATAAGCGACACCGTTCAAGGACTGTGCGGAGTTTGTCTAGATGGCCAATCCAGGTCGAATGGACTCACAGGTCATCAACGGAGACCTCCAACTCCTTGCGAAGCATGTCCTTGAATATGGTGCACATAAGGCGTTGGAAGGTGGCGGGGGCATTGGTTAACCCAAAGGGCATGACTAGGTACGCAAAGACGCCCCACTCAGTGGCAAAGGCGGTCTTGTGCCTGTCTGCAGGATGCACTTCCACTTGGTTGTACCCCGAGAAGCCATCCAGAAAACTGTAGGCTTCCTTACCTGCCACTCTCTCAAGCATGTGCTCGGTGTACGGCAAGGGGTAGTTGTCTCTCTTTGTAGCAGCGTTCACCTTCTTGTAATTGACGCACACTTGAATCTTGCCGTTCTTCTTCATCACAATGACTATGGGTGACACCCAGTCTGTGTGGGCTCAATCTAGTAAATGAATCTAGCTCTCATCAGCTTGTCGATTTCCTCCTTGACAGCATGAGCGTGCTTTGGATTCATGGGGTACGGTCACTACTTGACCGGCGTTGCATCCGACGTCATGGGTATGTTGTGAGTCACAACACTCGGATCTACCCCTCATAGCTCATCTAAGGACCAAGCAAATACGTCTATGTACTCCCGCAAAAGAGCGACAAGACTGAACTCTTCTTCAGTAGCCACCGGTCGGGGTACTTCCCCTTCCCGGGCTAGGTTTACCTCCTTGACCTTGGCTGGCCCTTCGATTGGTTCGCTTGTTTGTCCTTGGCGCTTGGCACCTAGCAGAACCACTACCCTATCCCCTTTTTTGAATTTAGTGAAGTGTTTAGGGAGGTCCTGCGACTTCCTTTGTTCCTCTGATTGTGCACCCTTGGGATGCTTTGCCTCATCCTGCCGCAGCCGTATGCGCCTCAGGTGGACAGGTAAGTCCCCCTTGGTGGGTCTGGTTATGGGTGGTCTAGGGATTTCTGGGTCGCTATCAGAAGTAACTTCCGATTCAGAGTTAATCCATGTTCACTAGAAGAGGTGGTCTCCCCTGGTGGCTGCAGTTCAGATGGCGATTCGGTTCTAAGCATTGATGCCGTTCTTGGTTGGGCTAGGCCGGCTTGCTCCAGGTCTACGGCTCACCCGATTGGCACAACACTGCTCCTATGGCAAACTTAGAGGCGTCAATGTGCGTGGAAGGTAGTGGTCCAGTTCGGAGCTCCTAGAAACGGTGCCATCGTTAGAGCCTTTTTCAATTGTTCGTATGCCCGTTGGCATGCTTTGGTCCACTCGAAGACGATGAGTAGCTTGTACAATGGCCTAGCGATCAGCGCATAGTTCAGTACAAACTGCCGATAGTATCCTATGTGACCTAAGAAGCATTGAACTCCCTTGTAATTACTTGGGGGTGGAAGGTCAACAATAACCCTGACCTTCGAGAAGTCCGTGGCAATGTTGTTCTTCGACACCACGTGTCCTAAGATGCATCCGTGCTTCACCCAAAACTGGCATTTCAAGGGGTTCAGGAAGAGGCGATATAAGCGACACCGTTCAAGGACTGTGCGGAGTTTGTCTAGATGGCCAATCCAGGTCGAATGGACTCACAGGTCATCAACGGAGACCTCCAACTCCTTGCGAAGCATGTCCTTGAATATGGTGCACATAAGGCGTTGGAAGGTGGCGGGGGCATTGGTTAACCCAAAGGGCATGACTAGGTACGCAAAGACGCCCCACTCAGTGGCAAAGGCGGTCTTGTGCCTGTCTGCAGGATGCACTTCCACTTGGTTGTACCCCGAGAAGCCATCCAGAAAACTGTAGGCTTCCTTACCTGCCACTCTCTCAAGCATGTGCTCGGTGTACGGCAAGGGGTAGTTGTCTCTCTTTGTAGCAGCGTTCACCTTCTTGTAATTGACGCACACTTGAATCTTGCCGTTCTTCTTCATCACAATGACTATGGGTGACACCCAGTCTGTGTGGGCTCAATCTAGTAAATGAATCTAGCTCTCATCAGCTTGTCGATTTCCTCCTTGACAGCATGAGCGTGCTTTGGATTCATGGGGTACGGTCACTACTTGACCGGCGTTGCATCCGACGTCATGGGTATGTTGTGAGTCACAACACTCGGATCTACCCCTCATAGCTCATCTAAGGACCAAGCAAATACGTCTATGTACTCCCGCAAAAGAGCGACAAGACTGAACTCTTCTTCAGTAGCCAAGTCCTCGGCAACGAACACCGGTCGGGGTACTTCCCCTTCCCGGGCTAGGTTTACCTCCTTGACCTTGGCTGGCCCTTCGATTGGTTCGCTTGTTTGTCCTTGGCGCTTGGCACCTAGCAGAACCACTACCCTATCCCCTTTTTTGAATTTAGTGAAGTGTTTAGGGAGGTCCTGCGACTTCCTTTGTTCCTCTGATTGTGCACCCTTGGGATGCTTTGCCTCATCCTGCCGCAGCCGTATGCGCCTCAGGTGGACAGGTAAGTCCCCCTTGGTGGGTCTGGTTATGGGTGGTCTAGGGATTTCTGGGTCGCTATCAGAAGTAACTTCCGATTCAGAGTTAATCCATGTTCACTAGAAGAGGTGGTCTCCCCTGGTGGCTGCAGTTCAGATGGCGATTCGGTTCTAAGCATTGATGTCGTTCTTGGTTGGGCTAGGCCGGCTTGCTCCAGGTCTACGGCTCACCCGATTGGCACAACACTGCTCCTATGGCAAACTTAGAGGCGTCAATGTGCGTGGAAGGTAGTGGTCCAGTTCGGAGCTCCTAGAAACGGTGCCATCGTTAGAGCCTTTTTCAATTGTTCGTATGCCCGTTGGCATGCTTTGGTCCACTCGAAGACGATGAGTAGCTTGTACAATGGCCTAGCGATCAGCGCATAGTTCAGTACAAACTGCCGATAGTATCCTATGTGACCTAAGAAGCATTGAACTCCCTTGTAATTACTTGGGGGTGGAAGGTCAACAATAACCCTGACCTTCGAGAAGTCCGTGGCAATGTTGTTCTTCGACACCACGTGTCCTAAGATGCATCCGTGCTTCACCCAAAACTGGCATTTCAAGGGGTTCAGGAAGAGGCGATATAAGCGACACCGTTCAAGGACTGTGCGGAGTTTGTCTAGATGGCCAATCCAGGTCGAATGGACTCACAGGTCATCAACGGAGACCTCCAACTCCTTGCGAAGCATGTCCTTGAATATGGTGCACATAAGGCGTTGGAAGGTGGCGGGGGCATTGGTTAACCCAAAGGGCATGACTAGGTACGCAAAGACGCCCCACTCAGTGGCAAAGGCGGTCTTGTGCCTGTCTGCAGGATGCACTTCCACTTGGTTGTACCCCGAGAAGCCATCCAGAAAACTGTAGGCTTCCTTACCTGCCACTCTCTCAAGCATGTGCTCGGTGTACGGCAAGGGGTAGTTGTCTCTCTTTGTAGCAGCGTTCACCTTCTTGTAATTGACGCACACTTGAATCTTGCCGTTCTTCTTCATCACAATGACTATGGGTGACACCCAGTCTGTGTGGGCTCAATCTAGTAAATGAATCTAGCTCTCATCAGCTTGTCGATTTCCTCCTTGACAGCATGAGCGTGCTTTGGATTCATGGGGTACGGTCACTACTTGACCGGCGTTGCATCCGACGTCATGGGTATGTTGTGAGTCACAACACTCGGATCTACCCCTCATAGCTCATCTAAGGACCAAGCAAATACGTCTATGTACTCCCGCAAAAGAGCGACAAGACTGAACTCTTCTTCAGTAGCCAAGTCCTCGGCAACGAACACCGGTCGGGGTACTTCCCCTTCCCGGGCTAGGTTTACCTCCTTGACCTTGGCTGGCCCTTCGATTGGTTCGCTTGTTTGTCCTTGGCGCTTGGCACCTAGCAGAACCACTACCCTATCCCCTTTTTTGAATTTAGTGAAGTGTTTAGGGAGGTCCTGCGACTTCCTTTGTTCCTCTGATTGTGCACCCTTGGGATGCTTTGCCTCATCCTGCCGCAGCCGTATGCGCCTCAGGTGGACAGGTAAGTCCCCCTTGGTGGGTCTGGTTATGGGTGGTCTAGGGATTTCTGGGTCGCTATCAGAAGTAACTTCCGATTCAGAGTTAATCCATGTTCACTAGAAGAGGTGGTCTCCCCTGGTGGCTGCAGTTCAGATGGCGATTCGGTTCTAAGCATTGATGCCGTTCTTGGTTGGGCTAGGCCGGCTTGCTCCAGGTCTACGGCTCACCCGATTGGCACAACACTGCTCCTATGGCAAACTTAGAGGCGTCAATGTGCGTGGAAGGTAGTGGTCCAGTTCGGAGCTCCTAGAAACGGTGCCATCGTTAGAGCCTTTTTCAATTGTTCGTATGCCCGTTGGCATGCTTTGGTCCACTCGAAGACGATGAGTAGCTTGTACAATGGCCTAGCGATCAGCGCATAGTTCAGTACAAACTGCCGATAGTATCCTATGTGACCTAAGAAGCATTGAACTCCCTTGTAATTACTTGGGGGTGGAAGGTCAACAATAACCCTGACCTTCGAGAAGTCCGTGGCAATGTTGTTCTTCGACACCACGTGTCCTAAGATGCATCCGTGCTTCACCCAAAACTGGCATTTCAAGGGGTTCAGGAAGAGGCGATATAAGCGACACCGTTCAAGGACTGTGCGGAGTTTGTCTAGATGGCCAATCCAGGTCGAATGGACTCACAGGTCATCAACGGAGACCTCCAACTCCTTGCGAAGCATGTCCTTGAATATGGTGCACATAAGGCGTTGGAAGGTGGCGGGGGCATTGGTTAACCCAAAGGGCATGACTAGGTACGCAAAGACGCCCCACTCAGTGGCAAAGGCGGTCTTGTGCCTGTCTGCAGGATGCACTTCCACTTGGTTGTACCCCGAGAAGCCATCCAGAAAACTGTAGGCTTCCTTACCTGCCACTCTCTCAAGCATGTGCTCGGTGTACGGCAAGGGGTAGTTGTCTCTCTTTGTAGCAGCGTTCACCTTCTTGTAATTGACGCACACTTGAATCTTGCCGTTCTTCTTCATCACAATGACTATGGGTGACACCCAGTCTGTGTGGGCTCAATCTAGTAAATGAATCTAGCTCTCATCAGCTTGTCGATTTCCTCCTTGACAGCATGAGCGTGCTTTGGATTCATGGGGTACGGTCACTACTTGACCGGCGTTGCATCCGACGTCATGGGTATGTTGTGAGTCACAACACTCGGATCTACCCCTCATAGCTCATCTAAGGACCAAGCAAATACGTCTATGTACTCCCGCAAAAGAGCGACAAGACTGAACTCTTCTTCAGTAGCCAAGTCCTCGGCAACGAACACCGGTCGGGGTACTTCCCCTTCCCGGGCTAGGTTTACCTCCTTGACCTTGGCTGGCCCTTCGATTGGTTCGCTTGTTTGTCCTTGGCGCTTGGCACCTAGCAGAACCACTACCCTATCCCCTTTTTTGAATTTAGTGAAGTGTTTAGGGAGGTCCTGCGACTTCCTTTGTTCCTCTGATTGTGCACCCTTGGGATGCTTTGCCTCATCCTGCCGCAGCCGTATGCGCCTCAGGTGGACAGGTAAGTCCCCCTTGGTGGGTCTGGTTATGGGTGGTCTAGGGATTTCTGGGTCGCTATCAGAAGTAACTTCCGATTCAGAGTTAATCCATGTTCACTAGAAGAGGTGGTCTCCCCTGGTGGCTGCAGTTCAGATGGCGATTCGGTTCTAAGCATTGATGCCGTTCTTGGTTGGGCTAGGCCGGCTTGCTCCAGGTCTACGGCTCACCCGATTGGCACAACACTGCTCCTATGGCAAACTTAGAGGCGTCAATGTGCGTGGAAGGTAGTGGTCCAGTTCGGAGCTCCTAGAAACGGTGCCATCGTTAGAGCCTTTTTCAATTGTTCGTATGCCCGTTGGCATGCTTTGGTCCACTCGAAGACGATGAGTAGCTTGTACAATGGCCTAGCGATCAGCGCATAGTTCAGTACAAACTGCCGATAGTATCCTATGTGACCTAAGAAGCATTGAACTCCCTTGTAATTACTTGGGGGTGGAAGGTCAACAATAACCCTGACCTTCGAGAAGTCCGTGGCAATGTTGTTCTTCGACACCACGTGTCCTAAGATGCATCCGTGCTTCACCCAAAACTGGCATTTCAAGGGGTTCAGGAAGAGGCGATATAAGCGACACCGTTCAAGGACTGTGCGGAGTTTGTCTAGATGGCCAATCCAGGTCGAATGGACTCACAGGTCATCAACGGAGACCTCCAACTCCTTGCGAAGCATGTCCTTGAATATGGTGCACATAAGGCGTTGGAAGGTGGCGGGGGCATTGGTTAACCCAAAGGGCATGACTAGGTACGCAAAGACGCCCCACTCAGTGGCAAAGGCGGTCTTGTGCCTGTCTGCAGGATGCACTTCCACTTGGTTGTACCCCGAGAAGCCATCCAGAAAACTGTAGGCTTCCTTACCTGCCACTCTCTCAAGCATGTGCTCGGTGTACGGCAAGGGGTAGTTGTCTCTCTTTGTAGCAGCGTTCACCTTCTTGTAATTGACGCACACTTGAATCTTGCCGTTCTTCTTCATCACAATGACTATGGGTGACACCCAGTCTGTGTGGGCTCAATCTAGTAAATGAATCTAGCTCTCATCAGCTTGTCGATTTCCTCCTTGACAGCATGAGCGTGCTTTGGATTCATGGGGTACGGTCACTACTTGACCGGCGTTGCATCCAACGTCATGGGTATGTTGTGAGTCACAACACTCGGATCTACCCCTCATAGCTCATCTAAGGACCAAGCAAATACGTCTATGTACTCCCGCAAAAGAGCGACAAGACTGAACTCTTCTTCAGTAGCCAAGTCCTCGGCAAGGAACACCGGTCGGGGTACTTCCCCTTCCCGGGCTAGGTTTACCTCCTTGACCTTGGCTGGCCCTTCGATTGGTTCGCTTGTTTGTCCTTGGCGCTTGGCACCTAGCAGAACCACTACCCTATCCCCTTTTTTGAATTTAGTGAAGTGTTTAGGGAGGTCCTGCGACTTCCTTTGTTCCTCTGATTGTGCACCCTTGGGATGCTTTGCCTCATCCTGCCGCAGCCGTATGCGCCTCAGGTGGACAGGTAAGTCCCCCTTGGTGGGTCTGGTTATGGGTGGTCTAGGGATTTCTGGGTCGCTATCAGAAGTAACTTCCGATTCAGAGTTAATCCATGTTCACTAGAAGAGGTGGTCTCCCCTGGTGGCTGCAGTTCAGATGGCGATTCGGTTCTAAGCATTGATGCCGTTCTTGGTTGGGCTAGGCCGGCTTGCTCCAGGTCTACGGCTCACCCGATTGGCACAACACTGCTCCTATGGCAAACTTAGAGGCGTCAATGTGCGTGGAAGGTAGTGGTCCAGTTCGGAGCTCCTAGAAACGGTGCCATCGTTAGAGCCTTTTTCAATTGTTCGTATGCCCGTTGGCATGCTTTGGTCCACTCGAAGACGATGAGTAGCTTGTACAATGGCCTAGCGATCAGCGCATAGTTCAGTACAAACTGCCGATAGTATCCTATGTGACCTAAGAAGCATTGAACTCCCTTGTAATTACTTGGGGGTGGAAGGTCAACAATAACCCTGACCTTCGAGAAGTCCGTGGCAATGTTGTTCTTCGACACCACGTGTCCTAAGATGCATCCGTGCTTCACCCAAAACTGGCATTTCAAGGGGTTCAGGAAGAGGCGATATAAGCGACACCGTTCAAGGACTGTGCGGAGTTTGTCTAGATGGCCAATCCAGGTCGAATGGACTCACAGGTCATCAACGGAGACCTCCAACTCCTTGCGAAGCATGTCCTTGAATATGGTGCACATAAGGCGTTGGAAGGTGGCGGGGGCATTGGTTAACCCAAAGGGCATGACTAGGTACGCAAAGACGCCCCACTCAGTGGCAAAGGCGGTCTTGTGCCTGTCTGCAGGATGCACTTCCACTTGGTTGTACCCCGAGAAGCCATCCAGAAAACTGTAGGCTTCCTTACCTGCCACTCTCTCAAGCATGTGCTCGGTGTACGGCAAGGGGTAGTTGTCTCTCTTTGTAGCAGCGTTCACCTTCTTGTAATTGACGCACACTTGAATCTTGCCGTTCTTCTTCATCACAATGACTATGGGTGACACCCAGTCTGTGTGGGCTCAATCTAGTAAATGAATCTAGCTCTCATCAGCTTGTCGATTTCCTCCTTGACAGCATGAGCGTGCTTTGGATTCATGGGGTACGGTCACTACTTGACCGGCGTTGCATCCGACGTCATGGGTATGTTGTGAGTCACAACACTCGGATCTACCCCTCATAGCTCATCTAAGGACCAAGCAAATACGTCTATGTACTCCCGCAAAAGAGCGACAAGACTGAACTCTTCTTCAGTAGCCAAGTCCTCGGCAACGAACACCGGTCGGGGTACTTCCCCTTCCCGGGCTAGGTTTACCTCCTTGACCTTGGCTGGCCCTTCGATTGGTTCGCTTGTTTGTCCTTGGCGCTTGGCACCTAGCAGAACCACTACCCTATCCCCTTTTTTGAATTTAGTGAAGTGTTTAGGGAGGTCCTGCGACTTCCTTTGTTCCTCTGATTGTGCACCCTTGGGATGCTTTGCCTCATCCTGCCGCAGCCGTATGCGCCTCAGGTGGACAGGTAAGTCCCCCTTGGTGGGTCTGGTTATGGGTGGTCTAGGGATTTCTGGGTCGCTATCAGAAGTAACTTCCGATTCAGAGTTAATCCATGTTCACTAGAAGAGGTGGTCTCCCCTGGTGGCTGCAGTTCAGATGGCGATTCGGTTCTAAGCATTGATGCCGTTCTTGGTTGGGCTAGGCCGGCTTGCTCCAGGTCTACGGCTCACCCGATTGGCACAACACTGCTCCTATGGCAAACTTAGAGGCGTCAATGTGCGTGGAAGGTAGTGGTCCAGTTCGGAGCTCCTAGAAACGGTGCCATCGTTAGAGCCTTTTTCAATTGTTCGTATGCCCGTTGGCATGCTTTGGTCCACTCGAAGACGATGAGTAGCTTGTACAATGGCCTAGCGATCAGCGCATAGTTCAGTACAAACTGCCGATAGTATCCTATGTGACCTAAGAAGCATTGAACTCCCTTGTAATTACTTGGGGGTGGAAGGTCAACAATAACCCTGACCTTCGAGAAGTCCGTGGCAATGTTGTTCTTCGACACCACGTGTCCTAAGATGCATCCGTGCTTCACCCAAAACTGGCATTTCAAGGGGTTCAGGAAGAGGCGATATAAGCGACACCGTTCAAGGACTGTGCGGAGTTTGTCTAGATGGCCAATCCAGGTCGAATGGACTCACAGGTCATCAACGGAGACCTCCAACTCCTTGCGAAGCATGTCCTTGAATATGGTGCACATAAGGCGTTGGAAGGTGGCGGGGGCATTGGTTAACCCAAAGGGCATGACTAGGTACGCAAAGACGCCCCACTCAGTGGCAAAGGCGGTCTTGTGCCTGTCTGCAGGATGCACTTCCACTTGGTTGTACCCCGAGAAGCCATCCAGAAAACTGTAGGCTTCCTTACCTGCCACTCTCTCAAGCATGTGCTCGGTGTACGGCAAGGGGTAGTTGTCTCTCTTTGTAGCAGCGTTCACCTTCTTGTAATTGACGCACACTTGAATCTTGCCGTTCTTCTTCATCACAATGACTATGGGTGACACCCAGTCTGTGTGGGCTCAATCTAGTAAATGAATCTAGCTCTCATCAGCTTGTCGATTTCCTCCTTGACAGCATGAGCGTGCTTTGGATTCATGGGGTAGCTGGAATGCGTTGCCGGCGTTGCATCCGACGTCATGGGTATGTTGTGAGTCACAACACTCGGATCTACCCCTCATAGCTCATCTAAGGACCAAGCAAATACGTCTATGTACTCCCGCAAAAGAGCGACAAGACTGAACTCTTCTTCAGTAGCCAAGTCCTCGGCAACGAACACCGGTCGGGGTACTTCCCCTTCCCGGGCTAGGTTTACCTCCTTGACCTTGGCTGGCCCTTCGATTGGTTCGCTTGTTTGTCCTTGGCGCTTGGCACCTAGCAGAACCACTACCCTATCCCCTTTTTTGAATTTAGTGAAGTGTTTAGGGAGGTCCTGCGACTTCCTTTGTTCCTCTGATTGTGCACCCTTGGGATGCTTTGCCTCATCCTGCCGCAGCCGTATGCGCCTCAGGTGGACAGGTAAGTCCCCCTTGGTGGGTCTGGTTATGGGTGGTCTAGGGATTTCTGGGTCGCTATCAGAAGTAACTTCCGATTCAGAGTTAATCCATGTTCACTAGAAGAGGTGGTCTCCCCTGGTGGCTGCAGTTCAGATGGCGATTCGGTTCTAAGCATTGATGCCGTTCTTGGTTGGGCTAGGCCGGCTTGCTCCAGGTCTACGGCTCACCCGATTGGCACAACACTGCTCCTATGGCAAACTTAGAGGCGTCAATGTGCGTGGAAGGTAGTGGTCCAGTTCGGAGCTCCTAGAAACGGTGCCATCGTTAGAGCCTTTTTCAATTGTTCGTATGCCCGTTGGCATGCTTTGGTCCACTCGAAGACGATGAGTAGCTTGTACAATGGCCTAGCGATCAGCGCATAGTTCAGTACAAACTGCCGATAGTATCCTATGTGACCTAAGAAGCATTGAACTCCCTTGTAATTACTTGGGGGTGGAAGGTCAACAATAACCCTGACCTTCGAGAAGTCCGTGGCAATGTTGTTCTTCGACACCACGTGTCCTAAGATGCATCCGTGCTTCACCCAAAACTGGCATTTCAAGGGGTTCAGGAAGAGGCGATATAAGCGACACCGTTCAAGGACTGTGCGGAGTTTGTCTAGATGGCCAATCCAGGTCGAATGGACTCACAGGTCATCAACGGAGACCTCCAACTCCTTGCGAAGCATGTCCTTGAATATGGTGCACATAAGGCGTTGGAAGGTGGCGGGGGCATTGGTTAACCCAAAGGGCATGACTAGGTACGCAAAGACGCCCCACTCAGTGGCAAAGGCGGTCTTGTGCCTGTCTGCAGGATGCACTTCCACTTGGTTGTACCCCGAGAAGCCATCCAGAAAACTGTAGGCTTCCTTACCTGCCACTCTCTCAAGCATGTGCTCGGTGTACGGCAAGGGGTAGTTGTCTCTCTTTGTAGCAGCGTTCACCTTCTTGTAATTGACGCACACTTGAATCTTGCCGTTCTTCTTCATCACAATGACTATGGGTGACACCCAGTCTGTGTGGGCTCAATCTAGTAAATGAATCTAGCTCTCATCAGCTTGTCGATTTCCTCCTTGACAGCATGAGCGTGCTTTGGATTCATGGGGTACGGTCACTACTTGACCGGCGTTGCATCCGACGTCATGGGTATGTTGTGAGTCACAACACTCGGATCTACCCCTCATAGCTCATCTAAGGACCAAGCAAATACGTCTATGTACTCCCGCAAAAGAGCGACAAGACTGAACTCTTCTTCAGTAGCCAAGTCCTCGGCAAGGAACACCGGTCGGGGTACTTCCCCTTCCCGGGCTAGGTTTACCTCCTTGACCTTGGCTGGCCCTTCGATTGGTTCGCTTGTTTGTCCTTGGCGCTTGGCACCTAGCAGAACCACTACCCTATCCCCTTTTTTGAATTTAGTGAAGTGTTTAGGGAGGTCCTGCGACTTCCTTTGTTCCTCTGATTGTGCACCCTTGGGATGCTTTGCCTCATCCTGCCGCAGCCGTATGCGCCTCAGGTGGACAGGTAAGTCCCCCTTGGTGGGTCTGGTTATGGGTGGTCTAGGGATTTCTGGGTCGCTATCAGAAGTAACTTCCGATTCAGAGTTAATCCATGTTCACTAGAAGAGGTGGTCTCCCCTGGTGGCTGCAGTTCAGATGGCGATTCGGTTCTAAGCATTGATGCCGTTCTTGGTTGGGCTAGGCCGGCTTGCTCCAGGTCTACGGCTCACCCGATTGGCACAACACTGCTCCTATGGCAAACTTAGAGGCGTCAATGTGCGTGGAAGGTAGTGGTCCAGTTCGGAGCTCCTAGAAACGGTGCCATCGTTAGAGCCTTTTTCAATTGTTCGTATGCCCGTTGGCATGCTTTGGTCCACTCGAAGACGATGAGTAGCTTGTACAATGGCCTAGCGATCAGCGCATAGTTCAGTACAAACTGCCGATAGTATCCTATGTGACCTAAGAAGCATTGAACTCCCTTGTAATTACTTGGGGGTGGAAGGTCAACAATAACCCTGACCTTCGAGAAGTCCGTGGCAATGTTGTTCTTCGACACCACGTGTCCTAAGATGCATCCGTGCTTCACCCAAAACTGGCATTTCAAGGGGTTCAGGAAGAGGCGATATAAGCGACACCGTTCAAGGACTGTGCGGAGTTTGTCTAGATGGCCAATCCAGGTCGAATGGACTCACAGGTCATCAACGGAGACCTCCAACTCCTTGCGAAGCATGTCCTTGAATATGGTGCACATAAGGCGTTGGAAGGTGGCGGGGGCATTGGTTAACCCAAAGGGCATGACTAGGTACGCAAAGACGCCCCACTCAGTGGCAAAGGCGGTCTTGTGCCTGTCTGCAGGATGCACTTCCACTTGGTTGTACCCCGAGAAGCCATCCAGAAAACTGTAGGCTTCCTTACCTGCCACTCTCTCAAGCATGTGCTCGGTGTACGGCAAGGGGTAGTTGTCTCTCTTTGTAGCAGCGTTCACCTTCTTGTAATTGACGCACACTTGAATCTTGCCGTTCTTCTTCATCACAATGACTATGGGTGACACCCAGTCTGTGTGGGCTCAATCTAGTAAATGAATCTAGCTCTCATCAGCTTGTCGATTTCCTCCTTGACAGCATGAGCGTGCTTTGGATTCATGGGGTACGGTCACTACTTGACCGGCGTTGCATCCGACGTCATGGGTATGTTGTGAGTCACAACACTCGGATCTACCCCTCATAGCTCATCTAAGGACCAAGCAAATACGTCTATGTACTCCCGCAAAAGAGCGACAAGACTGAACTCTTCTTCAGTAGCCAAGTCCTCGGCAACGAACACCGGTCGGGGTACTTCCCCTTCCCGGGCTAGGTTTACCTCCTTGACCTTGGCTGGCCCTTCGATTGGTTCGCTTGTTTGTCCTTGGCGCTTGGCACCTAGCAGAACCACTACCCTATCCCCTTTTTTGAATTTAGTGAAGTGTTTAGGGAGGTCCTGCGACTTCCTTTGTTCCTCTGATTGTGCACCCTTGGGATGCTTTGCCTCATCCTGCCGCAGCCGTATGCGCCTCAGGTGGACAGGTAAGTCCCCCTTGGTGGGTCTGGTTATGGGTGGTCTAGGGATTTCTGGGTCGCTATCAGAAGTAACTTCCGATTCAGAGTTAATCCATGTTCACTAGAAGAGGTGGTCTCCCCTGGTGGCTGCAGTTCAGATGGCGATTCGGTTCTAAGCATTGATGCCGTTCTTGGTTGGGCTAGGCCGGCTTGCTCCAGGTCTACGGCTCACCCGATTGGCACAACACTGCTCCTATGGCAAACTTAGAGGCGTCAATGTGCGTGGAAGGTAGTGGTCCAGTTCGGAGCTCCTAGAAACGGTGCCATCGTTAGAGCCTTTTTCAATTGTTCGTATGCCCGTTGGCATGCTTTGGTCCACTCGAAGACGATGAGTAGCTTGTACAATGGCCTAGCGATCAGCGCATAGTTCAGTACAAACTGCCGATAGTATCCTATGTGACCTAAGAAGCATTGAACTCCCTTGTAATTACTTGGGGGTGGAAGGTCAACAATAACCCTGACCTTCGAGAAGTCCGTGGCAATGTTGTTCTTCGACACCACGTGTCCTAAGATGCATCCGTGCTTCACCCAAAACTGGCATTTCAAGGGGTTCAGGAAGAGGCGATATAAGCGACACCGTTCAAGGACTGTGCGGAGTTTGTCTAGATGGCCAATCCAGGTCGAATGGACTCACAGGTCATCAACGGAGACCTCCAACTCCTTGCGAAGCATGTCCTTGAATATGGTGCACATAAGGCGTTGGAAGGTGGCGGGGGCATTGGTTAACCCAAAGGGCATGACTAGGTACGCAAAGACGCCCCACTCAGTGGCAAAGGCGGTCTTGTGCCTGTCTGCAGGATGCACTTCCACTTGGTTGTACCCCGAGAAGCCATCCAGAAAACTGTAGGCTTCCTTACCTGCCACTCTCTCAAGCATGTGCTCGGTGTACGGCAAGGGGTAGTTGTCTCTCTTTGTAGCAGCGTTCACCTTCTTGTAATCGACGCACACTTGAATCTTGCCGTTCTTCTTCATCACAATGACTATGGGTGACACCCAGTCTGTGTGGGCTCAATCTAGTAAATGAATCTAGCTCTCATCAGCTTGTCGATTTCCTCCTTGACAGCATGAGCGTGCTTTGGATTCATGGGGTACGGTCACTACTTGACCGGCGTTGCATCCGACGTCATGGGTATGTTGTGAGTCACAACACTCGGATCTACCCCTCATAGCTCATCTAAGGACCAAGCAAATACGTCTATGTACTCCCGCAAAAGAGCGACAAGACTGAACTCTTCTTCAGTAGCCAAGTCCTCGGCAACGAACACCGGTCGGGGTACTTCCCCTTCCCGGGCTAGGTTTACCTCCTTGACCTTGGCTGGCCCTTCGATTGGTTCGCTTGTTTGTCCTTGGCGCTTGGCACCTAGCAGAACCACTACCCTATCCCCTTTTTTGAATTTAGTGAAGTGTTTAGGGAGGTCCTGCGACTTCCTTTGTTCCTCTGATTGTGCACCCTTGGGATGCTTTGCCTCATCCTGCCGCAGCCGTATGCGCCTCAGGTGGACAGGTAAGTCCCCCTTGGTGGGTCTGGTTATGGGTGGTCTAGGGATTTCTGGGTCGCTATCAGAAGTAACTTCCGATTCAGAGTTAATCCATGTTCACTAGAAGAGGTGGTCTCCCCTGGTGGCTGCAGTTCAGATGGCGATTCGGTTCTAAGCATTGATGCCGTTCTTGGTTGGGCTAGGCCGGCTTGCTCCAGGTCTACGGCTCACCCGATTGGCACAACACTGCTCCTATGGCAAACTTAGAGGCGTCAATGTGCGTGGAAGGTAGTGGTCCAGTTCGGAGCTCCTAGAAACGGTGCCATCGTTAGAGCCTTTTTCAATTGTTCGTATGCCCGTTGGCATGCTTTGGTCCACTCGAAGACGATGAGTAGCTTGTACAATGGCCTAGCGATCAGCGCATAGTTCAGTACAAACTGCCGATAGTATCCTATGTGACCTAAGAAGCATTGAACTCCCTTGTAATTACTTGGGGGTGGAAGGTCAACAATAACCCTGACCTTCGAGAAGTCCGTGGCAATGTTGTTCTTCGACACCACGTGTCCTAAGATGCATCCGTGCTTCACCCAAAACTGGCATTTCAAGGGGTTCAGGAAGAGGCGATATAAGCGACACCGTTCAAGGACTGTGCGGAGTTTGTCTAGATGGCCAATCCAGGTCGAATGGACTCACAGGTCATCAACGGAGACCTCCAACTCCTTGCGAAGCATGTCCTTGAATATGGTGCACATAAGGCGTTGGAAGGTGGCGGGGGCATTGGTTAACCCAAAGGGCATGACTAGGTACGCAAAGACGCCCCACTCAGTGGCAAAGGCGGTCTTGTGCCTGTCTGCAGGATGCACTTCCACTTGGTTGTACCCCGAGAAGCCATCCAGAAAACTGTAGGCTTCCTTACCTGCCACTCTCTCAAGCATGTGCTCGGTGTACGGCAAGGGGTAGTTGTCTCTCTTTGTAGCAGCGTTCACCTTCTTGTAATCGACGCACACTTGAATCTTGCCGTTCTTCTTCATCACAATGACTATGGGTGACACCCAGTCTGTGTGGGCTCAATCTAGTAAATGAATCTAGCTCTCATCAGCTTGTCGATTTCCTCCTTGACAGCATGAGCGTGCTTTGGATTCATGGGGTACGGTCACTACTTGACCGGCGTTGCATCCGACGTCATGGGTATGTTGTGAGTCACAACACTCGGATCTACCCCTCATAGCTCATCTAAGGACCAAGCAAATACGTCTATGTACTCCCGCAAAAGAGCGACAAGACTGAACTCTTCTTCAGTAGCCAAGTCCTCGGCAACGAACACCGGTCGGGGTACTTCCCCTTCCCGGGCTAGGTTTACCTCCTTGACCTTGGCTGGCCCTTCGATTGGTTCGCTTGTTTGTCCTTGGCGCTTGGCACCTAGCAGAACCACTACCCTATCCCCTTTTTTGAATTTAGTGAAGTGTTTAGGGAGGTCCTGCGACTTCCTTTGTTCCTCTGATTGTGCACCCTTGGGATGCTTTGCCTCATCCTGCCGCAGCCGTATGCGCCTCAGGTGGACAGGTAAGTCCCCCTTGGTGGGTCTGGTTATGGGTGGTCTAGGGATTTCTGGGTCGCTATCAGAAGTAACTTCCGATTCAGAGTTAATCCATGTTCACTAGAAGAGGTGGTCTCCCCTGGTGGCTGCAGTTCAGATGGCGATTCGGTTCTAAGCATTGATGCCGTTCTTGGTTGGGCTAGGCCGGCTTGCTCCAGGTCTACGGCTCACCCGATTGGCACAACACTGCTCCTATGGCAAACTTAGAGGCGTCAATGTGCGTGGAAGGTAGTGGTCCAGTTCGGAGCTCCTAGAAACGGTGCCATCGTTAGAGCCTTTTTCAATTGTTCGTATGCCCGTTGGCATGCTTTGGTCCACTCGAAGACGATGAGTAGCTTGTACAATGGCCTAGCGATCAGCGCATAGTTCAGTACAAACTGCCGATAGTATCCTATGTGACCTAAGAAGCATTGAACTCCCTTGTAATTACTTGGGGGTGGAAGGTCAACAATAACCCTGACCTTCGAGAAGTCCGTGGCAATGTTGTTCTTCGACACCACGTGTCCTAAGATGCATCCGTGCTTCACCCAAAACTGGCATTTCAAGGGGTTCAGGAAGAGGCGATATAAGCGACACCGTTCAAGGACTGTGCGGAGTTTGTCTAGATGGCCAATCCAGGTCGAATGGACTCACAGGTCATCAACGGAGACCTCCAACTCCTTGCGAAGCATGTCCTTGAATATGGTGCACATAAGGCGTTGGAAGGTGGCGGGGGCATTGGTTAACCCAAAGGGCATGACTAGGTACGCAAAGACGCCCCACTCAGTGGCAAAGGCGGTCTTGTGCCTGTCTGCAGGATGCACTTCCACTTGGTTGTACCCCGAGAAGCCATCCAGAAAACTGTAGGCTTCCTTACCTGCCACTCTCTCAAGCATGTGCTCGGTGTACGGCAAGGGGTAGTTGTCTCTCTTTGTAGCAGCGTTCACCTTCTTGTAATTGACGCACACTTGAATCTTGCCGTTCTTCTTCATCACAATGACTATGGGTGACACCCAGTCTGTGTGGGCTCAATCTAGTAAATGAATCTAGCTCTCATCAGCTTGTCGATTTCCTCCTTGACAGCATGAGCGTGCTTTGGATTCATGGGGTACGGTCACTACTTGACCGGCGTTGCATCCGACGTCATGGGTATGTTGTGAGTCACAACACTCGGATCTACCCCTCATAGCTCATCTAAGGACCAAGCAAATACGTCTATGTACTCCCGCAAAAGAGCGACAAGACTGAACTCTTCTTCAGTAGCCAAGTCCTCGGCAACGAACACCAGTCGGGGTACTTCCCCTTCCCGGGCTAGGTTTACCTCCTTGACCTTGGCTGGCCCTTCGATTGGTTCGCTTGTTTGTCCTTGGCGCTTGGCACCTAGCAGAACCACTACCCTATCCCCTTTTTTGAATTTAGTGAAGTGTTTAGGGAGGTCCTGCGACTTCCTTTGTTCCTCTGATTGTGCACCCTTGGGATGCTTTGCCTCATCCTGCCGCAGCCGTATGCGCCTCAGGTGGACAGGTAAGTCCCCCTTGGTGGGTCTGGTTATGGGTGGTCTAGGGATTTCTGGGTCGCTATCAGAAGTAACTTCCGATTCAGAGTTAATCCATGTTCACTAGAAGAGGTGGTCTCCCCTGGTGGCTGCAGTTCAGATGGCGATTCGGTTCTAAGCATTGATGCCGTTCTTGGTTGGGCTAGGCCGGCTTGCTCCAGGTCTACGGCTCACCCGATTGGCACAACACTGCTCCTATGGCAAACTTAGAGGCGTCAATGTGCGTGGAAGGTAGTGGTCCAGTTCGGAGCTCCTAGAAACGGTGCCATCGTTAGAGCCTTTTTCAATTGTTCGTATGCCCGTTGGCATGCTTTGGTCCACTCGAAGACGATGAGTAGCTTGTACAATGGCCTAGCGATCAGCGCATAGTTCAGTACAAACTGCCGATAGTATCCTATGTGACCTAAGAAGCATTGAACTCCCTTGTAATTACTTGGGGGTGGAAGGTCAACAATAACCCTGACCTTCGAGAAGTCCGTGGCAATGTTGTTCTTCGACACCACGTGTCCTAAGATGCATCCGTGCTTCACCCAAAACTGGCATTTCAAGGGGTTCAGGAAGAGGCGATATAAGCGACACCGTTCAAGGACTGTGCGGAGTTTGTCTAGATGGCCAATCCAGGTCGAATGGACTCACAGGTCATCAACGGAGACCTCCAACTCCTTGCGAAGCATGTCCTTGAATATGGTGCACATAAGGCGTTGGAAGGTGGCGGGGGCATTGGTTAACCCAAAGGGCATGACTAGGTACGCAAAGACGCCCCACTCAGTGGCAAAGGCGGTCTTGTGCCTGTCTGCAGGATGCACTTCCACTTGGTTGTACCCCGAGAAGCCATCCAGAAAACTGTAGGCTTCCTTACCTGCCACTCTCTCAAGCATGTGCTCGGTGTACGGCAAGGGGTAGTTGTCTCTCTTTGTAGCAGCGTTCACCTTCTTGTAATTGACGCACACTTGAATCTTGCCGTTCTTCTTCATCACAATGACTATGGGTGACACCCAGTCTGTGTGGGCTCAATCTAGTAAATGAATCTAGCTCTCATCAGCTTGTCGATTTCCTCCTTGACAGCATGAGCGTGCTTTGGATTCATGGGGTACGGTCACTACTTGACCGGCGTTGCATCCGACGTCATGGGTATGTTGTGAGTCACAACACTCGGATCTACCCCTCATAGCTCATCTAAGGACCAAGCAAATACGTCTATGTACTCCCGCAAAAGAGCGACAAGACTGAACTCTTCTTCAGTAGCCAAGTCCTCGGCAACGAACACCGGTCGGGGTACTTCCCCTTCCCGGGCTAGGTTTACCTCCTTGACCTTGGCTGGCCCTTCGATTGGTTCGCTTGTTTGTCCTTGGCGCTTGGCACCTAGCAGAACCACTACCCTATCCCCTTTTTTGAATTTAGTGAAGTGTTTAGGGAGGTCCTGCGACTTCCTTTGTTCCTCTGATTGTGCACCCTTGGGATGCTTTGCCTCATCCTGCCGCAGCCGTATGCGCCTCAGGTGGACAGGTAAGTCCCCCTTGGTGGGTCTGGTTATGGGTGGTCTAGGGATTTCTGGATCGCTATCAGAAGTAACTTCCGATTCAGAGTTAATCCATGTTCACTAGAAGAGGTGGTCTCCCCTGGTGGCTGCAGTTCAGATGGCGATTCGGTTCTAAGCATTGATGCCGTTCTTGGTTGGGCTAGGCCGGCTTGCTCCAGGTCTACGGCTCACCCGATTGGCACAACACTGCTCCTATGGCAAACTTAGAGGCGTCAATGTGCGTGGAAGGTAGTGGTCCAGTTCGGAGCTCCTAGAAACGGTGCCATCGTTAGAGCCTTTTTCAATTGTTCGTATGCCCGTTGGCATGCTTTGGTCCACTCGAAGACGATGAGTAGCTTGTACAATGGCCTAGCGATCAGCGCATAGTTCAGTACAAACTGCCGATAGTATCCTATGTGACCTAAGAAGCATTGAACTCCCTTGTAATTACTTGGGGGTGGAAGGTCAACAATAACCCTGACCTTCGAGAAGTCCGTGGCAATGTTGTTCTTCGACACCACGTGTCCTAAGATGCATCCGTGCTTCACCCAAAACTGGCATTTCAAGGGGTTCAGGAAGAGGCGATATAAGCGACACCGTTCAAGGACTGTGCGGAGTTTGTCTAGATGGCCAATCCAGGTCGAATGGACTCACAGGTCATCAACGGAGACCTCCAACTCCTTGCGAAGCATGTCCTTGAATATGGTGCACATAAGGCGTTGGAAGGTGGCGGGGGCATTGGTTAACCCAAAGGGCATGACTAGGTACGCAAAGACGCCCCACTCAGTGGCAAAGGCGGTCTTGTGCCTGTCTGCAGGATGCACTTCCACTTGGTTGTACCCCGAGAAGCCATCCAGAAAACTGTAGGCTTCCTTACCTGCCACTCTCTCAAGCATGTGCTCGGTGTACGGCAAGGGGTAGTTGTCTCTCTTTGTAGCAGCGTTCACCTTCTTGTAATCGACGCACACTTGAATCTTGCCGTTCTTCTTCATCACAATGACTATGGGTGACACCCAGTCTGTGTGGGCTCAATCTAGTAAATGAATCTAGCTCTCATCAGCTTGTCGATTTCCTCCTTGACAGCATGAGCGTGCTTTGGATTCATGGGGTACGGTCACTACTTGACCGGCGTTGCATCCGACGTCATGGGTATGTTGTGAGTCACAACACTCGGATCTACCCCTCATAGCTCATCTAAGGACCAAGCAAATACGTCTATGTACTCCCGCAAAAGAGCGACAAGACTGAACTCTTCTTCAGTAGCCAAGTCCTCGGCAACGAACACCGGTCGGGGTACTTCCCCTTCCCGGGCTAGGTTTACCTCCTTGACCTTGGCTGGCCCTTCGATTGGTTCGCTTGTTTGTCCTTGGCGCTTGGCACCTAGCAGAACCACTACCCTATCCCCTTTTTTGAATTTAGTGAAGTGTTTAGGGAGGTCCTGCGACTTCCTTTGTTCCTCTGATTGTGCACCCTTGGGATGCTTTGCCTCATCCTGCCGCAGCCGTATGCGCCTCAGGTGGACAGGTAAGTCCCCCTTGGTGGGTCTGGTTATGGGTGGTCTAGGGATTTCTGGGTCGCTATCAGAAGTAACTTCCGATTCAGAGTTAATCCATGTTCACTAGAAGAGGTGGTCTCCCCTGGTGGCTGCAGTTCAGATGGCGATTCGGTTCTAAGCATTGATGCCGTTCTTGGTTGGGCTAGGCCGGCTTGCTCCAGGTCTACGGCTCACCCGATTGGCACAACACTGCTCCTATGGCAAACTTAGAGGCGTCAATGTGCGTGGAAGGTAGTGGTCCAGTTCGGAGCTCCTAGAAACGGTGCCATCGTTAGAGCCTTTTTCAATTGTTCGTATGCCCGTTGGCATGCTTTGGTCCACTCGAAGACGATGAGTAGCTTGTACAATGGCCTAGCGATCAGCGCATAGTTCAGTACAAACTGCCGATAGTATCCTATGTGACCTAAGAAGCATTGAACTCCCTTGTAATTACTTGGGGGTGGAAGGTCAACAATAACCCTGACCTTCGAGAAGTCCGTGGCAATGTTGTTCTTCGACACCACGTGTCCTAAGATGCATCCGTGCTTCACCCAAAACTGGCATTTCAAGGGGTTCAGGAAGAGGCGATATAAGCGACACCGTTCAAGGACTGTGCGGAGTTTGTCTAGATGGCCAATCCAGGTCGAATGGACTCACAGGTCATCAACGGAGACCTCCAACTCCTTGCGAAGCATGTCCTTGAATATGGTGCACATAAGGCGTTGGAAGGTGGCGGGGGCATTGGTTAACCCAAAGGGCATGACTAGGTACGCAAAGACGCCCCACTCAGTGGCAAAGGCGGTCTTGTGCCTGTCTGCAGGATGCACTTCCACTTGGTTGTACCCCGAGAAGCCATCCAGAAAACTGTAGGCTTCCTTACCTGCCACTCTCTCAAGCATGTGCTCGGTGTACGGCAAGGGGTAGTTGTCTCTCTTTGTAGCAGCGTTCACCTTCTTGTAATCGACGCACACTTGAATCTTGCCGTTCTTCTTCATCACAATGACTATGGGTGACACCCAGTCTGTGTGGGCTCAATCTAGTAAATGAATCTAGCTCTCATCAGCTTGTCGATTTCCTCCTTGACAGCATGAGCGTGCTTTGGATTCATGGGGTACGGTCACTACTTGACCGGCGTTGCATCCGACGTCATGGGTATGTTGTGAGTCACAACACTCGGATCTACCCCTCATAGCTCATCTAAGGACCAAGCAAATACGTCTATGTACTCCCGCAAAAGAGCGACAAGACTGAACTCTTCTTCAGTAGCCAAGTCCTCGGCAACGAACACCGGTCGGGGTACTTCCCCTTCCCGGGCTAGGTTTACCTCCTTGACCTTGGCTGGCCCTTCGATTGGTTCGCTTGTTTGTCCTTGGCGCTTGGCACCTAGCAGAACCACTACCCTATCCCCTTTTTTGAATTTAGTGAAGTGTTTAGGGAGGTCCTGCGACTTCCTTTGTTCCTCTGATTGTGCACCCTTGGGATGCTTTGCCTCATCCTGCCGCAGCCGTATGCGCCTCAGGTGGACAGGTAAGTCCCCCTTGGTGGGTCTGGTTATGGGTGGTCTAGGGATTTCTGGGTCGCTATCAGAAGTAACTTCCGATTCAGAGTTAATCCATGTTCACTAGAAGAGGTGGTCTCCCCTGGTGGCTGCAGTTCAGATGGCGATTCGGTTCTAAGCATTGATGCCGTTCTTGGTTGGGCTAGGCCGGCTTGCTCCAGGTCTACGGCTCACCCGATTGGCACAACACTGCTCCTATGGCAAACTTAGAGGCGTCAATGTGCGTGGAAGGTAGTGGTCCAGTTCGGAGCTCCTAGAAACGGTGCCATCGTTAGAGCCTTTTTCAATTGTTCGTATGCCCGTTGGCATGCTTTGGTCCACTCGAAGACGATGAGTAGCTTGTACAATGGCCTAGCGATCAGCGCATAGTTCAGTACAAACTGCCGATAGTATCCTATGTGACCTAAGAAGCATTGAACTCCCTTGTAATTACTTGGGGGTGGAAGGTCAACAATAACCCTGACCTTCGAGAAGTCCGTGGCAATGTTGTTCTTCGACACCACGTGTCCTAAGATGCATCCGTGCTTCACCCAAAACTGGCATTTCAAGGGGTTCAGGAAGAGGCGATATAAGCGACACCGTTCAAGGACTGTGCGGAGTTTGTCTAGATGGCCAATCCAGGTCGAATGGACTCACAGGTCATCAACGGAGACCTCCAACTCCTTGCGAAGCATGTCCTTGAATATGGTGCACATAAGGCGTTGGAAGGTGGCGGGGGCATTGGTTAACCCAAAGGGCATGACTAGGTACGCAAAGACGCCCCACTCAGTGGCAAAGGCGGTCTTGTGCCTGTCTGCAGGATGCACTTCCACTTGGTTGTACCCCGAGAAGCCATCCAGAAAACTGTAGGCTTCCTTACCTGCCACTCTCTCAAGCATGTGCTCGGTGTACGGCAAGGGGTAGTTGTCTCTCTTTGTAGCAGCGTTCACCTTCTTGTAATCGACGCACACTTGAATCTTGCCGTTCTTCTTCATCACAATGACTATGGGTGACACCCAGTCTGTGTGGGCTCAATCTAGTAAATGAATCTAGCTCTCATCAGCTTGTCGATTTCCTCCTTGACAGCATGAGCGTGCTTTGGATTCATGGGGTACGGTCACTACTTGACCGGCGTTGCATCCGACGTCATGGGTATGTTGTGAGTCACAACACTCGGATCTACCCCTCATAGCTCATCTAAGGACCAAGCAAATACGTCTATGTACTCCCGCAAAAGAGCGACAAGACTGAACTCTTCTTCAGTAGCCAAGTCCTCGGCAACGAACACCGGTCGGGGTACTTCCCCTTCCCGGGCTAGGTTTACCTCCTTGACCTTGGCTGGCCCTTCGATTGGTTCGCTTGTTTGTCCTTGGCGCTTGGCACCTAGCAGAACCACTACCCTATCCCCTTTTTTGAATTTAGTGAAGTGTTTAGGGAGGTCCTGCGACTTCCTTTGTTCCTCTGATTGTGCACCCTTGGGATGCTTTGCCTCATCCTGCCGCAGCCGTATGCGCCTCAGGTGGACAGGTAAGTCCCCCTTGGTGGGTCTGGTTATGGGTGGTCTAGGGATTTCTGGGTCGCTATCAGAAGTAACTTCCGATTCAGAGTTAATCCATGTTCACTAGAAGAGGTGGTCTCCCCTGGTGGCTGCAGTTCAGATGGCGATTCGGTTCTAAGCATTGATGCCGTTCTTGGTTGGGCTAGGCCGGCTTGCTCCAGGTCTACGGCTCACCCGATTGGCACAACACTGCTCCTATGGCAAACTTAGAGGCGTCAATGTGCGTGGAAGGTAGTGGTCCAGTTCGGAGCTCCTAGAAACGGTGCCATCGTTAGAGCCTTTTTCAATTGTTCGTATGCCCGTTGGCATGCTTTGGTCCACTCGAAGACGATGAGTAGCTTGTACAATGGCCTAGCGATCAGCGCATAGTTCAGTACAAACTGCCGATAGTATCCTATGTGACCTAAGAAGCATTGAACTCCCTTGTAATTACTTGGGGGTGGAAGGTCAACAATAACCCTGACCTTCGAGAAGTCCGTGGCAATGTTGTTCTTCGACACCACGTGTCCTAAGATGCATCCGTGCTTCACCCAAAACTGGCATTTCAAGGGGTTCAGGAAGAGGCGATATAAGCGACACCGTTCAAGGACTGTGCGGAGTTTGTCTAGATGGCCAATCCAGGTCGAATGGACTCACAGGTCATCAACGGAGACCTCCAACTCCTTGCGAAGCATGTCCTTGAATATGGTGCACATAAGGCGTTGGAAGGTGGCGGGGGCATTGGTTAACCCAAAGGGCATGACTAGGTACGCAAAGACGCCCCACTCAGTGGCAAAGGCGGTCTTGTGCCTGTCTGCAGGATGCACTTCCACTTGGTTGTACCCCGAGAAGCCATCCAGAAAACTGTAGGCTTCCTTACCTGCCACTCTCTCAAGCATGTGCTCGGTGTACGGCAAGGGGTAGTTGTCTCTCTTTGTAGCAGCGTTCACCTTCTTGTAATCGACGCACACTTGAATCTTGCCGTTCTTCTTCATCACAATGACTATGGGTGACACCCAGTCTGTGTGGGCTCAATCTAGTAAATGAATCTAGCTCTCATCAGCTTGTCGATTTCCTCCTTGACAGCATGAGCGTGCTTTGGATTCATGGGGTACGGTCACTACTTGACCGGCGTTGCATCCGACGTCATGGGTATGTTGTGAGTCACAACACTCGGATCTACCCCTCATAGCTCATCTAAGGACCAAGCAAATACGTCTATGTACTCCCGCAAAAGAGCGACAAGACTGAACTCTTCTTCAGTAGCCAAGTCCTCGGCAACGAACACCGGTCGGGGTACTTCCCCTTCCCGGGCTAGGTTTACCTCCTTGACCTTGGCTGGCCCTTCGATTGGTTCGCTTGTTTGTCCTTGGCGCTTGGCACCTAGCAGAACCACTACCCTATCCCCTTTTTTGAATTTAGTGAAGTGTTTAGGGAGGTCCTGCGACTTCCTTTGTTCCTCTGATTGTGCACCCTTGGGATGCTTTGCCTCATCCTGCCGCAGCCGTATGCGCCTCAGGTGGACAGGTAAGTCCCCCTTGGTGGGTCTGGTTATGGGTGGTCTAGGGATTTCTGGGTCGCTATCAGAAGTAACTTCCGATTCAGAGTTAATCCATGTTCACTAGAAGAGGTGGTCTCCCCTGGTGGCTGCAGTTCAGATGGCGATTCGGTTCTAAGCATTGATGCCGTTCTTGGTTGGGCTAGGCCGGCTTGCTCCAGGTCTACGGCTCACCCGATTGGCACAACACTGCTCCTATGGCAAACTTAGAGGCGTCAATGTGCGTGGAAGGTAGTGGTCCAGTTCGGAGCTCCTAGAAACGGTGCCATCGTTAGAGCCTTTTTCAATTGTTCGTATGCCCGTTGGCATGCTTTGGTCCACTCGAAGACGATGAGTAGCTTGTACAATGGCCTAGCGATCAGCGCATAGTTCAGTACAAACTGCCGATAGTATCCTATGTGACCTAAGAAGCATTGAACTCCCTTGTAATTACTTGGGGGTGGAAGGTCAACAATAACCCTGACCTTCGAGAAGTCCGTGGCAATGTTGTTCTTCGACACCACGTGTCCTAAGATGCATCCGTGCTTCACCCAAAACTGGCATTTCAAGGGGTTCAGGAAGAGGCGATATAAGCGACACCGTTCAAGGACTGTGCGGAGTTTGTCTAGATGGCCAATCCAGGTCGAATGGACTCACAGGTCATCAACGGAGACCTCCAACTCCTTGCGAAGCATGTCCTTGAATATGGTGCACATAAGGCGTTGGAAGGTGGCGGGGGCATTGGTTAACCCAAAGGGCATGACTAGGTACGCAAAGACGCCCCACTCAGTGGCAAAGGCGGTCTTGTGCCTGTCTGCAGGATGCACTTCCACTTGGTTGTACCCCGAGAAGCCATCCAGAAAACTGTAGGCTTCCTTACCTGCCACTCTCTCAAGCATGTGCTCGGTGTACGGCAAGGGGTAGTTGTCTCTCTTTGTAGCAGCGTTCACCTTCTTGTAATTGACGCACACTTGAATCTTGCCGTTCTTCTTCATCACAATGACTATGGGTGACACCCAGTCTGTGTGGGCTCAATCTAGTAAATGAATCTAGCTCTCATCAGCTTGTCGATTTCCTCCTTGACAGCATGAGCGTGCTTTGGATTCATGGGGTACGGTCACTACTTGACCGGCGTTGCATCCGACGTCATGGGTATGTTGTGAGTCACAACACTCGGATCTACCCCTCATAGCTCATCTAAGGACCAAGCAAATACGTCTATGTACTCCCGCAAAAGAGCGACAAGACTGAACTCTTCTTCAGTAGCCAAGTCCTCGGCAACGAACACCGGTCGGGGTACTTCCCCTTCCCGGGCTAGGTTTACCTCCTTGACCTTGGCTGGCCCTTCGATTGGTTCGCTTGTTTGTCCTTGGCGCTTGGCACCTAGCAGAACCACTACCCTATCCCCTTTTTTGAATTTAGTGAAGTGTTTAGGGAGGTCCTGCGACTTCCTTTGTTCCTCTGATTGTGCACCCTTGGGATGCTTTGCCTCATCCTGCCGCAGCCGTATGCGCCTCAGGTGGACAGGTAAGTCCCCCTTGGTGGGTCTGGTTATGGGTGGTCTAGGGATTTCTGGGTCGCTATCAGAAGTAACTTCCGATTCAGAGTTAATCCATGTTCACTAGAAGAGGTGGTCTCCCCTGGTGGCTGCAGTTCAGATGGCGATTCGGTTCTAAGCATTGATGCCGTTCTTGGTTGGGCTAGGCCGGCTTGCTCCAGGTCTACGGCTCACCCGATTGGCACAACACTGCTCCTATGGCAAACTTAGAGGCGTCAATGTGCGTGGAAGGTAGTGGTCCAGTTCGGAGCTCCTAGAAACGGTGCCATCGTTAGAGCCTTTTTCAATTGTTCGTATGCCCGTTGGCATGCTTTGGTCCACTCGAAGACGATGAGTAGCTTGTACAATGGCCTAGCGATCAGCGCATAGTTCAGTACAAACTGCCGATAGTATCCTATGTGACCTAAGAAGCATTGAACTCCCTTGTAATTACTTGGGGGTGGAAGGTCAACAATAACCCTGACCTTCGAGAAGTCCGTGGCAATGTTGTTCTTCGACACCACGTGTCCTAAGATGCATCCGTGCTTCACCCAAAACTGGCATTTCAAGGGGTTCAGGAAGAGGCGATATAAGCGACACCGTTCAAGGACTGTGCGGAGTTTGTCTAGATGGCCAATCCAGGTCGAATGGACTCACAGGTCATCAACGGAGACCTCCAACTCCTTGCGAAGCATGTCCTTGAATATGGTGCACATAAGGCGTTGGAAGGTGGCGGGGGCATTGGTTAACCCAAAGGGCATGACTAGGTACGCAAAGACGCCCCACTCAGTGGCAAAGGCGGTCTTGTGCCTGTCTGCAGGATGCACTTCCACTTGGTTGTACCCCGAGAAGCCATCCAGAAAACTGTAGGCTTCCTTACCTGCCACTCTCTCAAGCATGTGCTCGGTGTACGGCAAGGGGTAGTTGTCTCTCTTTGTAGCAGCGTTCACCTTCTTGTAATTGACGCACACTTGAATCTTGCCGTTCTTCTTCATCACAATGACTATGGGTGACACCCAGTCTGTGTGGGCTCAATCTAGTAAATGAATCTAGCTCTCATCAGCTTGTCGATTTCCTCCTTGACAGCATGAGCGTGCTTTGGATTCATGGGGTACGGTCACTACTTGACCGGCGTTGCATCCGACGTCATGGGTATGTTGTGAGTCACAACACTCGGATCTACCCCTCATAGCTCATCTAAGGACCAAGCAAATACGTCTATGTACTCCCGCAAAAGAGCGACAAGACTGAACTCTTCTTCAGTAGCCAAGTCCTCGGCAACGAACACCGGTCGGGGTACTTCCCCTTCCCGGGCTAGGTTTACCTCCTTGACCTTGGCTGGCCCTTCGATTGGTTCGCTTGTTTGTCCTTGGCGCTTGGCACCTAGCAGAACCACTACCCTATCCCCTTTTTTGAATTTAGTGAAGTGTTTAGGGAGGTCCTGCGACTTCCTTTGTTCCTCTGATTGTGCACCCTTGGGATGCTTTGCCTCATCCTGCCGCAGCCGTATGCGCCTCAGGTGGACAGGTAAGTCCCCCTTGGTGGGTCTGGTTATGGGTGGTCTAGGGATTTCTGGGTCGCTATCAGAAGTAACTTCCGATTCAGAGTTAATCCATGTTCACTAGAAGAGGTGGTCTCCCCTGGTGGCTGCAGTTCAGATGGCGATTCGGTTCTAAGCATTGATGCCGTTCTTGGTTGGGCTAGGCCGGCTTGCTCCAGGTCTACGGCTCACCCGATTGGCACAACACTGCTCCTATGGCAAACTTAGAGGCGTCAATGTGCGTGGAAGGTAGTGGTCCAGTTCGGAGCTCCTAGAAACGGTGCCATCGTTAGAGCCTTTTTCAATTGTTCGTATGCCCGTTGGCATGCTTTGGTCCACTCGAAGACGATGAGTAGCTTGTACAATGGCCTAGCGATCAGCGCATAGTTCAGTACAAACTGCCGATAGTATCCTATGTGACCTAAGAAGCATTGAACTCCCTTGTAATTACTTGGGGGTGGAAGGTCAACAATAACCCTGACCTTCGAGAAGTCCGTGGCAATGTTGTTCTTCGACACCACGTGTCCTAAGATGCATCCGTGCTTCACCCAAAACTGACATTTCAAGGGGTTCAGGAAGAGGCGATATAAGCGACACCGTTCAAGGACTGTGCGGAGTTTGTCTAGATGGCCAATCCAGGTCGAATGGACTCACAGGTCATCAACAGAGACCTCCAACTCCTTGCGAAGCATGTCCTTGAATATGGTGCACATAAGGCGTTGGAAGGTGGCGGGGGCATTGGTTAACCCAAAGGGCATGACTAGGTACGCAAAGACGCCCCACTCAGTGGCAAAGGCGGTCTTGTGCCTGTCTGTAGGATGCACTTCCACTTGGTTGTACCCCGAGAAGCCATCCAGAAAACTGTAGGCTTCCTTACCTGCCACTCTCTCAAGCATGTGCTCGGTGTACGGCAAGGGGTAGTTGTCTCTCTTTGTAGCAGCGTTCACCTTCTTGTAATTGACGCACACTTGAATGTATGCAAAGACGCCCCAGTCAGTGGCAAAGGCGGTCTTGTGCCTGTCTGCAGGATGCACTTCCACTTGGTTGTACCCCGAGAAGCCATCCAGAAAACTGTAGGCTTCCTTACCTGCCACTCTCTCAAGCATGTGCTCGGTGTACGGCAAGGGGTAGTTGTGTCTCTTTGTAGCAGCGTTCACCTTCTTGTAATTGACGCACACTTGAATCTTGCCGTTCTTCTTCATCACAATGACTATGGGTGACAACCAGTCTGTGTGGGCTCAATCTAGTAAATGAATCTAGCTCTCATCAGCTTGTCGATTTCCTCCTTGACAGCATGAGCGTGCTTTGGATTCATTCATGGGGTACGGTCACTACTTGACCGGCGTTGCATCCGACGTCATGGGTATGTTGTGAGTCACAACACTCGGATCTACCCCTCATAGCTCATCTAAGACCAAGCAAATACGTCTATGTACTCCCGCAAAAGAGCGACAAGACTGAACTCTTCTTCAGTAGCCAAGTCCTCGGCAATGAACACCGGTCGGGGTACTTCCCCTTCCCGGGCTAGGTTTACCTCCTTGACCTTGGCTGGCCCTTTGATTGGTTCGCTTGTTTGTCCTTGGCGCTTGGCACCTAGCAGAACCACTACCCTATCCCCTTTTTTGAATTTAGTGAAGTGTTTAGGGAGGTCTTGCAACTTCCTTTCTTCCTCTGATTGTGCACCCTTGGGATGCTTTGCCTCATCCTGCCGCAACCGTCTGCGCCTCAGGTGGACAGGTAAGTCCCCCTTGGTGGGTCTGGTTATGGGTGGTCTAGGGATTTCAGGGTCGCTATCAGAAGTAACTTCCGATTCAGAGTTAATCCATGTTCACTAGAAGAGGTGGTCTCCCCTAGTGGCTGCAGTTTAGATGGAGATTCGGTTCTAAGCATTGATGCCGTTCTTGGTTGGGCTAGGCCGGTTTGCTCAAGGTCTACGGCTCACCCGATTGGCACAACACTGCTCCTATGGCAAACTTAGAGGCGTCAATGTGCGTGGAAGGTAGTGGTCCATTTCGGAGCTCTTAGAAACGGTGCCATCGTTAGAGCCTTTTTCAATTGTTCGTATGCCCGTTGGCATGCTTTGGTCCACTCGAAGACGATGAGTAGCTTGTACAATGGCCTAGCGATCAGCGCATAGTTCAGTACAAACTGCCGATAGTATCCTATGTGACCTAAGAAGCATTGAACTCCCTTGTAATTACTTGGGGGTGGAAGGTCAACAATAACCCTGACCTTCGAGAAGTCCGTGGCAATGTTGTTCTTCGACACCACGTGTCCTAAGATGCATCCGTGCTTCACCCAAAACTGACATTTCAAGGGGTTCAGGAAGAGGCGATATAAGCGACACCGTTCAAGGACTGTGCGGAGTTTGTCTAGATGGCCAATCCAGGTCGAATGGACTCACAGGTCATCAACAGAGACCTCCAACTCCTTGCGAAGCATGTCCTTGAATATGGTGCACATAAGGCGTTGGAAGGTGGCGGGGGCATTGGTTAACCCAAAGGGCATGACTAGGTACGCAAAGACGCCCCACTCAGTGGCAAAGGCGGTCTTGTGCCTGTCTGCACGATGCACTTCCACTTGGTTGTACCCCGAGAAGCCATCCAGAAAACTGTAGGCTTCCTTACCTGCCACTCTCTCAAGCATGTGCTCGGTGTACGGCAAGGGGTAGTTGTCTCTCTTTGTAGCAGCGTTCACCTTCTTGTAATTGACGCACAGTTGAATCTTGCCGTTCTTCTTCATCACAATGACTATGGGTGACACCCAGTCTGTGTGGGCTCAATCTAGTAAATGAATCTAGCTCTCATCAGCTTGTCGATTTCCTCCTTGACAGCATGAGCGTGCTTTGGATTCATGGGGTACGGTCACTACTTGACCGGCGTTGCATCCGACGTCATGGGTATGTTGTGAGTCACAACACTCGGATCTACCCCTCATAGCTCATCTAAGGACCAAGCAAATACGTCTATGTACTCCCGCAAAAGAGCGACAAGACTGAACTCTTCTTCAGTAGCCAAGTCCTCGGCAATGAACACCGGTCGGGGTACTTCCCCTTCCCGGGCTAGGTTTACCTCCTTGACCTTGGCTGGCCCTTCGATTGGTTCGCTTGTTTGTCCTTGGCGCTTGGCACCTAGCAGAACCACTACCCTATCCCCTTTTTTGAATTTAGTGAAGTGTTTAGGGAGGTCTTGCGACTTCCTTTGTTCCTCTGATTGTGCACCCTTGGGATGCTTTGCCTCATCCTGCCGCAGCCGTATGCGCCTCAGGTGGACAGGTAAGTCCCCCTTGGTGGGTCTGGTTATGGGTGGTCTAGGGATTTCTGGGTCGCTATCAGAAGTAACTTCCGATTCAGAGTTAATCCATGTTCACTAGAAGAGGTGGTCTCCCCTGGTGGCTGCAGTTCAGATGGCGATTCGATTCTAAGCATTGATGCCGTTCTTGGTTGGGCTAGGCCGGCTTGCTCAAGGTCTACGGCTCACCCGATTGGCACAACACTGCTCCTATGGCAAACTTAGAGGCGTCAATGCGCGTGGAAGGTAGTGGTCTAGTCCGGGGCTCCTAGAATCGGTGCCATCGTTAGAGCCTTTTTCAATTGTTCGTATGCCCGTTGGCATGCTTTGGTCCACTCGAAGACGATGAGTAGCTTGTACAATGGCCTAGCGATCAGCGCATAGTTCAGTATAAACTGCCGATAGTATTCTATGTGACCTAAGAAGCATTGAACTCCCTTGTAATTACTTGGGGGTGGAAGGTCAACAATAACCCTGACCTTCGAGAAGTCCGTGGCAATGTTGTTCTTCGACACCACGTGTCCTAAGATGCATCCGTGCTTCACCCAAAACTGACATGTCAAGGGGTTCAGGAAAAGGCGATATAAGCGACACCGTTCAAGGACTGTGCGGAGTTTGTCTAGATGGTCAATCCAGGTCGAATGGACACACAGGTCATCAACAAAGACCTCCAACTCCTTGCGAAGTATGTCCTTGAATATGGTGCACATAAGGCGTTGGAAGGTGGCGGGGGCATTGGTTAACCCAAAGGGCATGACTACGTACGCAAAGACGCCCCACTCAGTGGCAAAGGCGGTCTTGTGCTTGTCTGCAGGATGCCCTTGCACTTGGTTGTACCCCGAGAAGCCATCCAGAAAACTGTAGGCTTCCTTACTTGCCACTCTCTCAAGCATGTGCTCGGTGTACGGCAAGGGGTAGTTGTCTCTCTTTGTAGCAGCGTTCACCTTCTTGTAATTGACGCACACTTGAATCTTGCCGTTCTTCTTCATCATAATGACTATGGGTGACACCCAGTCTCTGTGCGCTCAATCTGGTAAATGAATCTAGCTCTCATCAGCTTGTCGATTTCCTCCTTGACAGCATGAGCGTGCTTTGGATTCATGGGGTACGGTCACTACTTGACCGGCGTTGCATCCGACGTCATGGGTATGTTGTGAGTCACAACACTCGGATCTACCCCTCATAGCTCATCTAAGGACCAAGCAAATACGTCTATGTACTCCCGCAAAAGAGCGACAAGACTGAACTCTTCTTCAGTAGTCAAGTCCTCGGCAATGAACACCGGTCGGGGTACTTCCCCTTCTCGGGCTAGGTTTACCTCCTTGACCTTGGCTGGCCCTTCGATTGGTTCGCTTGTTTGTCCTTGGCGCTTGGCACCTAGCAGAACCACTACCCTATCCCCTTTTTTGAATTTAGTGAAGTGTTTAGGGAGGTCTTGCGACTTCCTTTGTTCCTCTGATTGTGCACCCTTGGGATGCTCTGCCTCATCGTGCCGCAACCGTCTGCGCCTCAGGTGGACAGATAAGTCCCCCTTGGTGGGTCTGGTTATGGGTGGTCTAGGGATTTCTGGGTCGCTATCAGAAGTAACTTCCGATTCAGAGTTAATCCATGTTCACTAGAAGAGGTGGTCTCCCCTGGTGGCTGCAGTTCAGATGGCGATTCGGTTCTAAGCATTGATGTCGTTCTTGGTTGGGCTAGGCCGGCTTGCTCAAGGTCTACGGCTCACCCGATTGGCACAACACTGCTCCTATGGCAAACTTAGAGGCGTCAATGTGCGTGGAAGGTAGTGGTCCAGTCCGGGGCTCCTAGAATCGGTGCCATCGTTAGAGCCTTTTTCAATTGTTCGTATGCCCGTTGGCATGCTTTGGTCCACTCGAAGACGATGAGTAGCTTGTACAATGGCCTAGCGATCAGCGCATAGTTCAGTACAAACTGCCAATAGTATCCTATGTGACCTAAGAAGCATTGAACTCCCTTGTAATTACTTGGGGGTGGAAGGTCAACAATAACCCTGACCTTCGAGAAGTCCGTGGCAATGTTGTTCTTCGACACCACGTGTCCTAAGATGCATCCGTGCTTCACCCAAAACTGACATTTCAAGGGGTTCAGGAAGAGGCGATATAAGCGACACCGTTCAAGGACTGTGCGGAGTTTGTCTAGATGGTCAATCCAGGTCGAATGGACACACAGGTCATCAACAAAGACCTCCAACTCCTTGCGAAGCATGTCCTTGAATATGGTGCACATAAGGCGTTGGAAGGTGGCGGGGGCATTGGTTAACCCAAAGGGCATGACTAGGTACGCAAAGACGCCCCACTCAGTGGCAAAGGCGGTCTTGTGCCTGTCTGCAGGATGCACTTGCACTTGGTTGTACCCCGAGAAGCCATCCAGAAAACTGTAGGCTTCCTTACCTGCCACTCTCTCAAGCATGTGCTCGGTGTACAGCAAGGGGTAGTTGTCTCTCTTTGTAGCAGCGTTCATCTTCTTGTAATTGACGCACACTTGAATCTTGCCGTTCTTCTTCATCACAATGACTATGGGTGACACCCAGTCTGTGTGCTCAATCTCGTAAATGAATCTAGCTCTCATCAGCTTGTCGATTTCCTGCTTGACAGCATGAGCGTGCTTTGGATTCATGGGGTACGGTCACTACTTGACCGGCGTTGCGTTCGACGTAATGGGTATGTTGTGAGTCACAACACTCGAATCTACCCCTCATAGCTCATCTAAGGACCAAGCAAATACGTCTATGTACTCCCGCAAAAGAGCAACAAGACTGAACTCTTCTTCAGTAGTCAAGTCCTCGGCAATGAACACCGGTCGGGGTACTTCCCCTTCCCGGGCTAGGTTTACCTCCTTGACCTTGGCTGGCCCTTCGATTGGTTCGCTTGTTTGTCCTTGGCGCTTGGCACCTAGCAGAACCACTACCCTATCCCCTTTTTTGAATTTAGTGAAGTGTTTAGGGAGGTCTTGCGACTTCCTTTGTTCCTCTAATTGTGCACCCTTGGGATGCTTTGCCTCATCCTGCCGCAACCGTCTGCGCCTCAGGTGGACAGGTAAGTCCTCCTTGGTGGGTCTGGTTATGGGTGGTCTAGGGATTTCTAGGTCACTATCAGAAGTAACTTCCGATTCAGAGTTAATCCATGTTCACTAGAAGAGGTGGTCTCCCCTGGTGGCTGCAGTTCAGATGGCGATTCGGTTCTAAGCATTGATGTCATTCTTGGTTGGGCTAGGCCGGCTTGCTCAAGGTCTACGGCTCCTATGCATTCCAACCAAGCACGATCACATTTCATACACATGACTCCTTGGTCTATTCTAATGGCCTGTTTTTTCTGCGGCTTGGTGTCTGCCCGTATCTGCTCAATTTCTCACCCTTCAGTGTCGTACTCTATGGTATCCACTTCGCCCTCGCTTTCGTCACCGAAGGATTGGCAGTCTTCATATTCATCACTGGAATCTTTATCGCTCGACTGCTCATCGTCTCCCAAGGCTTGCTCTGCCTCGTCTCATTGGTCGGGGACCAAGGCCCAGTTATACCTGAGGTTCAGCTCGTGCACCCTGGTCCACTTTCACTCGGACTCCTCCAAGAGGTCCTGGAGCGGCTTGAAGTTGGCGGCTAAGTTTCCTGCTAGTCGGTCCATTAAGTACTCCAGTATTCCTTGGAGTTCCCTTTTGTTGGAAGGCACTTGGAAGGTAAGAGGCTCAGGCCCTCCATGGGGGCTTGCTGCCATCATGTAGAGTGGCGTAGCAAGTATTCCATTTGTCTTGCCGACCGTTTTGATGGCTTGCTCGTATACCTCCTGGCTGGAAAACGGCAGGTCAATTTGTAGCGAGGACGTGCATCCAATCCCGCTCATCCTCTGGGTATGGGATATACTTGGTCAAGGACTCATAGGGCTTCCTAAACTGAGTGTTCCCTTTGAGCATAGCAGAGATGGTGTCCAGGTCGACTGGTGAGGTTTTCCAAGTGTCCATTTCTATTCGTACGACATTAGTTCTATTGCCAAGGAAGATCAAGTCGTTACCCCAATCTTCGATGACTCTAGCGTTGCACATCCAGGGTCGGCCTAATAGGACGTCGTAGTCCACTCCCTTCATGACTATAAAGTCAACGGAGAACTGGACTCCTGCGATCCTCACCGGCCAATTTTTTAGGACCCCGAATGGTTTCACTCTCATACCGTTTGCTAGCGTGACGTTAAACCTAGCAACTTCAACAGGCGGGTTTTCCCACGTCTGCAGCACCGCGTGGCTAAGCACACTAACCCCGGCTCCCGTATGTACGATTCCCTTCCTTGTTGTGTCACCCAGGGCTAGGACCGGTAGGACTGCGTGCATCTCAGAGCCTTCCCCTTCCTTGTTGTGTCACCCAGGGCTAGGACCGGTAGGACTGCGTGCATCTCAGAGCCTTCCCAAAAGGCGTTGACGTGCAAAGATTTAGGTACAGAGTGGAGCGTAAGGCTGGGCAATTGTGTTTCTGCATCTTGGTCTTGAGGGTCTACCGTGACCTGCTCTTGTGAGCCCTCAACCCACTGCCTAAGGTCTTGCCATAGTGCAGGATGCTGCTTAAGAAGATCTCCCAGGTCAAATGTTACAGGGGTAGTCACTAGTGTGGTCAGGAGATTGCTAAATACTCGTCCCTCCTTTAACCTACGATTCCCTTCCTTGTTGTGTCACCCAGGGCTAGGACCGGCAGGACTGCGTGCATCTCAGAGCCTTCCCAAAAGGCGTTGACGTGCAAAGATTTAGGTACAGAGTGGAGCGTGAGGCTGGGCAATTGTGTTTCTGCATCTTGGTCTTGAGGGTCTACCGTGACCTGCTCTTGTGAGCCCTCAACCCACTGCCTAAGGTCTTGCCATAGGGCAGGATGCTGCTTAAGAAGATCTCCCAGGCCAAATGTTACAGGGGTAGTCACTAGTGTGGTCAGGAGATTGCTAAATACTCGTCCCTCCTTTAACCTGGACTGTCCGGGCCAACGACCGCGGCTGATCTGCGGCTCTGTTGCGTCTAGGCTTGGTCTCAGTGGCACTGTTTGTGGCATAGTAGCCTTGGCCGACTTAGGTTGAGGCGGCGACATTGGCGTGCTTATGCTGGAGAGATCATCGATCTCATCCTCCGTGATGGGTTCAGCATCTTTGAGGTGCTGTTGAGCCTCCCTCACCCATTTCTTCACCTTTTCTATGGCCTCCAATTGTCGCTTGGGGTGCGGGTATTCCTCTATCTTAGCGCTTCCCTTTTTGGTTGTCTTAGGGGCTGAGGTCTCTACCTCCGCGTCTGAGATTTTCTTCCCAGTAGTTAAAGTCGTAGCACTCTCGGTCTTCAATGTGACCTTAGCGTCCGACCTCTTCTTTTTCCGCCTGCGGCTTTTCTTCCCTATTGAGGCTGCGTCCAAGTTGCTAGGCCTTGGCAGAGAGATGTCGGCCTGCTTGGTTTGGGCTCGGGTCATAACTCGTAAGGGAATAGGTGTGGCCTCCCCATCGGGGTTTTCGACACCAAACAGCCCTAATGGGACGGATGGCAAATTAGTTGCGCTAGAGGACGGCTTCCGCTTTGGGCAATCAACGAAAAGATGGGTGATTCCACACTTTGCGCACCTTTGATCAGCCTTGTTCCTGTTTTGCTGCTCTCTTTCAGGGCAACGTGATGAGACATGACTGGGGTGTCCACAAGTCCAATAAGTGACTGGATCCTGTGGCTGCCCTCCTAGGCCTCTACCCTGTCCTCTTCCCAATGCCATCACCGGCACGGGTCGATAATCCATAAGGACCGCATTACCCTCGTCGTCATGCGAGACGTAAGGGTATATGTAGGTCTCTTCATCATTTGGCTCCTCCACGTAATGAACTGGAGCGTCGCTTGGTGGGTAGGTCACATAAGGACCAGGCGGTCTAGGAATGCCGGTGGGATTTATGTCCATTCTAGGGATGGCGGGTTTCATATCGTTAGGCGCGGGTAGAGCCAATGGGACTCCCCTTACGAAGAATGGCTGCGGCCTATTAGCTAGAGAAGGCTGGTCGTAGGGTTGCGAGTATGGAAACCTTCTTGGTAGTCGGCATTGTGCGGCATCGTGGCCGAACCTCCCGCAGTTGGCGCAAGGTCTTGTCCTAGGGTCTTGACACTCGGTCGGTAAGTGGTTTCTTCCACAGTACACGCACTGGATGTGCGGGCGCGTTGGTCATCTCAGCATGTCCTGTATCTTGGTTAATTCCATCCTGACCTCCGCCAGGCCTTGGTCTGTCTCGGTGGCTTTCCCCTTATCTTGGGGTGATGGGTTCGACCGCTCACTAGAGGCTGGCGTTCTCTCTAAACTCCGCGGGTTGGTTTCTTCTAGGTTTGAGCTCCTGGAGCTCCGCTCTTTCAGCTGGTCATCGATTCTAATGGCTTCCTCAAAAACCCTAGCCACCATGTCTCGCTGCAAGCTTGAGTTACCTGCCAGTGCCTTATATAACTCCTCATCTTGAATTCCGCTGATGAATACAGTCGATACTGCCCTGTCAGTCGCTCGCTCGCCTAGGGGGATTCTTTTAAAGAGGCTTCTCACGTGGGTCACATAGTTGCGGATGCCCTCCTTCTCCTTCTGTTTGACATTCATCAAGCGTACTAGCAGGTTGTCGGAGTATCCAGGCTCGGCAAACCTCTTGATGAAGAGATCCTTGAGGTTATTGAAGTTGGCTCGTTCTATGGCATCCAGGCTTGTATACCACGCCCTACCCTTATCGCTTAAGCAAAGTCCGAATGCTTGCGAACGTTGAGTCTGGTCGTTGAGGCCGTTGGCTTCGCAGACTTGCTCAAACTACTCGACAAAGCTATACGGATCGTCATGTGGTTGGTACTTGTCGAGTTGCTTGGCTACAATCGGTATTTTGGCCTGGCTCTTTGAGCCTTGGTTTGCCCCTAACCCTGCAAGCAGTGACGTCAATAGTGCAGTGGCACTCTGCTCTATTGCGGTGTTATCAAGTAGCCGTTTCATGAGGAGCTCGCTCAGCGTCAAGTCTCCCTCTAATGCTCTTTCCTAGTTCGTTCGGTTCCGGCCAGCCAAGTTTAGCACTCGTTGCACCTCATCCAGCTCCATGCTTTGCCTTAGGTTCCTGGCTTGTTAATCCCTATTATACTCGGTTATGCCTTGCAGTGCCTTGCGGGCTAGCCTTCTCTCCTCCTCTAGGTTTGCAATGATTGCATCTGCCGTTCTGCCACGGTGCTCGTACCAGGCATGCGCATCGTAACTGCTCACCATCTGCTGTATAGCATCTAGGAATGCGCTCACATCGAGCTCCTCGGTAAACCGATGGTCTGAGCCTTCCTCCATCATGGTCGGATTCTTGCACCTTGCTGCGCTGTCGATCAGGTTAACTAGTCGTGATAGGTCCTTGTTGTCGGCGCTCCTCGCTTGGTTCTCTTCTATGCTTTGCGTGTTTGTCTACGTCTTGGGTCCTCTCCTATTGGTGGGTTCCTCGAGCGATTTATTTGAGTGAGTTCCCTTAATTACTGAATACAATTCTTAATTTACCGCCACTCGGTGAGTGTGTTGTTCCTCGTGCACTTGTGCCCAATCAGGCTTTCGGTTTTCTTAAGTGTACTTTAAGTGCAAAATTCAATGTGAGTGCATCAAGCAATTCCTCGGCGCCCCACTCACTCTGGCTCGTTTCTGGCCTGATAGGCTTGTAGGTCCATTTTCTGGCCGTTTAGTCAGGGTTTAGGGTTCCTTGTTTGTTTCCTTCTTCACTTCTGATCTATCGGGTCTTCGTGGTTCAGCGACTTGCGTTCTAGTCCATGGATCCCTCAACTGTCTACCGTCCACCGCTAAGCGGCTGTGTACTACAATTTCTCTTATCCCGGGTGCCAGAATCAAGTTCTGAACGTCCAAAGGGTTTCGATAAGTTGCGCTAATACGCGTTTGCCGGTCGGGTCAAATTTTTGACAACTTTGACAAAAAGCTGCATTCGGACCAAGTGGTCCGAATTGCAGGGTCCGAGTGGGTCACTCAGACGGGCCGAATGGCATGGGGTCAAGGGCCGAATCTCCAAATCTGGCTCAGACGATTTTTACTCGGACGGGCCAAATGGCCAATTTGACCGATTCGAACAGGTTAATTCAGACAGGTCGAACCGCAGTTGGCTGAGGGTCAAATCCCAGGTGTGGCCGAGTTCCGATTTTGGAATTCAGATGGGTCCCTCGGATGGGCCGAATGGCACAAGGCCGAATGTGCCACATGGTCAAAAAGTTCTGGCTCGGACGGTCCGAGGAGGGTCACTCGGACGGGTTGACTCGGACGGTCCAAGTGCTGACTAGGGTTTCGGCCGAGTGGCCGAATGGCAAGGGGCCGAAGGCCGATTCTGGGCCTCGGCCCAAAAGCAATAGCTCGGACGGGCCGAAAACGGCACGACGAAAACGGTGCGATGCCGATCTTGCCCGATTCTTATGACTTACTCAACCATTACAAGCACAAACCTCCAGATACCATCTAGGGGGTTTGAGGGAGGGATTCATATACCTGAATAGGTCGGTGAGTGCGTCGGTGTTGCGATCGAATCACACGGCCTGGGGCTTCCTAGCTCTCTCTCTCTCTTTCTCTCACACTGAAATGGCACAAATGAGTTCTCTTTTGGCCTCCTGCTTCTTATATGCCCTCCCAACTGTGGCGTTCACACCCCTGATCCCTCTCTTATCGATCTTAGTCCTCACTAGCGAGCATTTTGCACATTTGCATGACTTTTTTTCCCTATTTTTACTTTGTTTTGCAATTGTGAACCCTACCCTTTTCCGGTTCGATCTCCTAGCTCTAACCTACACTAAATGCAACAAAAATCGAAGACAAAAAACTGGAATAGATTCTCCATGCTTTCCAATCATCAAACAACCAAAATATCCAAAATACTTACTTGTTCCGAAGATTAAAAGCACCCAACTCCCTACCTATCTCAAGCTCCGTTTCGGGGATAAATACCCTACTTCGATGCTCGATGCGAGGCGCACAAGTGCTCAAGCTTGAATTCGTAGGTCCCGGCAACGGAACCAAAATGTGGGAGCTTTCACTCAACCGCCAAGACCCTCGGACCGCTTATTCTTTCAAGCGTTTCAAGCGAGCTCTAATGGCTATCTCTCACCTAGCCGACGCGCCGTCGATCCTACGAGTGTAGTGAGCTTACCTTGATGCTCGATCAAGTACCCTCCTCTCTCTTGCACTCCGGTAGCTCCACGATCCTAGATGCTAGCGCAAGCATCCTCAAGCCTCCTCCATCTCCAAGCTCCATCCTCCATAGCCGCTCACACAAGAGAAGAGAAGGGAAGAGAAGAGAATAAGAGGATAGGAGATGGTGAAGAGCTTCACCCTCTTGATCCCTCACCCTCACACACACTCACTCCCTTTTCCTTTTTTACATGGCCGGCCGTAGCCTAGGCCCTCTTTCCCATTTCCCACCATTCTAATTTACCCTATTCTCACTAATGCATACACTTTGCACAGGAGCGAGCCTGGCACTCTTTTACACAGATTTGGGGGCGCTCCCATATTTTAATGGTGTGTCTTTTCCTCTTTTATTGCCATGGCCCAACACCAATGCCTCTTGAGGGTCGTGCCTGAATATTTGAATTTTTCAGGGATTGGTTGCCAGTCAAGGCGCCTTTTTTTGCTCTTGCGCCTTTTTTGCTCTTTTTCCTTCTTCCCAGTTTCCACTTTTCTGTGCTGCAGTAACGTGGTCGGAAACATGGTAACAGTCAGATATGGATGCCACTTGGTTTGCCCATGCTTGACAGTTACTTGGAGCTTCATCTTCAGATGTATTTGAGCATTTTGGATCTACTAGGCATTACATTTCATTGTCAGTTACATGCTCTTTGAATGCTTTCAGTCTTATGTTGTACGGGTCTGAGATAGCTTGGGATTTATGCTCCGGATGTACCCTATTGGGATTTGGCATGTCTGATGCTATGCATTCGATGTATTAAAGCGTTGCTTGTTCTCTTTGCATCTTACTTTACTTCCAGTGGAAGCCTCTTGGTATATTCAGATGTACACAGAGTCTTATTTACAGTTAAGCTTGAGCTTGTGTGACAGTTACATGCATTTGCTCTCTTGAGAGCTTTATGTCTGCAATTAGTCTGTAGTGGGCTGATTTGATATGCCTATTGGGACATGCACCTATCTCTATCACAGGTTTGTCAGTTTTGTATGCATCTTGGATGGTTATGCATTGAGCTTCTTGCTCTATCAGTTGTGCTTGTGCTTGTTCTCTTCTCTTCTCTTACCCGGAGACCCATTACATGCATGACTTCTAGACCTATGAGATGTCTCTTGCCTGACAGGTTGTTGGTTTGACAGTTCTTGGTACCTTTTTGTCCTTGGACACTCACTGTTGGATGTATCTTGCTACCTAGCAGTTGTAGTAACATATCTATCAGTGATTGCTTCATTTTGGGACAGTTTTACATACTCTGTCATTTATTACAGTAAGCTAAAATCTGTAGATTTTGAGCACTTCTATGAGGGTAATGCTTACTATTTGATATTATCTTGGTTATATCTGGTAGACAAGTGCTTCTCTTGGAAGTCCCAAATATGGTAGGTTTTGGTGCGAAACCCTTGCGTTTCAAGGGTGTTAAACTTGAGGATATGGATGACGATGTTGATGAGCTATGCAAGTCTACCATTATTTTGTCACTCTCAACAGAGGTCCATCATAATGTTGTTGAAGATGAAAATTAGTGCGCATGGGATTTATGGGAGAAGATTAAGAAGTTAATGGACCTTCGCATGAAGGAGAGGACCTCCCTTTCATCTCATTTCAGTCAGTTTCATGCTATCATGAAGAGTCTATTGTCACAGGGTATTGAGTTCAAAGATAACCTGCACCTGTTGTTTCTGTTTGACACCTTGCCTGAATCATGGGATGTCTTCCGTACTGCCATGTGCACGAACAAGCTTGATGGGCTGAAAATCAAAGATGTTGAGAGTGCTTTATTGACTGAGGAAATCAACAAAAGAAACAATGATGCTTTCCACTCTTCACATGCATTGACTATTAGAGGTGGCAAACATGGCAGGCATGATAATGATCATAAGGGCAGGGACTCTCAAAAGTCCAGGTCCAAGTCACGTGGTCACAGTAAGTCGCGTGGATGGAAGTCTAATCTTACTTGTCATTATTGTGGGAAAGCAAGACATATTACGCCATAGTGCCATAAAATGCGCGATGATAAGTGCAAGGAAAAGGGAAAAGAAAAAGTGCAGGAAAAGTCTTCTGAGTGTAGTATTGTACCTGCAAAGTCTAATGTGAAGATAGAAGAGGTTAATGTCATTCAGGCCACTAATTCAGATGATGATTACATACTTGCAACTTCTTCATGCGATGTCTTACAGGCTTCTGAGATACATTCTATGTATGCGCAGTGCTGGCTCTTGGATTCGGGTGCATCCTTTCATGTGACACCCTGTAGAGATTGGTTTCATACCTATCGTACCATGTCTGGTTCTGTGCGTCTTGGTGATGACAGGTCTCTTGACATTGTGGGCATTGGAGATGTTAGGCTGTAATTTCCTTCTGGCAAGTATTTTGCTTTGCATGATGTACGTCACGTACCTGCATTGACTCGCAGCCTTATATCAGCTGGACAGCTTGATGATGCAAGGTATTTTGTGTCTTTTGGAGACTTTGCATGGAAGATTACTTGTGGCAGGCTTGTGCTTGCAAGAAGTGCCAAGTCTCGCAGCCTCTATCCCTTACTTGTATCTAGAGCTACATTGGATTATGTTTTGTCTGTGGGTTCTATTCCCCATGTATCCCTTTGGCATACTCGTTTGGGGCATATGCCTCTTAAAGGAATGAAAATGCTTCGTGCTTTGCAACATCTTTTGCCTTTTGACTCTTCACATTTTGATTCTTGTGATCATTGTTTATATGGCAGACAGACTAGAGATACACATAAAAAATCTGGTAAGAAACGCATGGGTGAGCCCTTGGCTCTTATGCACTCAGATGTATGTGGGCCCATGCCCTGTTAGTCACTTGGTGGGGCAAAGTACTTTGTTACTTTCATAGATGATTACTCACGTAAGGTTTGGGCTTATCCCATAAAGAGAAAATCTGATGTCTTAAGACACATTTCAGCATTGGCTTGCATTGGCAGATAACCAATTTGGGAAAAGGCTAAAATGCCTAAGGTCAGATAATGGGGGTGAGTATGTATCACATGCTTTTGAACAGTTTTGTGATGAGCGGGGTATTAAGCATCAATTGACCGCCCCTTGCACCCCTCCCCAGAATGGTATGGCTGAACGTATGAATAGGACCATTCAAGAAAGGGTCCATAGCATGCTTAGCTAGGTTGGCTTACCGCGGCACTTTTGGGATGAGCCAGTTACTACTACAGTGCATCTCATTAATAGGTCGCCTAGCAATGGCATTGACTTTTAGGTTGTAGAGGAGGTATGGGCAGGCAAACCCCCCTCTTATGATCATTTGCGTGTCTTTGGATGTGAGGCATTCTGCCATGTGCCCAAGGACAAACGCAATAAGCTCGATCCTAAAAGTGTCAAATGCATTTTCATTGGCTATGGAGATGCAGGAGAGATGGGTTACCGTCTGTGGGATCCGCAGGCGTGGAAAGTGATCCACAGCCATGATGTCATCTTTCATGAGGACAAAATGCATATGTAGCCTAAGAAAGTGGCTAAGGTACGCAGAGTTATCTTTCAGGAGGAGCCACCTACTCCCATTCAGCCCACTCCACGGCCAGCTAGATAGCGTGCAGTATCACCTAATGCTCATGGCCCAAATGCTAGACATGCTGATTGTTAGATAGGATATCGGTCAGGCAGCAAAGCCTAGGTTGAGGTGTTCTACTAGAGATACACGACCTCCTGACCGTTTTACACCTTCTATGGATTATGTATTGGTTACAAATGCAGGAGAGCCTCTCACTTATGATGAGGTTATGCAAAGGGGTGATTGTCACTCTTGGGAGAGGACTACGCAGTCTGAGTTTGACTCATTGCATAAGAATCAGACTTGGGATTTGGTTTCCTTGCGTCAGGGTAAGAAGGCTTTGCCATGCAAGTGGGTGTACAAGCTGAAAAGTACCCCTGGACACCCCAAGCTGGCATACAAGGCTCAATTGGTTGCTAAGGATTTTAAGCAGGAGCGTGGTGTTGACTTTGATGAAGTCTTTTCTCTTGTGGTCAAGATGACCACCCTACACTTAGTCTTGGCCTTGGTTTCACAGCTTGACCTGGACTTGTACCAGATGGATATCAAGATGGCTTTTTTACATGGGGATTTGCATGATGAGATTTACATGGAGAAGCCTAAGGGCTTTGCAGGCCCTGGCAAGGAACACCTAGTGTGCAAGCTAAATAAGAGTCTACATGGCTTGAAGCAGGCACCTAGGGAATGGTACCGTAAGTTTGATGCATTCATGCAGTCATAGGGCTACAGCTGCAGTGCTATGGATCCGTGCTTGTACATGAAGAAAGCCCGTGACGGTTATTTACTGATTTTGGTACTCTATGTGGATGACATGCTTTTAGCAGGGACAGCTCATGAGGAGCTAGATGCTCTTAAGACTTAGCTCAAGAAGAGCTTTGAGATGAAAGATCTAGGACAGGCCTCTCATATACTTGGTATGCGCATTACGCGCAATAGATCTCAGGGACTACTCTATTTGTCATAGAAGGAGTACATTCATAAAGTCCTTGAGCGCTTCTGTATACAGGATGTTAAGCCTATTGGCTGTCCATTACCTTCTCATGTGAAGGTTTCACAGGCCGATTGTCCGCAGATAGATGAGCATAGGGCCGAGATGGCTAAGATTCCCTATGCCTCAGTCGTGGGCAGTCTTATGTATGCCATGATAGCCACCCGTCTAGATATAGCTTTTGCAATTAGGGTTGTGGCATGTTATATGGCTACACCTGGCAAGAAACATTGGGATGCCATGAAGGGTATCGTTTATATCTATGTCCTTTTTTTTACAAAATAAACATAGGGGGGAGGAGCTGACAACTTTGCTTAGTTTGTCTCTTATTTTGAATTTCCCAAAGTCTATCCTCCACAAATATAAGTTGAGCCTCACAAATGCTATGGACCTTTAGATCCTCTTATGTTTCTTATTCCAAGTTCTTATGTTTAATAGTGGAAAGCATATTTTTCAACTCAACCAATGCCACACCAATGCCAAATGCCTTTGTCGTGAATTATCGTAGAGAGCTTTCGCTTTTGCAATGTAGGGTCGAATCTAGGGTTCTGAGCAAAGGAGAAGCAATGCTTTCTTTATGTTGTGATTTAGAGACGAGTTGCCTCTTTGATCTTGGGACCCTTCCTGATTGGTCTCATCAATGATGGAAATCTAGGCCTTAATAAGAGTATACGCAGCATTTGAGTTTGATGTTTTGATTCAGATATCTTTTGCCATAAGTATGTCTTCCCATTGGACAAACGCCCATTTCCCATCGGTAGCTTGAGATTAGACAATAATGATAGCCTCCCATAATTGATTTGATCGTCTTCTCTTATGGAGGTTGAAGGCCATTACTATAGCCTTTTCTTGGATCTTTTTTGGCCTAGCCCTCTTCACTTTTGTCCATGGCAACTAGATCCAGTTATGAAATGCTACAACTTGGTCTTTTTAAATTATTGAAGGATTTTTGAACATGTTCTTGACAGTGCGCCAATGAGGTCTTATTAAAGATGAAGACCATAGGCACAAAAGTAAGCACATAAGTCATCATTGTCTTACGAACCACAAATGTGCATGCAAGTTTTTGTGGATAGTCAACCGCTTTGCTAGGTTTATACTTTGGCCCTTAACCAATTGAAGTGGGTTTGAAGCATTGCTTCATGATGACCATGATATCAAGAGGACATCCTAGACATCAAACAATCACATTACATTTAATGTTTTTGAAGCCATATTGATTTGATCAATCTAGTTGCTCCTCCTTAAAGCCCAAATATAGAAGCCTATTTTGTGTTGGTTGATTTTTGAATCAAAGAGCTTGGCCAAGAGAAAATCAACAATGTATTTGTTAGCACTTACCAAATTTGATTTGTTGCAAAAAAAAAGAAGGATTGCATCACAAAGGGTTGTGCTCTTGTGATATAAAGTCCTTTGATGACACCATCCTTAAATTTCTAATTGAGTTTTTTGAGAAGGGGTTCAATATAATTGTGAAGAGGAGAGGCACAAATGGGCAAACTTGGCAATCATTTATGGGGGAAGGATTTAAATCTGAGACCATTTATATACACTATTGTAAAAGCATTTGTAAAGAGAGTTTCCACCACTTTGATGAGGGCTTCCCTAAAGCCCATGTTGGAGAGGTGATGAAAATCCAACTTATGTGGTCATGAGCCCTTACAAAGTTTAAGTTAACAAGGAAATCTAATGACAACATGATGTTGAATATGGCACAATGGATTTCACTTTCATAGACAAAGCCATATTGCCTAGGGTAGATGATTTTTGGGGGAATGGAACATATCTTAACAAACAACACTTTTGTCATTAGCTCGGCTTGATTAGGCCCTCATTAATCTCTAGAGGGAGAGGTATTAGTAGTGTGCAATAGTTGAGGAGATGGACGATGTCCTTATAGCACTCATTCTAAAGTGCTTAAAAGACTTCTACTAGGATGCCATTTAGGCTAGTGGACTTGAATGATTTCATAGTGAAAATGCACATTGGTTTCCTCCTTCGTGAATAGTTGGGCTAGTTGCAACCTTTATTCTTTTCATATGCAAGGGGGTGTCCTAAAAGAAGGTCTTCATTTCATTTCATACTATCTCTATCTGATGGGAGTGAGCCCACAATATTGGAGGCAACACTCTCAAATACTTTAAGGATGCCTTCATCACTCTCAAATAGAGTGCCTTGAGTATCTTCACTTCTTGTGATAGTCTCATTTTATTGATGTCTTTTGAGTGCATTGAAGAAGAACGGGGTAGGTGCATCTTCATAGGCCTCAGTAGATTGAATCCTCCCTTGTTCCTAATCCATAAGGAAATCCTCAATGTCTTGAACGAACTTGTGCAAAATGGGATCAATAGGAGAAAGATTAACTGCAAGAAGAATAAGGCTTCTACATCTAGCATAATAACATTTAGTTTATCACCTAGATCTAGCTCCATTCTTGCCATGATTGGCTAGTTGGTTGATGGTTGCAATGCACACTTGTTTGTTAGGCACCTTTCACAATAGCTCTCAGAGGTCCAAGTGGCATGCATGTTGTCAAGAAAGGTATTGTCCTTGAGGAAAGAGGTGTTAAATTGAATGGCGGGAGGAGCATGCTTAAACCTTTCCATGACAAAGATCTTGAAGCTACATAAGAGGGGGACATGGTCTTACATTATAATGTTAGGTATCTTGTACCTTGGACAGAGCCACCATGCACTATGATTGGGATATATTTTATCAAGATTGGCCCCCATCCATGTGGGGTTTGGGCTCCTAGCGATGATATGATTGAGTGTGTGCATAGGACCTTGAAAAGGGATTCATCTAAACCTAGAATCTCTCTATCAAGCCACTTTGGGAGATCTAGGAACATAATGTAAGACCGAATATTCAAATTGCAACACTCCATTGAGAGAAAATTTGGAAGGCAAATGCACCACATAAATGAGATTATCGCTGAAATGGATATCACTATCGAGAATAAAATCCTTTTCATTGTGGGATCCCATCGAGACTATATAGAAGCCTTTGCCCACAAATCTCAATTGGAGCAATGTGGCTTTTGTCTGGAAAGTGTTCCAAAGCCACCTTGTGAAGAATTCATATTGCCCTTAAAATACATGTACGGACTTGCAATTGCAAACTCAAAATTTCTTTGTTTGACGCAAGAGAGGGAGGAGGCCACCGATGCTTGGAGGATCTTCTTGTTTCCTATCATTTATGCTTGTTGAAATGAGATTGGTCCTTGCATTTGCTTCTTAATTACTACCCATGTCAACTTCTTTGTTGGTAGCATTGAGATAATCCATGAATTGAGGAGCTTCTTAGTAGCATGATAGAATCCATGGATTGGGGAGTTTCATTGCAGAGCTCCCTCTTCTTGCCTCTGCCATTGCTTGGGCATGGGGCCTCCGTGTCCTCTTGTTTGATCCTTGTGCTTGCATGCATGCATGCAATTGGTCACCACTAGGTGGCTTATTGATTGTTGTAGGTTGAGTGAAAGACCCAGTAACAAGGAGATGATGTGACATGCGTTTGTGTTCCCCATCTTCTCTTCGTGCGATTCATAAAGCCAACTCTTGCTGCTTGTAGCACATTTTCTTCGATCTCACACTTGTATGGAGCATCTCTACGAAACGAGTTGTCTTCAGGGAAAAGTTGTGCGAATGTAGTGGAGTTTTTGTGTGAATTGGATACAAAGAGAAGTACTCACAAGTTACTACTAACCACTTACTACTAACCACTCACAAGCAAGGCTCGAGGAGTCTCGAAATGGGGGACGTCACCTTCTTGCCTTGGCGGGAACGAAGCGCCTTGTATAAATTAATAAGCGCGGCACGCAGGATATCTAGCTTCCCGGAGAAGCTGCATATTCCTATTTGTAGGGCAGGCGTGCAACGAGCGAGAAGCCTCGCCTGCCATTGATTGCGTACGGGATATTCCTAATCTTCTCCAAGACCATACCTGACAGCGTTTAGGCCTTCCGCCGAGCAAGAGAGGATTTCAGATGCTGTCTTAAGCTAGGGTTTCGGCTGCTGCAAACAAGCGGCGGTTTCTTGCCGGACGGCTAAACAATGCCTACCCTTCGATCGCAGTCTGCCGCCATCGCTGCTCGCGTCGCGGTTGCTCTCTCCCCCGTCACGGGGGATGCTGCTTGTATCAAGCAAGAGTGTCCCAACGTCTCCTCAGAAGGTTTCGCTGGTCCCCCTCCATCCCTAGGACCCGCCACCCCTGACCAGGAGCTCGAGTCTGCCAGGGCTGTTTCCTCGCAGCATGCGCCCTCAGATGCTGACCATTGCCGTCCTTCAGAACGCCGGAGCACACGATTCAGTGCGGCGTCCCTTGTTGTGGGAAAGCGAAATCTTGAATTCGTCGATGAAGGTAAGGGTCCTTTGGCAAAGATACAGAAGAAGATGAAGAAGGTGGAGGATGATTCTTCCGAAGACGATGCGGTTCTAGAGGAAGGTTCCCGTCCTGCCAATGAAGCTGTCGCAGTAAATCCTGAAGGTGGCTCTGCAGGCAAGGAAAAGGAGAACTTCGTGGTAAGTGACTCGGAGGCGGATAGTGACGACATTGATTTTCATATTCCGCTTCACATAAGTCCCCTTAAGGATAGGGACCATGGGAAAACGAAGGTCGACGAGCATGAGGTTTTACTGGATGTTGCCAAGAGAATTTCACAGAGAGGCCGCGGCCGCGGCCGTGGTCGTGGTCGTGGTCGTGGTCGAGGTCGAGGTCGAGGTCGAGCTGGAGGGCATGGAGGGGAAGGGCGAGTTGGTGGGCCTGGTAATAGTGACTTTAATGGAGCTGCTTCTGTGCTGCTGGAAGAGAATGAGGCAGCTACTTCCACGTCAAAGCAGCTCTGTGGAAGTGACAGTCACTTTGCCTCGAGCAGTGTTGCCATGCAAGACAACATTAAAGAGCCGGAAACAGGAACAGCCCAAGAAGGGCTCTCTACTCCACCCAGCATTGGAGATGAAGGGATGGGGGTAGAACATCCAAGAGGCTATGCCAGAAGAGGCGGGCGTGGCGGTCGTGAAGCTGCCAGGGCCAGGTTTCTGCAGATTGCCAGAGACAGGGCAGCCCATTTCGCTCATTTTAATGCTGATGGCAATGAAGCACCTGCAGGAGCTCCTGCTCATCTTGCAGCTGCTCAGAATCGAAGGCGAAGAGGTCATTTACAACCGAGGCCAGAACCTGCACCTGAACCTCAGGCTCAAGTTGACTGGCCTGGCCCCTTCTCCACAGCCCGACAGTTGGTGTCAAATCGTGCTGAAGCAGCTGCAGCCCGTCGTAAAGACAGAGAACCTGATGCTAAGGTATCTCTTGTAGATTGGCTCCCAACCAGGCTGCCAGGTGACTCAGCTTTTGGTCTGTCTCAGCGGCCCTCTCTTCAAGAACTTGGACTTGATGTCCTTGCAAGGAATGCTGAGAATGTGGTTTCATTGGAGGGAGTTCCAGACTTTCTTAAGGCTCGCATCAGTGTGGCCTTTTGCAAACACAGGAAAATGGATTCTAAATCTCTTGCTCTTTTCTTTGAAGGAGTGCCTTCTGAAATACAGGCTCCTGATTGCACTCTTGTTTCTGAGGTTGAGTTGACCAAAATCATGGGTCAGCTATCTACACACAAGCTAGAGGTGAGCTGGAACATGTTTCTACTGCATCCACAAGTGTGGTTTGATGCTTTGCTCTGGGTCGGGAAGTTCTTGAATGTGTGAGTGCTTAATTGAGGTGGGTGCATATTGTGGAAGAATTTGATAATGAATGCAGTACATTGGATTATCCTATTGTTTTGAATAGGCCATGTTCTGATTCAAGCAGGCACTTAGTGTATTGTGCTATTTTTTCAGTGCTTGCAACTGGGTTTCTGTGGGCGAGCTCTATCAGATAACTGCTTGTTGGCAATGTTGAACCACAATTCCTCTCCCCTCTGTCTCAGTTCTCTCTCTCTACATGGAGCTTATAGGCTGTCTGACAAGGGTTTGAAAGCCTTATTAGTTGCCACTCCTTCACTCACTCATCTTAACCTAAGTTATGCCTCATTCCTGACCAAGGATGGGATTAAAGCTGCTATTAGCTCTGTTGGTGACAAACTGGAGACTCTTATTTTGGATGGTTGCAAGGAGCTCAATGCAAGGGAATTTGTTCATGAACTTGTCAAGATGCCTCAGTTGCAGAAGCTTTCCCTTGATGGAGTAAGTGGTGTTGATGATGAGATCGTTAGTGAGGTGTGTGTGCAACTAGGTTCTCAGCTGAGGGAGCTCTCCCTTACTCACTGCAGGTATGCTTACACCATGTCAGGGTTATACTCTTTATTGTTTGGTTAATTTAATCTGCATGTCATAATTCCTTCCTTTTTTGTGCTTGTGATGAGTGAGATAATTAACAAGGATCCTTTCTTGGCACTTCTTTTTGACATGGAAGGTTTGGGGCCAAGTCAAGTTTGTGTGTATTATAATCAAAACTTAATCCGATGCTTTCCAACGTGCGTGTCTGATAATAGCATATTCAATTTTCAAACTGTGTCAAGCTCACAAAAGAAACATTTCCAGAACTGCTGTTGATAGTTTAATCAATCCAAGGATCTCTATGCATGGTCCCCAAGCTTCTGTTTCTGGTCTCTCAATTTCATGAGTGACAGCCTGCATGGCTCTCTCCAGCTTTGTTTCTGCTCCCTACATGTGAGCAGAAACATGCATGCTGGGTTAAGATGTCTGAAGCAGAAATTAAAACTATTTCCAATCGGCTTCTCAGCTAACATTTGATCAGTTAATGTTACTGGACTGGTTTCCAAAGAGCTTGGAACTCCTTGATTTTTGTTCATTCTCTCTAGTGCAAACCACTTACAAACTCCAGTTGAACTTTGAACTTCCTCTTACACTCAGGAGCTTCTTTTTCTGTTGCAGCTTGCTTACAGATGCAGCAATGGCAGCTGTCGGTACATGTTGCCCTTCCCTTAAAGTTTTGAACCTTTCACATCTCAGCTTATTGACTGATATAAGCATAGCTCGCATTGCGGATGGCTGTAGGATGATTCAATCTCTTGACCTGACACGATGTAAATTCAGGTATGTTATAGGTTTTTATTCTGAATTGGATCGGATATGGTACATATGTGAGCTCTTATGGTCGCTTTTTGGTTTCTTTGCTTATGATTGCTTTTGTTTCTTTGCAATGAGTTTAGTGATGACGCTGTTGCTGCCTTTGTAACTGCATCAGGAGCTTAACTGATTGACATGTCAGTAAATTCTGTACAACAGGTAAGTAGTCCATCTGAGTGCCTATTGGAAGACCTGCTGATATTTTGCCAATAACATTCAATATGCACATGTTAACTACCTGAGGTTTTGTTCTACAGGTTGCCGATGGAACACTTTTGGCTCTTGCAAAGCATAGCTGTAGTTTGCAATGTCTCGATGCATCCTGGTGTAGGCAAATGAGTGATGAGGGCCTTGGATTTCTTGCTGATTCTTGCTCAAATCTTGTGAAGCTGAGTTTGTATGGTTGCACTCAGGTATTTGGTTTAAAGCCACACTGCAAGTATCAAACATAATTCTCTGTTAAGGTCCTTAGCTTGTGACTGTTTCCTCGTTTTTACAGGTGACAATCAAATTTCTCAATGGACATTCAAATCGCAACTTGATAGTAAATGGACTTTAGCAGGATTGGTTCCTTTACTGCTGTTGTCATCTGTTTAAAGAGGCTGGAGGAGATTACTCTGAAATTTGAGCATCTTTTTATCAGGATCATGATCATCCTGTTGCATGCATCTACAAACTGGCAAAAAAGTTTTGTTTGTGTACCAAAGAGTTTTTATCTGGTCTGTTATGGACCACCTTTAGCAGGAGATGTCCAAACCATTTGTGGTTGCATCAGGCTGTCAAACACAAGTATACATACATATATGTATGGCATTCAATCTGACATAAGCTCCTTTTTATCCTTGGCCTTTCTATTCAACCCCTGATGGCCTTAAGGTACTTTGCTAGTCTACCAGAGCAAGAACTACTAATTCATCAACAAGCACTGGTCCATAAAGATTTTATCTTTCTTGCACAGGAGATGAGACATTTTCAAATGGGACATCCATCACTGTAAGCCCAACTTCTCCCCAATGTACAGCTTCAACTCAATATGTCCTTGTTGCAGAAAGGGCTTTGTGTTGTCTACCCTTGCTGTAACCAACTGCATTGATTGTGAGCTTTGGCAGGAGATTTCAGGACTTTTTGTAAGTGTAGTCATGGATGTTATCTTTCTTGGGTTTCTAATGCAACTAGAGCCATGATTGGCTCACCATTTGTAATGGAACTTTGTGTGGTTGGGAACCGTGGCGAGAGACTCAAATATAGTGGCTGATGAGTGTCACTGCCAGCCTTGGGGTCATCAAGAGAGACTATTCTCTATTAACTCTTTTGATTGATTGCGAGTCCCTACATTGTCACCTCTTCCCCTGCCCCACCCCCCCAACCTTTTGTTTCAGACCTTCATGGGATTTCAAGTCAACTTGTGATAAGGCGTAGCAGAATGGCACACAAGAAATATCAATATGAAATTTTTGCATTCATGATATTGAAAGATATAACATTGAAACACATCTCATCTCTGGACCTCACCCTCGTGATACCATACATGTGAGGCTTCACCATTGAGTATAGGGAATCACATATAGAGTGGAAACCAATCAGAGCTCAGAGTCATTACTACTCCCTACATATGTGTTTTTGGTTCTAGTTCCATGGCATAGTTACAATGCTCATACCTTGATACACCACCCATTTCCTTCTCTCCCATTAAAAGAAAAAGAAAAACAAAAAATTTATTTGAAACATGACAAGTGAAGAAAATATTAGAGATACTAGTGTTAGAATATATGCTTCTAAGCTCTTGTTTTGGGCTTTATTATGTTGATCTTATGCAAAGTTGCAGAGGAAACATAGGATATGGGGGATAGTTGATGCACTTGAGCGTAAGTAAATGTCTTGAGACTCTTATTTGAGCTCTATTGTTGTTTGACTGAAAGCTAAGTTGCAGGACAAAATGGCGATGGAAGACAGAGTGAAATTTGCTTTCAGAAGCTCAGTTGCTTTAGATGTAGTTTCCCTTCATTTGGGTATCAATTCTCATATGGATATTAGTTTGCATGTCTTTATACCTCAATTCATGCTTGCTTTATCTTGTATGGAATTAGTAATTTGCTTGCGAGTATGATCAAAGCAAAAAGCTTATGAAGTAAGATGGAGGACAAAGTGAAGTTTGCTTTGAGAAGCTTAGTTGCTTTATGATGTAGTTTTCCTTCATTTGGGTATCAATTCTCATTTGGATATTAGTTTGCATATCTTTGTACCTCAATTCATGCTTGCTATATCTTGTATGGAATTGGTAAATTGCTTGCGAGTATGATCAAAGCCAAAAGCTTATGAAGTAACCTCTCTATCTCATTGGGATTGGTGGATATTGAGCTTGATGGTGACACCTACTAGAGTGTTCCAGTGTCTTTTCTCTTGAATCTTTCCTATTGCCATGTTGCTTTTGGTGTTGCTAATTTACTGGCGATTTCCTTCCATACTTTTGGGGGTATTGGTTGGATGCTATGTTGGTGGATGGGGCAAGTCTTGCGTCAGCACCTTACCCTACAAGGCAGCACTACTTGCAATTGAAATTCATGTTTAGGGAGGTAGGCTTCAAGACTTGGATTGGGCATGATGCCTCCTCTTGGTTGCCTTTTCAGTTGCCACACGGCTACTTGCAATTGGAATTCTTGTTTAGGGAGGTAGGTTTCAAGACTTGGATTGGGCATGATGCCTCCTCTTGGTTGCGTTGCCTTTTCAATTGCCTCATAGTTCTTTGGCTTTCATGGGCTTGAAATTGCCAACTGCATCTCGAATAGGATTTAGCTTATGCATTCTCAGGTGTAATCACTTAGAAGGGGAGGTTTTCCTAGCATAATTTCGTTGTGAGATTTTATGACAAGATCAAAAGTAAGATATGTTTAGAACTCCCCATAGTAAATATATGTCCATATGCTTTTTACTAGGAAGAGTAAAAGAAAGACCGTTTCATTTGCTTCATTAGATTATGGTACAAAAGGTTTACCATTTGCTTGGTGTTCATGAGGCACGGTAACTGCTTGAAAGTACCTTTGGTTGTCATTAAGCCAATTGTGGAGGAGGAGGTGAAGTGCGTGAAGAAATTAGCCATGGTAGTAGTTCTCCAACAAAACTTTGACATTATGTTACCAAGGTTCGGAGTTTACCCATAGAGATATCTATAGCAAATTAGGATCAAAGATTGCTATGCCCTATCTACTTTACCAAGTGGTTTAGGGGGTTTCATGATGTAGACTCCTTTGAATCATAGTTCGGACTTTCTTTAAGCACTAAAATCGTGGATTCTTAATTTGTATACTTAAGACACTATCAATCTCATGAACAATTGTCCAGTTTAGTAAGTTATATATACCTAAGTCACCTTGTGGTACAACACTTGTGTCTATGGTGTCCATCCCTTTGTTCTTTTGTGCTAGCATGCCCTAGAGAAGGGATTAATTAGATGTTGGGGATTTCATCTCCAGTTGGACTTAATACTTTAAGCCTCCTCTTTTACCTAGGGTCTCTTAGAACCTTCTTGTTCCATTTTCTCATTCTTTGGGGATCTTAGGACTATTTAGTTCGTGTTTTGTGTATAGTGAAATATTCTTAGAAAGATCTTTGTGAGGTCCCCATATGCGATCTTTACTTATGAAAAGATTTGAAGTTTTGAAACATCTACATTAATGTGTAAAAGGTAAAACATTCTTATTGAAAATGTGAATTATTGGCACATTTATACATTTACATAGCAATGAGTCACAATGAGTTTAGTATTAAAAATTCGTGAAATAATTTGTATAGATACATTTGTCCCTAAGAATTAGTCCAAGAAATAGGTGAAGCATGCTTTTTAATGATAAAATAATGCAAAGAATAACAAAAATAATGGAAAAAGGAAACCTTAATTTTCTTTTGAGAAAAAAATGAAGGTTAAAAATAATTTTAAAAAAAAGAGAGAGTATGACTAGTGAAGCGATATAAAGTAACTTTGCCTTTTTGGGGAGGAAAACAATGAAATAATAAGAAAACAATGTGATCCCTTCCTTTTTCTACCCATTTCTTATAGCTTCTATTTAAACTTTGCTCTTTAGGCAAAATCCACGAAGCATTCTTCAAATTAGATTAGAATTCTTGAGCTATGGGATCTTAAGGTGGAGAAGGTTCAACAATGTCCTTCATTCATAGTAATGAGAAGCACCATTCTTAAACATCAATAGAACTTCACAACTCTTTGTTGATCTTGTTAGCATCTTTTGTGAATCTTTTTAAGTTTGTCCATACTTGCAAAATCTCTAACTCAAATACTCTAGACCTTGGACCATTTGGAGGTGATTGGAACTAAATGGCTTGAGAATGAGCTACAAAAATTCAAACATGTTGGTTGAGCCATGCTTTGCCCCGTACAACAATAGATCTATGTTTGGATTTCATTATCCTTGCGTGCTCATACAAGGTGTCCCAAAGACTAGTTCTATGGCCTTGAAGTGATATAGAGATATGATGTAGAAACTCATCAACAAGGAGCCTTTGGTAAAGTTGAGTCTCTACTTGAGGATAAAGGGTATGCCAATGAGGCCATGAATGCCTAACAACTTGAAATAGTGGTAGTTGTGGGTTAACTTGAGATTGTAGCAATTCCGTGATGATCGACCAAATGGTAACAATCCAGTTTGAATAAATTATGAATTTAGTAAGCTTTTATTTTTATTAAATTCTACTTTAAAAGTATAAATTCTCTTAAACTCATGTACATGATCACATGTACATTAAAATCGTGGTAAAAGTAATCTTGAGTGTTAAAAATATGGTAAAATAAGATTTGACTTTAAAAAAATCATATTAACTAGGAGTTAGATTAAATAAAGCCCAAGAGACTCTAAAACAAACTCTAGATGTCACTTTGCTTTTTAAAAATGGCATGATTGTCTAATATTTAAATTATGCTTTCTGTTTGTGGTATTATTACTTTTGGATTTGTGTATGTTGAGGTTATCTTACTAGTTGTGCATGTAATAGCTGGACAAAAAAGAGGATATATCGGTAAAGAGCATTGGGATCCTCACACTAATGAGCCTTGAGATTCTTACGGGATGCTAGATAAACTCATCTTATAGGTTGAGGGTCTTGCACTTGTGCAAGAGTGATTTAAAGATTACATTGCACATCGAACAAAACCTGAGAAAGGAATAGAGAATAAATAGCATATATAAGAAGGACATAAACTTCTTTAATTCCAAATGAATTGATACAAAGATGGCTATGTCCATCTGTCCGTTTCCATTGTGAAGCTTAGATAGCAATCTAGATATATGCTAGGCGAAGAGTTTAAGGCTAGGTGGAAGAACTCTGATTGGGTAAAAGATAGATTATTGATGGCTTTAGAGGGGTCTTTTGTAAATCTCTCGAGAAGGAAGTCTAGTTTACTTGTCTAACCATATTTTAAACCTTTTCTAGTTGACCAAAAAATGTTCCCTTTATTGTTGGGTTGGGGGTGCTTTCCTCGAACCCTTGTCAAGGGGCCACTGGCCTCCTTGAAACCCCCCCGATCAAGGGTTGGTCTTGCGATCATAGGGCCCAAAAATAGGGGTCCTAGATAACTCCCACACCCTGCAACTTAATGCTATGTGCTTCGAGTTGTTACAAGCTTAACTACTCTATCTAACCCAAAGGTGAGATCCATAAAGGTTGTCTTTTTGCCATCTGATCACATATACATCATCTGATAAGTGAAGATCTTAACAATGTCCAAGCTCACATATGGCTTCTCTTCATAATGGGGGCCTTATAACTTTGAGCACCATGGATCATTGGTGGCATGTTACAAAGGTGGAGGACAGAGCATATTTAACAAGTGGTATGTGTTTTGTTTTGTTGATCACTTGAGCACTTGATAAGGCAACAAAACATTACTTGATGACTTGATAGGGAAAAGGACCAAGTGATAGGTGCCCTCATGAGGTAGGATGTCTATCGAGGTACATAAATCTTAACAAGGCTTTGAGCTAAAAAATCCTTTGTGGTATGGGAAGAAGTGCAATCATTTACAACCTATCCTTTTAGAGTTGAAAGTTTCCATCCTAGGTAGATCAGTTTTGGTTGCTCATAAGGGCGTGATGGCTTTGTAATAAAATTTCAAATTAATATATTATTATTTTTTGAAGTGTTTCTTCATGTGCTCAAAGGCTATGTTAATGAATCTTATGGAATAGATTAATAGATGGAAGTTGCTTTTATACATTTACATATTGTGGTAGTGTGCCTTGCTTAATTAGATAACTAAACCAAACTTCTCAAGGAAAGTAGGAGGCCTTTGTCTCAATGACTCAGAGCTTATGGCTAGTTGATCCATAAAGTTTGGTAACTTTCTTAAAGACTAGACAAAATGGCTAGAATGTGACTTTCCAATTTGGTAGGATAGGACCCACTTTAATGCTGTTCTAAGGGATCAAAGTGCAGTTGAGTACTAATCCTAATGGTCATGGAAGTTTAAAAGAAGATTCCACTTTCTTTGGACTAAGTGCTAAGTTCACTCACTTTTGCCTTTGATCGATTGAGAAGTGCCCTTGGGCATAAGACTACCTTCAGGGCTGAGTATTCCATACTTTCCTTGTGAAGTAGAATCAAGACTTCCATGTCTAATTAAATCCTTCATTTGCTAAGGGAAGACTCGATGCGGTTGTGCATGGACTTAAGAGTTTTTATTGATTACTAGATGACTCCTCAGGGTTTTGGAGTAGGCACCTCACATGTAGTATTAGAGCAAAGCTTAAGGTAGGAAAATCGGAAATACAAATAATTCAATAAAGATAACAAGATCTATTTGAATTGATCCTTTGATATCGATTTCCATTGACTTCCTAGTGTTCACACATAAAATTGGAGAAGAGGAGGTCCCTTGGTTGAGAGAGATCTTCCCTTTGATATATTAGGTAGCTGAGAGCTTGAATGGCTATTCATATTGAAAAGTTGTATTCGAGATTATGGAGAAGATATTTATGCCTCTAAAATTTCTATGCATTGGAGAGGGATGGCATATGCTTACTTTTTGGCCAAGTAATTGGATATACATGGAAATCCATTCAGGCAAAAACTTCTTCCTATAGTATGAGTTATGGAGAGTCTACTAGGTGGAAGGGTTAAAGATAGTTAACAAGTACTATTTGTATGTTTTATATGAGGATCGATCAATTTGTAGTATCTATATGCTTTATATGAGGATTGGTTGCTTGATATTGATAATAAGTTGGAATTTGAGACATTGTGGGTCTATCGGTAAAAGTGATGTAGATAGCACCAAAGAAAATGATTATTCCATGAAACCTAGTTTTTGGAAGTGGATGTTGCAGATACCTTGAAGTGCCTAAGAAATATGTTATTTAGCACACCTAAGAGAAGCTACTGACGTATGTAGACATAGATTGTGATACGTTCTATAGAGAAAAGATTTATGAAATGATAGTCTAAATGACTTGTAACTCCTGAGTTGATAGTTTTGCAAAATATTTTTCATAGATAAAAGAAATACTTATCGTTCTTGTGGAAACATGTGAGATGTCCCTATGGTGGATAGTTTATTGGTTGAAGAGATACACAAAAAATCTATGGAGTAATATAGAAATGGTCAAGCATTAACAACTCAAGAAGAAAGAGGCAAGAAATAGTGTGAAGGTAAGACCAAGGATTGTAGGTGCTCACATAGCAAATCCAGGTCCAAGAAATACATTAAATGCTCCCATTGTGGTAAAATAGGTCATATCAAGAAACACTATTACAAATGGAAGTGAGAGAAGAAAGATAATAAGGAGGATAAGGATGTTGATAGGAAAGAAGGTAAAGAGAAGATGATGATTGATTTACTTCTACTTTTCTTGCACATACGCTAGTTGCAATAGATCAATATTGGACTTTGATTTGGATGTATCTTTTTATGTGACTATTTATAAGTAGTGGTTTTGTTTATATGATAGTTTGCACAATTCAATCCATCTTGGTAATGATAATGTATGTGACATAGTTGGTATAGGTGATGTACACTTTGCTTTTCAGAAGGGATCTACACTTACTCTTTCGAGTGTTGCCATGTGCCCAACCTTACTAAATGCTTGATATGAATTAGTTAGTTGGATGACTTGCGATACTCTCCTACTTTTTGAAATCAGCCATGGAAAGTCCACAAGGATCATTTGTTGTTGCTAAAGGAGCCAAATGTGGCACTTTCTATAAATCCTCTTTAAAAATCATGTAATGGCAATAACTGAGCAACAAAATGTACCTTTGTGGCATCGATGGTTGGAACATACATCTAGAAAAGAAATGGAAATGCTATCTCATTTGGGTTGCTTGCATTTTCTTAATTGTTTAGATTTTTTTTGTTTGTGTGTACATTTGGAAAGCATGCATATTCAATCCATAAGAAACACTTAAACTAAAAAGGAGTAAGTGGTTTGACTTATTATACAATGATATATGTGGGTCTACATCTACAAAGTCTATAGACATCTTGCTTTATCATATTCATTAACAATGCAACTAGGAAAGTGTGGACTTTCACTATCAATAGGAAAGATGAGACTTTGCCTCTTTTCAAAAATTTGTGGCATTTGTAGAAAATTAGTATGGCAAGAGACTCAAGTATCTCACTGAGTATGCTATCTAATACTAGTCTTACTCAAAGGTTTTAGAATGAGGCTATGATGACTATTGTACATTTGATAAATAGGTCACCTAATACTACTTTGGATAGTGGCATTTATGAAGAGGCATGGTTGGGCAAGAAGCCCTCTTATGATTGCTTGAGAGTATTTGACTATGAAGCTTATGTACCTATGGTGAGATGGATTATCATGTTTGGGATCTAGAAGATAGAAAAATTGTCCATAGTCATGACATGATCTTCAATGAGAAAAAGATGCATAAGTAGCCTTGATGCAAGGTTTCATATCAATGCATATATTGATGGTTACAGAAAAAAAACTAGGGATTTGCCCCTACTATCCATGTCTACTATCTTGTCAAATATGGAATATTGTATAACCATATATAAAACCCACTGAATATACAAACAAATCTAATACTTACCATAATGAATGAAGTACTTAAACTTTATATGAAACATGTAGTATAGTACAAAGTTTCTAATGAAAGCATTTTGAAGATAATAGTGACACAATTATAGCAAATGAATATGTTTTAATTCAAATGACAAGAATAGAAGTGACATAGCTAAATGTATATTAGAATAGAGAGTACGAGGTCTAATTAATGGCATAACAGAATGTTTATATGCATATAAAGTAAAAAGCGATGATATCTCTAATCAGAGATCTTATCCTTGCATAATCTCTCCTTTGCCCAATGCTGTAACAAGAAAGAGACAATTAAAGATGTAATTTCAACATTTCTAATTAGCATATAGATAAACAATAATAATTGGCATATAGATAAATATTTGCTAATTAGTATATAGATAAATAACTGCCAATTAGTATACATGTACACATCTACTAATTAGTATATAACATAGTAATTAGCATACACTTATACTACTACTAATTAGCACACATGCATACATTTGCTAATTAGCATATAAACAAGATACTACTAATAAGACCCATGTGTACTTAATGAAAAAGTAAAAAGGAATACTACTCAACTTGCCAAAATTTTCTCTACATTTGAATAGAAATTTCAAGCAATTACCTTTTTCGAAGTCAATTTTGAAACTCAAGACTCAATAGTTAAAATTATCTAGTATAAAAAGATATAATGTTACTCATAAAGTGAAAACTTGACCTTTGGGATTGTCCGGATTCAACTTAGATCTCCAAAAATCTAAGCTACATTATGTCTGGCTAAAAAGTGTAGGAAATTAGGATTGCACTTATCTACCCACCTAAGCAGTTGAATATCTCGAGCTATTACCATAAATTGAGAATGCAATATGAAGAAGAGTTGTTCCTTACATCATGAAACATCTACTTACCAAAGGTTTTGATGAGATTAGCCTTGATGTAGCACCAACAACCAAATCTTGACAATACAATTTATTGCACTATTCTATGACTATAAAAAGCTCATATCAAGAGAACAAAATATAGAGAATAGAGATAGAACTATGTATATAACTCAAATAACATATTTTTGAGCTTTAGCTTAGCCTTTTATGAGTGGATTGAGTGATTCTCCTCTTGAGATGTTGAGCTCCACATGAGTTGGCATCCACTACACACCTTGGTGATGCAGTTGGACTACACCAAAGTAGTCCACTCTTAATTATGGCACCTTCATTATGCTGCCTCATCTATCCTCAATGGATTCACACTTAGTAACCACATGTATAATTTTAGTACTTTCATAGTATTTTATCATGTGGTAAAATAAGTTTTTTTTTTTGTGTAGAAAAATAAAGAAGAAGAAGAAGATTTTAGCCCTATTTCTCTATATGCTCAAGTCTCCATCATATGTGTGCTGTTGGTTGCTTCATCTCTTTCTTCTCTTGTTTTCTTACATGGTATTAGAGCAATCTTGCGATTGTGCAAAACTTAATCAAAGGGTGAGGTAAAGGTAACAAAGTTGAAAGAAATGCAAGCAAGGAATGGGTAGGAAGCTCTTCCATCTTGTTTGATTTGACTTGGAATATAGCCATAAGAGATTCTAAGGTTAGTAGGGATGTAGTTTCCGATCTCAATGAAATTTGTGAGCATGAAGAGCAATGCACATATTGCAAGTAAGTTATTTAGGGTTTCCCCCCAATAAATTTTCCCATTTGAGGTCATTTAGGCCTTCATTTTAGCCCTGCAAGTTACACATATAGGCATATGCGTAGGCTACATTGTTGGGGAGTAAAGGGATGGAGGTTGGAACCATGGGGTTTCAAAAATAAGGGTGCAAAGAATAGAGGTTAAAGAGAGGAAGAAGAGAGAAAGAAGAAACAAGTCACACACCAAATGAGTCTAAAGCCAAGCCTTTATATTATTGTTAAGAACAACGGTGCTTGATTAATCCCACCTTTACTATAACAATTGATCAACTCAAAATCATTAACCCAACATATACCTTGGCCTTGTTAAATAAAATATTGGAATCCTGCTCTCCATAAATCTCTATGGTAGGACAAAGCATCAAATCTCTATACTAGTTCACGAATTTTGATGGGAAAAGGTCAAACCCATCATCTACCAGAAGCATTGCCAATTGATAGACATGGATAAATATGCAACAAACCTTGTATGGACCTTATTTTTTATACTTTAGCCCTATTTTTATTGTGTATTAAAGCATCACTAATTTGCTCTTAAGTTGCTCCAAAAGCTCTCTAAACTTTTTTCCTTGACAAGTATAAAGCATTCCCTTAACCGGTTGGAAGCAATACCAATTGATAGAAATGGTTGAAGATGGAGAAAACCTTGTATAGGCCTAAATTTTATACTTCAGCCTTGTTTTTCCTATGTATTAAAGTAACAATGAACACTCATAAATTTCTCCAAACCCTCTTAAGGGTAAGTCTTTGGTAAGTAAAAGCAGCCTCCTATGGGGGAGAGTGAGATGTCTTGAATAGTTGCGACTCTCAAACTTCTACAGGTTCATATTGCTTATCTTCCACCCCCATTTCATCTTCATCCTCTTATTCAACATTGTCATGTGAGTAGTACATTCGCTAGCTCCTATATCTCATATTCATCAGCCTCACGTCTCTTGAAAACCTTGATCCATTTTCCTGCAATAGGGATCCTCAATGTTGTCCCATCCAATTCACTAAGTGAATAGGTAGCATTGTCATGTACATGTCTCGCCATGTATAGACCAAACCACTATTTAGAGATGTTGATTTTCCAAGTTGCTGTCATAAATCAAAACCCAATCATCATGCTATATTGCCCTTGGCTAGAGTCTATGCCTCCTACCAAACCTTTTCTTATCCTGAAGCCTTGCTATCCACAATCTTTCCACTACTGTCTCAATATCTTCTGGTCTCCTCTTAGTTGTCTAATGTGTAGAGCTAATAGTTCCTCTCTATGAAGCCCCTCCTTCCAAGGCAACACACTCCAAGTAGAAGCCACCTTTCAATAAGCATGATGGGATGTTGTCATACATCAATTCAATAGGCATGTACCTAGTAATTGCACTATGTGTTGTCCTTTCAGCCCATAAGGCGTATAGTAACAATCGAGACCATTTGTAGCCCATATCCTCCAACCATGATCTACATCATCTAGCCATGTACCATTTTCATACAAACTGCGAACCATTACATTAATTTTTGACTCATGGTCAAACAAAGCAACACATAGAGTCTCACACTGCCCAACCTTAACCATAGTTTTTGTTATAGCCCGTGCCCAGTGGTTCCATGTATAGTGACTTCTAGGGATAAAATCTGAAGTCTCATAATTATTATGATACGTTTGGCTAACTCCCGTATGAGTGTTGTTGCAAATAACTAAATTTTTAGTCATTATATCATCATTTTTCACATTAGCCCACTAATTTACAGCATCAACCCTCTTCAAACCAACATAAGCATTTTGCTGATAATCGGTCCATATGTCTTGCAAACCTGGATCCTCTTCTACTACATCAAAAAATTACGCGGATTACCAAGGAACTCTCTCTTTCTCTTTATTATGTCAATGATTTCATCACATGGAATTCATGCTTAGCAATACCAAGAAACTCTCTCTTTCTCTTTATTATGTCAATGATTTTATCTTCCATGATTTCATCCATATGCCTTGCAAATCGGGATCCTCTTCTACTACATCAAAACATTACACAGATTACCAAGAAACTCTCTCTTTCTCTTTATTATGTCAATGATTTTATCTTCCACAACCACTATGCCTTAGCTAAGTACGCATACACTAAGTAAGAATCATTTGGTGGGTCCCAACTAGTCATGTCATGCATGCTTTTCCCTACATGAGTCAATTCATTCTTTGGAACTTTGCTTTTCTAAGCTACATGCATTGCATGGAACCATATTTTAGTAATCAAGATAGTAATAACCTTTTTTGGTACTTTCTCTATATGCAAACCAAAGGTATCAACATCATCCAATGCTGAAAATGCATTTCACGTAGCCATTTCTTTCAACAATTCTTGCATGCCCCCTTGCCAAAGTTCAAAGAAAGGGATAAACCCATCTCTTGTGCATGGATTTTACCATCTTTCCAAATGATAATCTGTCTTTCTAATGCATCATGGTATGAAGCACATCCACACCTCTCATGTTGAGGTTGTCACATCACATATATCTATGCACAAAGCCTTCACATAGAGGCTTAAGCGATGCTACCTGCCCTTTCTCATCCAAACGTGCAACCTTTAGCTATAGGCCACACATTCCTTTCACCAAGTCATCCATAAGTTCCTCTTTTATTGTGAGCACAAGATGTTCAGCCATAGGAATAGCCATAGACACATGTGGCTTACCTACAATTTTGTAAAACTCTTCCCTTACTGTCTTTTTAAACACAAGCACTCTATTTTTCCTCGTAAATCTTAGCCCAAAAGAAGAAGAATTCTCTTTCCTCTTTCCAAATCACAAACTTACTCATCTTGATACCATAACTTCCTTTCCTTACCTTACGCTTGAGTATTGCATGCAATCTCTCCCCTTTGTAATCCACATTTGAAGTGGTCTAGATCAGCCTAGATTGCACAAATAGTTTACACCAGTTTGCTACCCTCAATCTCCCACAGTTTTCCTCTTTTACCTCCTTTGTCTAAGTTCCACAAGTTTCCCCCCCTTAAGCCAAACACTAGGCCACATGTAAACCATGACTCACCAAATGTTCCACTTGACTTGACTACTCAATTGACTTCCCAATATTTGTTACTTTCTATAAACTATGTCAGTGCAATGAATAAACTCTCCCATAAGCCTATCTCCTCATGTCCTATAGGCAGAGCATAAAACTCCGCAAGGTACAGGTAGTCATCCACTTTTAGAGCTTAGACGAAAGATCTCATGACAATGTATATGCATAGACATAGGCCTATGCATAATTTACACATACACATATGCTTATGCATAGCCTCTGCATAGCTTATGTGTATGTATAGGTGTATGCATATATGTATGTGTATCTATATGCACACATATATGTGTGCGTATTTTATGTGCATGTGTGTATGTATAGCAATGACATAAGCTACACATACACATAGACTATACATGTACATAGGTTATACACATGCATAGGCATAGGCATAGGCTATATACATAAGCAATGCATATACCTAGGCATTCATATATGCATAAGTATACCTAGAAGGAATGTGCACATGCATAATTGGTCGAAAGCAATTTCTAGGTATATTATAGGTTGTATTTATCATTTACAAATGGAAAGGTTACAAATTTTGAATATATTAAAGTTTGAGGTATTTGCTAGGTTTCAGACATAGAGGGAATTTGCATATAGGTTGCAAATTGCATTTATTATTATGCAATTTGTAAAAAAAGTTGTGTTTTGTTTATAGTGTACCTAGTATTGGCTTGGTTGTAGATTGCAGGTTTTACAACGTTGCTTGTCTTGTTGAAATGTTTGATAAATTTAACTAGATTGTCAATAAGAAGCTAGATAAGAATGATTCTGCTATATGAAAGTTCACAATGACAAATTCGTTGAAGGACAAAGGCATTTGGAATTACATTGAAGGAGACACGGTAGGGGCACTTGAAGTCCCCTAGCAAAATGATACTACAGAATAGATAAAGACTAAAAAGGATTTGGAGTAGACACAAAGTAAAGTGATATATTAGCTATCTATGAATATCATAGATAGTATAATGGGCTATTTGCAAAAATGTGAAACCCCTCCTTTTGCTTTGAAGAATGTGGTGAGGTTGTTTGAGGTAAACACAAAGACCAAAAAGTTGTAGCTCAAGTCAAATCTAAATCAAGTTAAAGAGAAAATTTGTCCATCAATGACTATGCATTAAAAATCAAGAGTATTGTGGAAGTTCTTAGTCTGTCAATGTAGCAATGAAGATGTTGTGCGAGCATGTTTAGATAGACTTGGAGATGAGTACAAGAGCTTTAGGTCATATATGAATACCAAGGATGATATCCTTGACTTTGCAGCTTGGATTTCTATATTTAATTGCAAAAGATAAGTGTGTTGATAGATTGTTTACTCTTAATGTAGGTAAACCTAAAATAGATGATCCAATGTGTGCACAAGGTGCAAGTATCGTGGGGATGATATTGAAATTTGACATAAGTAAATTGGTTACGTGAATGTGTAGCATTTGAAAAATATGCAATCGAAATATTTTGTAGATGGCTTACCAAAGTTTAGAGTTGATGAGCTGAGATGCATAAAGTGTATGCAATATGCCAATTCAAAAAGCACGCAAGCCATGCATTTTCACATGAAAAGCATGAATGCAAGGAGCCACTTGAGTAAATAAATATTGATGTGTGGGTTCCTACAAAGTTAGTAACTATTATAAGTGATTGCAAGTGCGATGTCTCCTTCATTGATGATCATACTTAAAAAATATGGGTTTATTTTATGCATGAGAAAAGTGAAAAGTTGACTCCCTTGAAAAGCTTTAAAGATTTGGTTGAAAAGGATATATAGTTGCATATTAAATACCTAATGTTGAATGGAGGGGGAGAGGCAAAGTACATCTCCAATAAGTTTCCTTTTTTTTGTGTGTGTGTAGAAAAATGGTATTCAAAAGATGTTTACATATAGATGTATTTGTAGATGTGGGTGTAAATGCTTTTTGGACTTGATATTGCATTTGAGAAGGTCTTATAATTAGTGCTTTTATGTTTTTAATTTACTCTTACCAATTGGAATCACAACCTCACTAACCCTAGGGGTCTTTGTGGTGGTGATATACAAGCTTGGCCAACTAGTATAGTGGTGGATATCACAAGCTCACTAATCCTAGAGGCATGCTTCATGATATACAAGCTTGGTCAACTAGTATAGTGGATATCATAGAAGGAAATCCATACAACCTCCATGGATGCCACAAAAAAATTCCCTTGAAGTAGTAAGTTGCTATTAGAAAAGCACTTTCCCATGTGCATGTTCACCATGTTCATATGCATCTGCTAGGACACCTCATGTATGAGGTAGCTATAGTTGGCACAACGCACAATAGGTAGACGTTCTCCCTTGAATGCTTCATGATGACTCTAAAGGGATTAATATTAAAAAAGGAAAGGCTTAGGGTTCCATGATAGAGGGGCGGTTGATGCAAGAATTGTTTCGTTGTTCTATGCCACATAATATTTAGGGGATCAATACTGGGAGGTACCTCCTCCAATAGACTCGGAGGAGTCCTCTTAGTAGTTGACTGAAATTCATATCCATCAACATCACCATCCCGTCTCCCCATGGGAAACCTTGGAATTAAGTTGAACATGGGAATCTTAGTTCTACTTCACAGGGGAAGTGTGGACAAGTCACCTCTAATAGTAATCTAATGCCCACCTAAGAAAGACCACTTTGTAATCAATCAAAGGCATGAGTGAGGTTAACACCGCACTTGGTTCAAAGAGAGTGAGAGATGGGGGAGAGTGTGACATTCCCCCTACCCATAAGGTAAAATCTCAACTCTGCCCCCTGAAACGGTGTTAAACTTGGTAACTAATCCTACTTGTATTGGGAGGGTCACGATTTAATAAGCTCTATCTAGTTTTAGAAAGTTACCTGACTTATCGGGTCCCACCTAGCCATAGACGTCCAATCGTCATGATCAAAGTCTCCCATTTTTCTTGATGGGTTTTCTTAGTCTTCTAATTAGCAAAGCATACTACTACACTGTTCATACATATAAAATCATTTTCCTTTTATTACTCCATTAAATTGGGTTCGTTAGATTCAATCTTTAGCACATAACAAACAATTTGGAAATAAGATAGTTTATTTCACCATCACTCCGCAAAGTGGTAGAAAATCGTCTTTCCACAGAAAGACACTATCTAGCCTAGGATAGGACTTCCAATCTCTCCAGATTGGGCTGTATGTGATTGCACTCCATCTGTGGTTAACAAGGAATTTACTAGCTTAGAGCCCCTCTAAGCTTCCCTGAGCCTCTGGAGTTGTCCTACATAACACCACTCGACCCTTTGCCCTCTCAAGTGCTTGAGTGATCAAAAACCAAAAACATCTATCTCTCTCAAGAGCATAGGACCCCCACCCGCACGTGAGTTTTTGCACACTCTGCAGAGTGTTAGGGAGCACTGGGATGGGGATCCCAATGTCTCGAACCACCACAATCCACAACTTGTCCGACTGTGCAAGCTCAGAATCATAAGAACCATAATTCATCATTCACAAATCCAAAAGCAATCATGACCATAAAACAGTTTTAACACACTTGTATGCAATGCATAGAATCTATGCTCTTTGTCAGTTTTCGTGTTCCTTTCTAAAAAGCAATTGATAATACTAACATGCTTTTATAAGTTTAAGTAAGTTCTAACTAATTGTGATTCTTTTTTTTTATGTACTAACCTGATTATCTTGAGTATTTCTCATTGACAGGATTGAATATCTTGGATACATTGTTTCCGCTAATGGAATCTCTGTAGACCCTACCAAAGTGAAAGATATCCTAGAATGGCCAATACCTAAGACAGTAATAGAAATTCGAGGATTTTTGGGACTGACGAGATGGTACCGAATCTTCATCAAGGATTATTCCCTCATTGCTGCACCCTCGACAAATATTTTGAAGAAAAATACAATAATCATTTGGACCAATGAGCATCAAGAAAGCTTTGATAAGCTTAAAGAAGTTGTAACCACTGTAGCTGTATTAAAACTCCCTAACTTTAGTCAACCATTTGAGGTGATCATTGATGTAAGTGGACTTGCAATCAGTGGGGTGCTAGTACAATAAGGAAGACCAATGGCCTATACTTCTTGAAAATTGAACCCTATGAGTCCAACTATGCCACTCATGACCTTGAGTTACTTGCAGTAATCCATGCCTTGAAACTATGGAGACACTATCTATTAGGAAGGGAATTCACTTTAGTGATAGATCATAAAAAAATCTTAAGTGGATCTTCACCCAAGCTGACCTAAACATGAGGCAAAGAAGATGGATAGAGATGCTGCAAGAATTTGATTTTACTATCAAATATCGTCCAGGGAAGGACAATGTTGTTACAGATGCCTTAAGTCAAAAAGCCTTTCTTAATAGCATTGTAGAAGTTTGAAGCTTAAGAACTGTATCCATACATGATAATCATGTACTTGAGCTTGTACACCAAGCTATTTCTTAGGATAAGGAATATGAAGGACTCATGACTAAGGTACTTCAAGGAGAAAGCTCTAACAAAGAAAGGTCTAAGATTAAGGATTATCATGCTAGCAATGGTTGTCTATATTACCATGATCGCCTTTATGTCCCAAAAGGACCAAAAGTGAAGACCAAGATCTTATAGAAAGCACGTGATAGCCCCATTGCAAGACATCCGAGGTATGCTAAGACACGCAACACAATTTGTAAGAGCTATCACTAGTCAGGATTAAAAAGGGATGTATTAAAGTACGTAACTCAATGCTTGACTTGTCAAAGAGTCAAGGTAGAAAGGATCAAGATTCGTGGAGAGTTACAACCCTTGGACATTCCACAAATGAAATGGGAGTCAATAAGTATGGACTTTGATGTTGGATTACCTACTGCTGCTAGTGGATATGATTCCATCATGGTAGTGTTTGATAGATTGACAAAAGTTGTATACTTGATCCCAGTCAAAACAACCTAAAATCCATCTAACATTGCTCGAGTCTTTATCAAAGAAGTATTTAGGTTACCTGGATTACCAAAGAGCATAATCAGTGACTGAGACTCTAGGTTCACCTCTAAGTTTTGGACTTGCCTATTGCAAGCAATTGGAATGCAACTATGCTTCATTACTGCTTATTCTCATCAAACTGATGGCCAAACTAAGAGGGTGAACCAGACCATTGAAGATATTCTAAGGTCTAATTGTGGTAAAGAATCGAAACAGTGGATTGAACATTTATCTTTGGTGGAGTTTTCTTATAACACTGCCTTTCAACAAACAATCAAGATGTTGCCATTTCAAGCCTTGTATGGGTAAGAATGTCATACACTCTAAACTTCTCAAATCCCACTCTCAAGGTAGAGACTTCTAAGGCCATGCTTGAAGAGATGGACTAATAAATCTAATTGATCCGACATGACATCCAAGCTGCTCAAGATTGGCAAAAGTCCCAACAAGAGTTCATTATCCTTGGGGAAATACAAAAAGCTTAGTCCAAGGTACTGTGGACCATATGAAGTAATCAAAGTAATGGGAAGGAAAGCCTACAAGCTTAAATTGCCACCCCATCTCAAGATTCACAATGTATTTCATGTAAGCTTACTGAAACCTTATGTATCAAACCCGATCATGTGCTTAATGACGAACAAATAGTTATGCCTGCCTAAGGAATTTTGAAAATGCAACCCAAGAAGATTCTAGATACAAGGGAGAAACCTCTAAGAAGCCGAATCCTAAGAGAACACCTAGTACAATGGAAGGATTATCCTGAAGAGGATGCCACTTGAGTCGATGAGGTAACCCTTATAAAAGAATACCCCTAGTTTCTCTCGAGATGAGGACATCTCGATTTTTCTAAGGAGGGAAGAATGTAATGTCCCCATTACTTACTTTATTTTAATGTGCTTATATATTCCAAAGAAAATTGATTTATGTTATGCATTTTTAAAAAGTAACTCTAATCATGAAATTGGCTCTCATTATAAGAGATAATTGCTATTATTAATGAGGTATTATATGCCAGTTCATGGAAGGAAGACTTGGGAGACCCTCCCAAGACTAGCTTATTAAGACTATGTTTGTAGTATAGAACAACAAAAAGAACTAGCCTAGTGGATAGTCACTTGCCAATTAAGTGCACTTGGGTGACGACACTGTCGGGATGGATGACCTCTCGAGAAGATTTTTCTACAAGCTAGTGGGAGCTTCTCATGTGCAGCCAGCCTTCGTAGCCCGTTGCCAAGTATGCCAAGGCCAAGATGCCAAGGTCTATGCCTTGGTCGCTGCCTTAGTTTTCACCTTAGTCGTGAGCCTTGAGTCTTGGAGTGGTGTTGCTCGACAACGAGACATGCGGTTCTTGTCCATATATTTGTTAAATTGATATCCTCGCACTGCGAAAATGGAGCCCCTCCCTAACGACATCAATGACATCATTAAAAAAACTAAAAGAGAACGTTCCCTCTTTATCATTGATGATATCATCAAAAATGCTAAAAAGCAAATGTCCTCCTTTTACCCCCCAGTTACTATATAAACAGGGGTAGAACGTCACATCACAAACACACATAGACACAACAATGACCCATGCAGAAGTCTCTGTGCTAGTTGACGTGACGAAGCTTTGTTGCAACCAACCTCTCTCTCTCTCTCTCTCTCTCTCTCTCTCTCCACATCTATGTGGGAGGGTTGCTCGAATCCATCAACTTCTTCCATGGCTCCCAAGAGACGTTGAGATGCTAAGGGAGATCATGCTTGGAGATCTCCCCAATGCGAGGAAGTGGTCGTTGATGAGGGAACTCAATATGATACTGAACCACAAGCAATTGTTCCTTAAGCTCAATAGATTTAGCAATAGACATTTCGTACAATTGTTTTGACAATGGCTCTTCGGCTCTAGGAATCAATTTTATTTCATGATCAACCTTATGATTTGGAGGTAGTTGAGTCAATTCTTTTGGAAAGACATCCTTAAAGTCATTGATCCAGAAAGGTAGAATGCCTTCATTATTTTTTTCAACCTTATTCAACCAGATCATGTAGACTGGGTTGACCTTTCTTCAATCCCTTCCTGAGTTGACTTGCCTTGGCTAGTTGGACTCTAGTTCTTCTAGCTTTCCCATATGCCTTTACGATTTCTCTTTTCAAGTCTTGAAAGATTATTTCCTCTTTAGCACATAGAATCTGGGCTTTGTTCTTCTTGAGCCAATCCATTCACAGAATGCAATCATAGCATCCTAGTGATAGGATTCAAAATTTTGCTTTAGTTATATGGTTGTCTATGAAGTTTCCCTATAATTTTGGTTGAGGCGATTTCCTTCCCACTAGCTAATTCTATTATCATTTTCCTTGTCCCTCGAGATTCTAGATTCAATCTTTTAACTATCTTGGGTGCAAGAAAGGAATGCGTGCTACCATAATCAATTAAGATTATAAACGATGTACCCTTATAAGTAGTTGGAGATTGAATTACTGAACATTGGTGGTCCGCTCCTTTCCTTTCCACAGTAGCATGAATGGATCCTCTTTTAATTTCTTCACCTAACGTGCATTCCTTAGTTGTCCAAACATGGTATTTACACGGGCACTAGCTGTTCTTCCACGTCCACAGCGTGGGTTGTTGTTGTTGTTCCCTCGACCTCTTCCACCAACCTAGTTTGGGCTAGGATTTTGAGGACAGTTAGGTCAATTTTCCCATAGGTGCTCACTTCTTCCACATTGGTATTAGTTTCAGATTCCTATCCCATTTGGTCCTTGGGTGATTGCATTAGCTCTACCATTTCGTCTAGCATTGTCCATGTCGACACCATGATTTGGGTAGCCCCTTCCATAGTTGTTAATTTGATGGATCCTTTGGCCATTTAAAGTGATTTCCTTGGCCATAGGTTTTTCTTGCATAAGAGTATCTTCAAGAGTCATTGGTATAATTGATTCAAGGCGAGTGTCCAAGGGTGGATTTAGTCCTCGGTAGAAGCTTGCAATTTGTTGAGACGTTGTCATTGGGGGTGCATATTTGCGCAGACTCACAAACTTAGAATAGTATCCTTCCAAGGTTAGGCTTGATGGTCATAAGTTATAGAATTCATTAATTTTGATTGATTCAAAAGATGGGGGAAGATAACGTCCTTTCAAAGCTTCTTTGATCTATTCCTAAGTTTGGGAAGCTTGTGTTACTCCTTTATCTCGGCGAAACTGTTTCCACCAAATCTTAGCTTTGCCAGTAAGACAAAGATGAGCAATCATGGGCTGATTTGCAATAGTAGTTTCAACGGCTAGGAAATAGTCGTCCAAAGCCTCAATCCATGCTTCTACATCTTGCTCCACCTTGGGTCCTTCATCGCTAAACCTAGGTGGTGGTCTCTGCTTGAGAAGAAACTTATTCTCTTGGAGTTCCTTGTATGTTTCATCAATTTGCACTAGTTGGATATTTTGATTATCTCTATAACTTCTTTTTCACAAAACAACGTGGTTTGCCCTTCGGTTTTATGAATTGATAAGATTTTGGGAGATTGGGATACTCTAGAAGTTCATAGACTTTACACTCCCGCCTATCGGGAGAATAACCTTTGTCTATTGGCCATACACCCATTTATTTCTCATTACAATTTTTCCATCTATATATTTTTCCTTATCATTTCAAAGAGTATCATACTTTTATAAAGTCTTATCAAGTTGAGGTCCTCAAGCCGTTTCAACAACTTGAGATGGACTTTCATATTTTTGTACATAGAGTTGAGTCTAAGTAAAGGTGAGGGTTGTACAACTCTTCCCCAGGTTTGGCCTTTAGTTTTAGCCCCTTCATAAGATTAAACAACTCCATAGATGAGTCTTCTCTAAGATAGCCATTGCGTTTTCCCTTAATTCCAACATGTTTGACTGGTAAGCATTGGAATACATGATCTCAAAAATCACTCACATAAAGCGTACTTCATCATTAACTTGTCAAAGTAGCTCAACTATCATCATAACCTGATAACTCACACTCTTCAAAAATAATAAAGAGACTTTATATTTATGAAAGTATTTACAAGGATGTATTGATCATATTATGATCTACCAATACATCATCTCATGGATCCTTTCCTCATGAAAAGTATCAAGGATCTATATTCTCATATCTTGGGGGATTCTCATGTATATGGCAAACAACATAATGTGGTGGCTCTTCGAGATAACCAAAACATCTCATATCAAAATAAGGCCTTCATGGTACTACAACAACTCTCTCGGGTGGTACTAATTGTAACACTTTTTGATATATCCACAAGGGTTCAGATACAGGCTCATCCCCAACGTTTAGTAACTGTTCAACAAAGGCACTGAACAAAATATATATCTTAACTATCCTTAGTTGTTCAGCCCATCGAATCCTCCATAGTTGGTAATGAAAAGGATGTTACGCCCATAATATATCTCCATATGTGACCTTTTCCTTGGCTAGAAATCTCTCATGTACCATGAGTTAGGATGAGGTTGCAAAAAAATTGAAGGAATAAATATCATTTCCATTATCTCAAATATAGCCTCGCGATATGAGAAATTATTCGACCCTAAGGCTACTTGATACATGATGGAAAAAATATCCTGCAAACGTGTAGCTTCCTCATCACTAAGTTCCTGATGAGCACAATGTGTATGCTAGTGTTAGTGCAAGATAGTTAACAACAATTTTTTTCAAACAAGTGTGATTATTTTATTAATTCCTTTTATACATTGACTAGTTAACCTTACACTAAAAGTTCATTTGAAGCCTAGGCTCTGATACCATGTGTGAGGTACTTCCTCCAACAAACCTGGAGGAGTCCTCATAGTAGTTGGCATATCCATGCACATCACCATACCATCTCCCCATGGGAAACCTTGGACTTAGTTGAACATGGGAATCTCAGTTCTACTTCACAGGGGAAGTGTGGACAAGTCACCCCTAACAACAATCTAATGCCCACGACCTAAGAAAGACCACTTTGTAATCAATCAAATGCAGGAGTGAGGTTAACACCACACTTGGTTCAAAGAGAGTGAGAGATGGGGGAGAGTATGACTCGATCCCCCTATCCTTAAGGTAAAATCTCAACTTTGGCCCCCTAAAACGGTGTTAAACCTAGTAACTAATCCTACTGGTATTGGGAGGGTTATGATTTAATTAGCTCTATCTAGTGTCAAAAAGTTACCTGACTTATTGGGTCCACCCATCCATAGACGTCCAATTGTCAGGATCAAAGCCTCCCACTTTCCTTAATGGGTTTGCTTAGTTTTCTAATTAGCAAAGCATACTACCATACTACTTGTACATATAAAATTAGCTTCCTTTTATTACGAAATTAACTTGGGTTTGTTAGATTCAATCTTTAGCACATAACAAACAATTCAAAAATCAAATACTTTATTTCACGATCACTTTGTAGAGTGGTACAAAATTGTCTTTCCGCAGAAAGACACCGTCCAGCTAGGACCTTCCAATCTCTCAGGATTGGGCTGTATGTGATCGCACTCCATCCATGGTCAATAGGGAATTTACTGGCTCAGAGCGCTTCTAAGCTTCCTTGAGCCTCCGGAGCTGTCCTACATAATAAGGGCACTTACCACTCCGCCATTTGCCATCTCAGGTGCTTGAGTGATCAAAAACCAAAAACACCTATCTCTCTTAGGAGCATAGGACCCCCACCCATAGGTGAGTTTTTTCACACTTCGTAGAGTGTTAGGGAGCATTGGGTTGGGGACCCCAATGCCTCGAACCACCACAATCCACAACTCGTCTGACTGTGCAAGCCCAGAATCATAACAACCATAATTCATCATTCATAAATCCAAAAGCAGTCATAACCATAAAACAGTTTTAACACACTTGAATGCGATGCATAAAATCTATCCTCTTTGTTAGTTTACATGTTCCTTCCTAAAAAGAAATTGATAATACTAACATGCTTTTATAAGTTTAAGTAAATTCTAACTAATTGTGATCCTTTTCTTACATACTAGCCTAATTATCTCGGTTTGACCATCCATTGTGATTATGATTTATAGCCGCAACCACGGTTTGTTGTGGAATAACCAATCCTTCGGGTTGAATGGGTTCAGGGTTAACTTTCACTTGCACTTCAGTATCATATTGAGTTCTGTCCAATAGTGGCTACTTCCTTGCATTGGGGAGCTCTCTGAGCGTGATCTTGCTCAGCATCTCGACATCTCTTGGGAGCCATGGAATAAGCTGATGGATTCGAGTAGCGCTCTCGCGTAGGTGTGGAGAGAGAGAGAGAGAGAGGTTCGGTTGGTTGCAATAGAGTTTTGTCATGTCAACCAGTAGAGAGACTTCTGCACAGGTCGTTGTTGCGTGTGTGTGTGTTTGTGACGTGACGCTCTACCCCTATTCATATAGTAACCGGGGGAGGGGGGTTTAAAAGGAGGACATTTGCTTTTTAGCTTTTTTGATGATGTCATCAATGATAAAGAGGGAACACTTTCTTTTAGCGTTTTTAACGATGTCATTGATGACATCAGGGAGGGGTTCCATTTTCGTAGCGCAAGGATACCAATTTAACAAATATATGGGCAAGCACTACACGTCTCGTCGTCAGGCGGCGTCACTCAAAGACTCACAACCAAGGTGGGACCTTGGCATGCTTGGGAACAGGCTACAAATGCTTCGTTGGTGCTGTTGGCTGTGCGTAAGAAGCTCCCACTAGCTTGTAGGAAAATCTTCCCAAGAGGTCATCCATCCTGGCAATGGTGTCACCCAAGTGCACTTAACTGGCAAGTGACTATCCATTAGGCTAGTTCTTTTTGTTGTTCTATACTACAAACATAATCTTAATAAGCTAGTCTTGGGAGGGTCTCCCAAGTCTTCCTTCCATGAGTTGGTATATAATACCTCATTAATAATAACAATTATCTTCATAATGAGAGCTAGCTTCATAATTAGAGTTAGTTTTAAAAAATGTACAACATAAATCAATTTTCTTTGGAATGTATACACACATTAAAATGAGGTAAGTAATGGGGGCATTAAAAATACAGTGACATGCGATCCCTATGGTATCTAAAAGAGGACCCTCGGATGGTTGGAGAGGTCACACAAGGATAGTGGATTGAACAGAGGATGGATAACTCCATTGCAAAAAAAGGCAGGTTTTATATGCTACATCATCCAATCATGGAGAAGTAGCTTAGTCAATATGAGGCTAGAAAGGACCAATGAAAGTTGGAAAGTTAGGCTTTTAAAGAAGCTAAAAGAACATGATCCATGTGATATCTAGAGAAATTGGAGGTATTACCCACCTTCATGATCCCCAACTAGTTGTATGAAGAGTTAAAAAGAGATGCATAGAAGGAGATAAATTTAAACATCGATGAATGGGAGTTCTATAGGGGCTATGTACAAAACATAACCAATTGTTGGGATGAATTACTTTGTTATGCATGCTTACATGAGAATCAAACATTTATTGAAGGTCTATCTTTGCTTTCCCTTTTTAGTACAAGCCATATTTCACCTTATAATCCTTTGAGCGGCAACTTTGGGTAGAGTATGTGGACCAAGGATCACACTCCTTTTATTATGATGTAATGGAAAAGTTTGAACAAGAGTCACCAAAGGACCATGGATGCAAACATTGTGGTGGCTGAAATGGAGTACTTTGAGAAGATCCAAGAGATTTTGGGGGTTAGTTATTGCAGCTTCAACATGTTCGTCTTGAATGTCCAATGGCAAAAGTGGTGATGGAGGATCCAAGGCTAACTATTCAAAGGGAACCTTTGGGATTTGTGGAGATGAACTCCACAATATCCTAGGTGTTTGGATCTATGAAACACCTATTTTTCCCAAACAATGTGATAGGATATATAGACTTTATTACCTTTCACTTATATAAGCCATATTCAACTCTATGTAACTTCCTCATATGGATTTTTTCCTTGCAAGATATTTTTAATCCTTATCCATTGGATGAGTGGTGGCACTATGTGGTGCAATTAGCTTTACTCTCTCATAGGTTGTATAAAAAGCATAACCTAATTGAAGCCAATAATGACTCTACTCAAATGGTTGGATCAAATTTAGATGTGAAAAAAGATGTGGAAAGCTACCAACAAATTTGCAGAGTTTGCTGACTTAATTGTTTATCAAGGTGAGGATAAGTAAGCAATTGCTTATATAGATGAGGATGAGGACCTCAATGAGAAGGAGTTTGAGCTTGCTCAAGGCGGAGAGCTATATATAGATATCTAGGAATTTTTAATGATTTGCACCAAAATGAAGTACATGACAATACTTGAGCCCTAAAGCCTTGTACAAAATAGAATCCCAAGCAAGCTATGCATTTAAGATAACCAAGATAAGGTGGAGGATAATCTTTAGAGCCCTAAATCTTTGTACAAGTAAGCTATGTATTTTAATACAATTCAATATTTTGAATATAATGAAGAAAAATATATGAGAAAATTCTACAAACCTCAATTTGTTGCAATGACATGTCTTGATCAACAAGAAAGGAGAGAAGAGGGAATTGAAGATCGAGAAAAGAAAAAGGAGAGAGGGAGAGACAAAGAGAGAAAGGAAGGGAGCAAGAAAGAATACTATATATTAGTGATTTGTTTGTTTCTTAGAGATTTCTAGTGTAGTTGTTAGCATGGCCCAATGTTACACACATGAGGAGATGGACCATGACTTTATACAATGGTAGATCGTGATGGTATGAGAGTCATTATTGCAATATACTTCAAGCATAGAGACAAAACAATGGAGTCATAGCATTGTACAGAGTCAATGCGCTCATCATCAGTGCTCCTCGGCTTCTTGCAATCCATAGGGTTATATTTCTTAGGAAGGTAGTGATATTGTCTCATCATCTTAGCAAGGCTTAGTTCAATGCTACCCCCCTCCTCTTGACATTGTAGGCCAGAAGGCCTCCACATGACTGTTGATCCATTGATCAATCACATCCAAATTCTACCATGACTTCTCATCCATCTTCATCTACAATAGGGAGGTTGATGTGAGACTTTCATGACTATGGCTTTGTATCCAAGAGAGAGCATGGTTGCTAGTGGTAATCCTCCCTACTATGACTCCAAGACTACCACACCCCACAAGATTAGCATCTCTAAGACCCCTCCTAAAATGTTCAACATGGTAATTGACTATATAGGTGAGTTGGTGATGAACAAAAAGGGGAAGAAAATCATCACTAGGTTGCATGAGCTTATCATGCTAATATTCAATAATGCCATGTGAAAAGGGGTGTAATAAGATTGTGTATGAGTGTAAATAGGGCTTAGGGTAGAGGCTACCTACCACTATCTTAGTGGCCTATATAAAGAGCCAAAGTGAAACTTCTTCTCCCTGATCAAGGACTATCTAGTTCTCCCTATAAGCAATTGAATTAGCCATATTATGCTTGTATGTCCACACACACACACACACACACACACACACACACACACACACACACACACACACACACACACACACACACACACACACACACACACACACACACACACACACAGCACGCACGCACGCACGCACGCACGCACGCACGCACGCACGCACGCATGCACGCACGCACACGCACATGCAAGCACACGCATGCACGCACGCACGCATGCACGTACTCACATTCCTACTATCTTTCCCCTCTTATACACATTTGTATGATTGAATTGTCTTTTTAGCTATTTATACATGTGGAAACCCACAATTTTCTTGTTAGATTCACAAGCTATCAACCTCACTCTACTACCATGGTCTTTACACCTTGAGGATGACACACATACTAAAAATAGATGAGATTGGAAATGATGAAGGGAATATAACTTGTTCATGATCCGCTTTTACACATTTACTTAATTAGTGATACACATGTAGGTACATACACTAACACTCACTTACATACATATATTGACATATGCATCTTGAATTTAAGCATAAGATTGTAATGTCTCCTTTCCCCATTGACATATGCATCTTGAATTTAAGCATAAGATTGTAATGTCTCCTTTCCCCACTCCCCCCCCCCGGCCCTCCCCCTAATTTTTAAAATTTTTTAAATCTCTCCCTCTCTCTCCCCCTACCGTGGCATGGAGAGAGAGAGAGAGAGAGAGAGAGAGAGAGAGAGAGAGAGAGAGAGAGAGAGAGAGAGAGAGAGAGAGAGAGAGAGAGAGAGAGAGAGAGAGAGAGAGAGAGAGAGAGAGAGAGAGAGAGAGAGAGAGAGAGGGGTGATGTGTGGGAGCTAGGGGGCATGCAGCCCCCAGGTCGCAGCGGATAGCTGTGCCCCCTATAAAACCTCCCCCTCCTCCCTCGCACAGGGCACCGGACCCCCCCCCCCCCCCCCAGAGAGAGGAGAGGAAGTGAAGAGGAAGAGGAGAGAGATAAAGGGGAAGGAGAAGAAGAAAAGAAGAAGGAGAAAAAGAGGGAGAGAGAGGAAAGGAAGAAGGAAAAGAAGAGAGAGAGTGGGAAGGAGAAGAGAAAGAAGAAGTATAAGAAGAGAATGAAAGAGAGAGAAGGGAGAGGAAGAAGAAGAAGAAGAGGAGAAGGAGAAGAAGGAGAGGAGAGGGAGAGAAGAAGAGGAGGAGAGGAGAGGGAGAGAAGAAGAGGAGGAGAGAGAGAAGGAAGGAGAAGAGGAGGTAAAGAAGAAGGAAAGGAAGAAGAGAGGGAGAGAAGAAGAGAAGGAGAGAGAGAAGGGAGAGGAAGAAGAGGTAGAAGGAAGAGAGGGAGAGAAGATGAGAGCGGAGTTTTGATGCCGAAAAGTGCTTAAAAATAGCTAAAAATTATGAATATCAAGGGAAAAATATTCAACGTCGAAGGCGGCAGCTCCAGCTAGGACGATTTTAAGCGTCAAGTGCTTAAAAGGCGCCCGAGCGACACTTGTTGATTTTTGATAATTTTTCATACTGCCGTGCGGGTTGTCAGGAGTTACCGGCCAATGCGGGACGTCAAGCCAAAAGCGCAAAAATTTACAGCACTCGATTTGGACACCGGACGGGGAAATGGCCACAAAATGGTCAAGATATGAAAAGGTGGACACTTAGGAGGCCAAAATTAGGCATGCCTTTTGAGTTTGGACCCTCCCCTCCCAAAATTTTATGCACCTCTTGATCATAAAATGTGGAGAGAGAAGGAAGACATGGCGTGATCAAGAAATGGCGCATTTTTCGCTCTCTCTCCTCTCTCATCATGATTGTGGGCTGTGAGTACCCCATGGAACAGACATTGGGGCTGATCTTCTCCTTCTTGGCCGATCTTATCGTCGCCCTTCGCCCGTAGAATGGTGGATTGAATGAAGAGAGCCAATTCTAGCCTTTCTCTCGCCTCCCTCTCTCTCCCTTAAGGGACTGTTCTTGTGTGGAAGAAGACAATGAAGAATGATGGAGGAAAGCTTGTTCGGATGAGACCGGATTGCTTCCGGATGGATGGAGACATGAAGAGTACTGTTCTTGAAGATGCTGAGCATTAAATGCATGCTGGAAATCAGTCCCGTAATCAAGACCAAGAAATCAAGACCTGAAAATAAGCGGTAATGCTATTTTTACAAAGAAAAATGATCTTTTTATGGTATTTACTTTATGAAATCTTATTCATATGGGATGAAAGTTCTTTATGACATTGTTTGTCATGAGTTTGATCAGTTTATGCTCTGAAAATTAGAAAATATAAGGCTACATGGCCGGAATTAGTGTTAAAATGCATGAAAAACACGCGTTTTAAGGGTAAAATTGGGGTTTTTGCTACATAAATGAGAAATATGATATGTCACACCAACTAAATCTGAGTTTTTACTATCAATGAACCTAAGGGCCATAGCCCACAATAAATTTTCATTTTCAGTCATCATTTATTAAAGAAAATAGAGAAAAATGACCAAAAATGGGTTTAAAAGTAGAGAAAAATAGGAAACGGATTGAGAAAAATTAGGGAAAATTATATCTATGTTTGTGCAATGTATAACAATGGAAAAACACGAGGTTGGCCTCAGTTTGTCCTAGTTTTTATGTTTTGTGTGTATTTATCGTTCTTTTAAAAGGAAAAAATGCATAGAAACCCTATCTAACTGATTAATGATGCAAAATGCTAAGAGTTAGATGAAAAGGGATTGAAACATTGTAAGATAAAGAAAAGATTTGATTTATGCATTACACTTGGCATATAGGACACGGTTTAAATAAAGAGGATGGTAGCATGAGCACATGGCTCGGTGCCTCCTTTCAACGCAGCATGCGTTAGTGAAATTCATGGAAAGAATGCTTTATGCACCATGCACGATGCTGATTTTTCTTTTGTCTGAGCACATAGCCATACACGATTTGCATTAAGCATAATAATTAAAAGGTATCAGAGAAACCTCCTAGATGCATGGCACCTGTCTTCCTTTCAGGTCCCATCAGTGGTGCATTTTCCGAGAGCTACTTATAAGTGGTGGTTTTCGGATCTAGGGTTTCTAGGGACCAAAAGGAAGTTGGCTTATGTCCTTTGACAAGGACCGTCAAGCCAAAATCCAAAAAGCAGAACGTGCTGAGAGGGCTAGACGGCGGTTAGAGATCGTAAGTCATTATTCTCCTCAAAGGAGTAGCCTAGTACGCATACGAAGCCGTGGTCTTAGTCACCCAACTGCTCCACCTATTCCGTTAGGTGCAGGAGGAAGTGTAAGTTCTTCCTCTCCTCCACCAAGTCTACCCACTTCAAGTGGGGGGTGAATTCACCCGTTCAAGCTCCTATTGATAATCCGATTGTCGCCATAGCACAGCCTATTGCGATTCCTGCAGGGACGCCGGATTTACTAGCCTTAGGAGTTCCCTTGCCCATTTTTAATGGGTTAGTGGAAGAGGATGCAGAATTTCACATTTGTGAATTTCAAAGATTGATGTTCAATTATCGCATCCAAGATGAGGGACATCTCATGATGTTCTTCAATATGACGTTAAAAGGAAGGGCTGTGGTATGGTATCACAACATAGAGTCTGGAACCATAACCACCATTGATCAATTCTATGCAGCTTTCCAAGCAGAATATGGCCCTGAAAGAGGTGGCCAATATTGGTTGCGGGTCTTGAACATAACACGCCAAGACCCTCATGAGAATGTGAAAGCATATGCCAAGAAGTTGAAGGAAGTATTTCGTAAGTTGCAAACTTACATTCCCATTCCGCCGGCTGCCCAATTGCAATACTTTTTGCACGGGTTGGATTTTAATATCCAAGCACAATTGAGTAGTGTGGCATTGGCAGATATAGACACCACTATTACGCAGGCAGAGGGAGTAGAAGCACGATTACAAACGGCCTACTCCTCTCGAATGAATGCTAATGGGGGTTTAGTACCTGGCGGCAATCCATCATTGACGAATGGAAGTCAAGGGATGCCTATGACTAACCCTAATGGGAGAGGGAGCATGGTTCAGAATGTACCTTTATTGCCAGCTCCTCCCAGTGTGACTATGCCTATGGCAAGTCAGTTGGCTCCACCAAACGTTGGAGGCCAAGTTTCGAATTCTAATGTTGTTCCTGTGGGTCCACACCCAATGCCAAATCAGATTGTTAGGCCAATGGAACGACGGGTCGACGATCGAGGCTATGAGTTGAGTGCATCTAATGTCCTTGGTGAAGTCAAGGATATGATGAAGCATTATACCGATATGATTTTCGAACAATATCGACAAATAGCCATTGATGTTAATTTCTTGAAGAAGCAACAGAATCTAATAGGGAGTCGATGCCTTGAAGAGGGTGGACCCTCAAGATTGAGTTGTAAGTGGTGTGGTGGACAGCACTTTCCTAGAAACTGTTCAAATGTGAAATGTGACATTTGTGGGAAGTCGGGCCATTTAGCCGCTACCTGTTGGAGTAAGATTAGTTCTCTCCAACAAGGGAGTAAACAGCCGGGCCCAGTGAATCATAGAGCGCAAGGAAATAACTTGCAGTAGAATGATGCACCAAGACAAATATTGCAGAGGGGAAAAACAATTATAGAAGAGTTGCCACAAGGCAACGGAGTCAGCCTTATTGAGGCTGTACGAGTCAATGATGCTGAAACCTCTAACTTAAGAGCTGTGACAAGAGGCCAAAAGGCTTAAGAGGTTGACAAAGATAATGCAAAACCAGTTGAGGCAAACCCTAAACAAGGGGATAAGGGGACGCAAGTCCAGATCCCTAGCATAGAAGGGGGACCGCTAAAGCTGGTTGTTGACAGAAAAGGCGACCCTAAGAAGGATGAGGAAGTGCCAAGAAAGAAGGCAAGAGTAAGAAAGAAGCACCAAAACCGGTCCAAAGATCAAAAGAGAGGATGGTTTGGCGGGAAAAGAGAGCTCTGGCTAGTTATCATGACTTTGATTTAGCAAGTTCTCTCTGTGAAGTTAAACCAGATGTGAACCTCTTGCAATTGATCAAATTATCTCCAGGAGTACGCAAGGAATTCAAAAAGATCTTGCGTATTGGGTATATTGTAGAACCTTTGGGCATAGCACGAGTAGGGGAAGATTGGTTTGACCATGCTGAAAAGAACTACCCTAGGGTTCCACCTTATGTGGATGGAATATTAGTGGAACATGCCATTGTAGCCATTGGATCCTCCGTCAATATCATGAGTTCAAAATTGATAGAGAGGCTAGGTCTAGGCATCCAAAAAGATAGCTCCACCCTTCTTAGAATGGCTGATGATAGTCTAAGATAACCAAAAGGTTGCGTTACTAGAGTCCATGTTACAGTTGCGAGTGTAGAATGTTTCTTGGACTTTAGGGTGATAAGATTTGCAGGACGTCCTAGCTATTGGGTTTTGCTAGGTAGACCTTGGATCTTACAAACAGAATGTCAAGTCGATATACCCGCCGGTCAAGTGGTTCTAGGTCGAGGTGCTAATCGAGTAATAATCGATGCTTATCTTGAGTCTCCTCAAAGTGAGAGAGCTCCTTTATCTTCCACTGAATTAGAGACAGTAGATGATCCATCTGATAGTGAGACATCATCCAGTGATGAATCTAAGGAGGGGTCCACTATAGAGGATATCTATCAGATAACTATAAATGAGCCGATAGAGCCTCAAGATAGGATAAGAGATGCGGATGTGATTGAGTTAGACCTTGGCGCGCCGAATGATTCGCGGCCAATTAAATTAGGTTCCATGCTCAGTTCAGCAGAAAGGGAGGACTATGTGTCCCTGATTCAAGAATTTTGCGATATCTTTGCTTGGAGCTATGATGAGCTGAGAGGTATTCCTCCCAGCCTGGCTCTTCATACTATTCCTGTAAAAGAAGGCAGTCGTCCTGTGCGTTAGAAAGTAAGGCATATGCCTTTTGAATTGAGGGACGGGCTGTTTGAGCAGTTGTAGAAGTTAAGGAAAGCTGGGTTAATCTTCCCTATACAACACACAGAATGGTGTCACTAGTTGTTATCAGGAAGAAGAAAAACAACCAGATCCGATTATGTGTGGATTTTAGAGAGCTGAATAAGCAGACGGTTAAGGATTACTACTCGTTGCCATTTATTGACCAGATCTTGGATCAATTAGCGGGTAGGGAGATATATTCATTCATAGATTGCTTTGCAGGATATAACCAGATGGCAATTGCAGAGGAAGACAAGTTGAAAACAACTTTTATTATTGTCTTTGGTTATTTTGCGTACCATGTGATGGCCTTTGGTTTGTGCAATGCACCTAGATCGTGGCAACGAACAGCAGACAAGACCTTTGGTGACATTTCCCCAAATGAGTTGAAAGTATTTATTGATGACCTAGGGGCACCCACTGTAAGGGAAAGGATGTTGGTTATCTTAAGAAAATGCTTTGAGCGTTGCAGACAATTTTGTATCGCTCTTAACCCACGGAAGTGTGTCTTTGGAGTGCCTTATGGGCTATTGCTAGGCCATGTGGCCAGTTCAATAAGGATAGCAACTGACCCTGAAAAGATCAAGGTTATAGTTGCTATGAGTCCACCACACACTCCGAAAGAGGTTCATAGCTTTCTATCGTCGATAGGGTACTATCGGAGGTTTATAAATGCCTTGGCAGAAAGAACGTTGCTATTAACAAATTTATTATCCTTTAGCTGTCTATTTGAATGGAACGACCCTTGTAAGGTAGCTTTTGAGGATGTGAAACAGGAGCCAGTAAAAGCACCCGTTTTGAAAGCACCTAAAAGAAGCGAGGTGTTCTACATATTTTCAGCAGCCACCATCCATAGTATTAGCTGCTGCTGTTTAGCCCAAATTTGGGAGGACAAGTGGTATCATCTGATAGCTTTTGCTAGTCAAAAATTGGGCATTTCAGAGATCAATTATACCTACATGGAGAAGTTGTGTCTTGCGATGGTCTTTGGGACTAAGAAATTCAGGCACTACATCCTCTATGAAAAGTTAGTGTTCTATACAAAGGCGAAAGGGCTTAGATTGCTTATGAACAAGCTGCAGTCGCCTGATCGTTTGGCAAAGTGGTTAATCACTTTGCAGGAGTTCGATTATGAGATTAAGAGTAAGCCATCGAGGTTGTAGGATACTGTGGAATGCCTTGTGGATTTTGGGGAGCCGAAAGAGACTTTGGCTGAAGGAAATGATATTGAGGAAATGTTTAAAATTGATACAGCTTCTATCCCATCTTGATATGCTGCTATTATGCATTATCTATCAACAGGAGAGACGAGAGCTGGTTTATCAAAGTCTGAAAAGAGGAAAATCAAACAATAAGCATTGAAGTTTTCCTTGATCGCAGGGACACTATATCAGCAGGGTATTGATGATATCTACCACCAATGTGTGATGCCTGACGAGGTTCCTTTCATCTTGGAGTAGTGTCATGACTCTGCATGTGGAGGTCCCATTAGAAGAAGAGGAGGGAGAGAGAGAAGAGGAAGAGGAGAAAGAGAGAAGAGAAAGAAGGAGGGAGAGAGAGAAGAGGAAGAAGAGGGAGAGAAGGGGTAAGGAGAGAGAGAAGAGGGAAGGAAAGGAAGAAGGGGAAGAAGAGGGAAAAGAGAGAAGAGGGAGAGAGAGAGAGAGAGAGAGAGAGAGAGAGAGAGAGAGAGAGAGAGAGAGAGAGAGAGAGAGAGAGAGAGAGAGGAATGAGAGAGAAGTAGGAGAAGAGGAGGAGAGGGAGAGAGAGTAGGAGAGTAAGAAAAAACAAAGAAGAAGAAAAGAGAGAGAGAGAAAGAAGGAGGAGAGGAGGTAAAGAAGAAGGAGAGAGAGAAAGGGGGTAACTGCTATGAGTCACCCAAACCACTCTCCTGGCAACGAACCACATCTGGTGGTCTTCCCAACCGATCGTGTCTAATCGAAACCGTTAAGGTCCGAAGATGGCTCCCAAGAAGAAAGTCGCGGGAAGCATATGCACCCAAGCCACCGGTAATGTTGGAGGGACGAGCGAAACAACCAATGCAACACACATGAATCAAGCCTAGGTTCTAAGCATTAAAAAATTAATTTAGGAGTTATTTCTCATGGAAGGGATAATGTAGTGCATAAGGTTTTGTTTATTCTAAGAACTAAGTTGCATGCGCAAAACGGTAGAGGTTGAATTCCCATAAGATTTTACTCACATAAAATGATAAGGTTATCGCCTTACCTCACATGAAATGATAGCTTTTACTCACATAAAATGATAAGGTTATCGCCTTACCTCACATGAAATGATAGCTTCTACACACATAAACTGATAAGGTTATCGCCTTACTTCACATAAAATCATAGCTTTTTAACCAGTTCAGTGCATGAATACTCATCTAGAATTCACGTTTCACAATCATAGTTAAAAGAAACACATGAAAGGTTAATTTCTGTTCATGAGATACACTTGCATCGTTAGACAAAACCCTGGATTTTCATAGATGCAAGTCGCATGTGATTCGGTGCGTTAGGACTAAGTATAATTGCCTGCGAATTGTTTTATCGATCTTCCTGTGGACTATCGTAAATGGATACGCTCCTAGCTCAGTTGAATCGGGTGACCTAACCCTAAAATGGATTGTTGACCCAAGTTATGCTTGGTGGTTTAAAAAGGTTGTAAATCCCTTAAGCAATTGTTTTGATACATCCAGTTAAAATTCTGATTGTGCATGCAATGGGATTGTGATGCCTTGAAGCAAGAGGTTATGCATTCAATTGTTTGTTAATGTGGTTTTGGATGTTAATCCAAGTGGGGAGTGTTTGATGATTTCATGGCCAGGCCTGAGATGATTGATTGCCATGGAAACGAAAGGGATGTTTTCCCTAGCAATTGTTACTATGCTGGTTGCTTCAGCTATGGTTGATTTCCTAAAGGGATAATTAAGGAAGGATGGTACTAGCTACCCCCCACAAGCCGCCAAACCCTAACCAAGGGGGTTATGAATCCGCGCCGAGAATGTGGACCAAACCTGCCACGCCGGGAATGTGGACCAAACCGCGCGCAGGGAATGTGGACCGGAACCCACCGCAAGAGGTCTCTCCTGGAAATCACTTGGCATAGGAGGATGCTTGGGTGCCAGTGGGGGATCTGGCCATAAATCCCAATGCCTCCGGGCCCTACACAAGTATTCTACGTGACTCGGGATGGGATCTCGAGGCCTTGATACTAGTTACAAGGCGGAATCTTGGAAGGATAAACCTTCGGGTTTTATTGGCGGAAGACGGAATGATTTTTGTCCAGAGGTAGATAGGAGCACATAATTCTCCTGTATGGACAGGAGACACACATTAATCCGAAGATAAGTTAAGGAAGTGTTTGATCTTGTTTTAACCTGTCTTCGTGTCTGTGGCCTAAATTACGTAAAGGAACCTGTGATTAATGGGTTAATTAAGGAAGCTGCCTTTATATGTCAAACATAATGTGGTAGGTAATTAGATAACTAAGACAACCCTCGAGGGAAGCATGGTGGATGTGACCAATGGGTCTATCCTACGGAAGGGTGGTCTCTGTTAGCCAAGAGTTTTACTCAAAGGAAATGTTAACGAGAAATGTTAGGAAAAAGTCGGTCTATGACCTTAGACAATGTTGGCTAGGAACTTGGACTTCAGGTCGATCCTAGTGGGAATGGCCGGATAAGTTTCGTTGCAAGGCAGACTCAAGAGACCCTAGTTGACAAACCCCGTGTCATTCCTTGGGAGTGCCGAGCAGCATCCTCTAGATTGATCTCTCGATGGGCTGCTAAGACGTGTCCTGAAATTTGAGGGGCGGGCACGTTACAAAGACTCATAGGCTAGTCGAAGATAATAGCTATTTTCTTAGACTTTGAGGGAACATACTAAAGCTAAAATGTAAACATCATGTAATCCAAGGTGTCTTATTCTAGAGCATGGTATAACCGAGAACATATAGCACCTCATATATACATTACTATTGGCCCATTTATTGTGAAATACACACTTATATACACACTAAGATTTGTCTCTTTATTTAAAAAAAAAAACACACACACACACACACACACACACACACACACACACACACACACACACACACACACACACACACACACACACACACACACACACACACACACACACACACACACACACACACACACACACACACACACACACACACACACACACACACATACACACACACACACACACACACACACACACACACACACACACACACACACACACACACACACACACACACACACATGAATTGTTTCAACATCCCCCTTTTTTAGAACACATATCACATGTAGTTCTCCCATTTCCTTCCCCTCAGTCTATCTCTATCGTATATTCGCTCCTCAGATTCCTTGTGCTGATCTTGTTCATGGCACCACCATGTGTGCTGACCTATAGCTATAGAAAGTGGAAATGGGTTCCCTGGTGAGCTATGAAACATCCCAATAGTTTATATTCTTCATTGGTCTTCTTCCATGAAAGAACTACACATCCAAGTCATACCATGACTCTCATCCCATATTCAAGCAATTAGGTTTGTTCCTTCTTCCTTCTTTCTTTGAATATTCTATAGTATTGACCCAAGGGAAGGGCCTCCCTATTACGTGGTTATTTCCTAGTGTTGACACTCTCTGATCTCTATTGACTTTCTTCCCATAGCATGAGAAGTCTTTCTCACTACACAACTGTGCCTAGGAAGATGCTGGAGAGAGAGAACGACATCATGACTCCTCCGCCAGCCGTCATACCTAGGTGAGTTATACTATATTTGAACTCACTTACTTCCTAAGCTCCCCTTAACCCCATATGGGCACCCAGGGCCCCTGGACAGTCATCTCTCGCACTTGTTTCCCAACAAGTTACACAATAAATGTAACATTTCCTCCCCCTTAAGAATCGGTTTCATCCTCCTTAAGAATCAGTTTCATCCCCCTTAAGAATCGGTTTCATCCTCGAAAGCAATACTTGGGAGGTCCAAATGTAAATTGGGAAACCTTTTCCTTAAAGTACTTAATCGCTCCCATGTTGAGCTTTCTTTTGAACAATCTTTCCATTTCACTAGATATTCTTGATAAATAGTATACCTTGTTCGTCTATTACGAACATTTAAAATTCTTTCTAGTTCATGTGGAATAGATTGGTCACCTAATAGCTCCTCAATGTTATCATTTAAGATTAGATTATCCATATCACCCAGCTTCTTTCTTAACTTGCTTACATGGAAAACTGGATGTGTTTTACTACCAGTAGGTAGTTGGAGCTTGTAAGCCTGTTTTCCCACCCTCTTAAGTATTGTGAAAGGACCACAATACCTGGGTGAAAGATTTGGACATCGTCCTTTTTTCATGGTTTTAGTTTGTTCAGGCACCTTAAGATAGACCCATTCCCCTTTCTCAAAGGAGATGTCTCTTCGGTGAGGATCTGCATAAGCTCTAGCTCGATTTTGAGCTTTCTTAATATTTTCTTGAGCAAATTTTAATATACTATTCATATCCTCCAAAAAATCCTTTGCTGCCTGAACCTTTTCCTTGTGCAATCCTACTGCATGAGGAGCTCTAGGTTGAAACCCATACATTAGCATAAATTGACTATATCTAGTGGAAGAGTGCTTGGGACTATTATATGCAAACTCTCCTATCGGTAAATAATCTTCCCAATTAGTTTGCCTTTTACTTACATATGCTCTCAACATATCTTCAAGGATTTGGTTAACCCTTTCAGTTTGCCCATCAGTTTGCGGGTGCTCCGCCATGCTTATGCTAAGTTTACTATCCAACTTCCTGAATACAATGCGCCAAAATTGACTATCAAATTTTCTATCCTGATTAGAAACTATATTTTCCAGAAGGCCATACAATCAGTATATGTTCTCTATGAACAATCTAGCCAATTCTAGTGTTTTAACATCAGTTGAAGTTGGAATAAACCTAGCCATTTTGGTTAACCTATCCACAATCACCCACACAGAGTCGTGCCCCCTCTGTGTTCTGGGTAATGCAACAATAAAGTTCATGGAGATACTCTCCCATTTTCTTGAAGGAATCTCTAATGGGTGGAGAAGTCCTCCCATTTTCAATCTTTCAGCTTTATTAACCTGGCATTTATTACATTTGAACACATAGTCAAGGATGTCCTTATTCATTCCCAGGCCAATAGAACTGCCTTTTAATAAGAATATAAGTCTTATTAACTCCTGGATGTCCTGCACTAGGGGGTATCATGACATTGAAAGAGTATTTGGCGTCTGATTTCTTCATCTTTCGGGACACATACCCTACCCTTGTAGAGTAAATAACCATTATCAATGGTAAAATTCTTCCACATGAATCCCATTTGAGAAACCCCTGATACTCCATTTCCTTGTTGAACATCCTCAGATGTTCCTTCCTCAGTGGAGGCTCTTCCATTTGGATTCCCATTTTCTATTGCTTCCCATATGTTGGAATATGTTGGATCAACCTAGCATTTCCCTTTTAAAGATTCAAGCAAATCGGAAGTGAATTGAGTAAAACTCAATTCCTTTATGATGGGCATTCTGCTGAGTGCATCAACCACTATATTATACTTTCCTTTTCTATACCTTATCTCATAGTCGAACTCTTGGAGGAGTTTGGCCCATCTGGCTTTACGCCCTTGTAGATCTGGTTGGTCATTAAGCGGTTTAGTGCTTTCATGATTTGACAAGATCAAAAGTTTGGCACCGTACAGATAATACCTCCATTTCTTCATTGCATGTACTATTGCATACATCTCCCTCTCATAAATGGAATAATTTTGTTTTGCACGGTCTAATTTCTTGCTTTCAAAAGCAACCGGTCGACCCTCTTGTAATAAGACCGTCCCTACTGCCCTGTCATTGACATCAACTTCAACCACGAATGGTTTATTGGGATCCACAATTAATAGTAATGAAGATGTAGCAATAGCTACCTTAAGTTTTTGAAAACTTTCATTTTGGTCTATTCCCCAATTAAAACTCTTCCCTTTCCCTTTAAGTTGGTTCATCATTGGAACATCTATCTTGGCATAATCTCAAATGAATCTACGATAAAATCCAGACAAACCTAGGAAGATCTGCAGCTCTTCCACGTTCCTTGGAGATGGCCATTCAATAATTGCCCTTACTTTTTGTAGATCCATCTTGATTTCCTCTTTCGAGATAATATGCCCCAAATATTTGACCTCTTGTGCAAAAAATTCACATTTAGTTTTCTTCGCATAAAGGGAATGGGTTTTTAATAATTGGAATACTAACCGTAAGTATTCCAATTGTTCTCCTCTTGATTTACTAAAGATCAAGATATCATCCAAGAAGACTACTGCAAAGTGTCCTAGATAGGGCCATAACACACTATTCATCAGCTTCATAAAAGTAGCTGGTGCATTAATGAGGCCAAAAGGCATCACAAAAAAATCATAATGCCCATATCTAGTACGAAATGCTCTCTTAGGAATATCCTGGGCCTTAATTCTTACTTGGTGATAGCTTGATATTAAGCCAATCTTTGTGAAGAATTTTGCTCCTTGTAATTGATAAAAAAGATCTTCCATTCTAGGCATAGGAAACTTATTCTTCACCGTTATCTTATTAAGTGCTCTATAATCAATACAAAGTCACATAGAATCATCTTTTTTCTTTACCAATAAAATTGGCGAAGCCCAAGGTGAACTGCTAGGTTGTATAAACCCTTTATCAAGGTAATCCTTAATTTGTCTTTTGACTTCTTGGTGCTATGTCACTTAGCCTATAAGGTGGTTTAGAAACATGGTGTGTATCCCTATATATGTCAATTGGGTGATTTACATCACCCCTATTTGGTGGAAGGCCACTTGGTAAATCAGAAGGAAACACATCTTTAAATTCATCTAACAAACCACTTAATTAATTATTTACATTCAACTCACAAACATAAGAAAATTGTTGCTTTATATTACAAAAAGTAAAAGTGTCCTGTACAGGAAGGGACCATAACATATATACCTCACAAGCTTCCTTCTTTATCAGCTTCTGAACTTCAAGGGAACACATCAAAGGGTTATTAGATACTTCATGTTCACCTTGAATCACAAAAGTCTTACCATCCCTTTCAAATTCCAGTGTATTATGATGATAACTACGCTTTAAGGACACAGCCACTCCCTCCCTAAAGCAATATCGGCTCTTTCCATATTCATAATTTGGAAATCAAGCTTATCTTTATATCCTTGGATCTCGATTTCCAAATTGGATACCATTGTATCCCATATTTGATTATCCTGACCTTGCATCATACGAACAACATATTGATGCTCACTCTTTTGTTGGGGAAGTTTCAACTTTTTGACAAGTGCATAATTTATGAAGTTGTGGGTGGCAGAGTCATCAATCATGACTCTAACCCTCTTTCTAGCTATCAATCCATGCAGTCTAACTAAATCATGTGGCCCGAAAGTAGGCTGCCACATAGGAGTTGACATACAACACACGTGTTTTACATCCTTGTGCAAGACCTCTAAAGATTTATAATTTTCATGCCCCTTTAATTCTAGGGTCTGCACTACATGGATTTGTTTCTCTTTTCCCTTGCCCTTGTCCTTATCCTTTCCTTTATCTTCCCCCTTCTTTCTTTGGGGGCAATTCCAAGCAGCATAGTTAGGGGAAAGGCAATTGAAACACAACCTTTCTTTTTTGGCCTTATCAAAGTCATCTTGACTTAACTTCGGCCTTACATATTGTTTCTTTTCAAAGGGTTGCTTCTTACCCTTAAGGAATGGCATTTTCTTTTTGGATTTGCCTACAAATTTTGAGGCTTCAAATTCCTAGTCTTGGGCTCCGTATCAGTGAGACTAGTGAGTGCACCTAGATGCGTATTATCTTCATTTATTAATGCAAATTTAATTGCCTCTTCAAGTGTCTTAGGTGAAATCCTTTTCACTTCCTTTTTACAGGCCTTATCTAGTCCCCTTATGAATCCTCTTGTCTTTTGAAATTCATCTATTCCTTCCAATTTGAGGACTCACGATGCTCCTCGAGATATGTCAGCAAAGGTCTTCCCTTTTGTTTGACAAAATCCCAATCTTCCCAATTTATTTCCATTTCATTTTCAGGAAGAAATTCATTTTAACCCCCTGTGCTTGCACACGAGCCGTTAGATCATTCTTGTGTAGCAAAAAATTCTTCCTAGCGTTCTTCTTGCATTTCAGTTTCATGGGGATCCACCATAGGGTGGTCCCCAGAACTAGAGCCTTCCATTACCCCCTCTCTCTTTCCCCTCCATCTATACATTGGAATTGGAAAGAAATTGTAAAGAAATTTGGAAACAAAGGATGGGACACTTCCCTGTATTTCGTCCACCTGATTTCTATCGAGCAGTGTGATAGTAAACGGGCCGTAAAAGAAGAGGAGTTTTCGTGCTTTCCTGTCAAGCAGGAAAGCTGGGTTGCCCTGTCACATTGAAGGCGGAAGAAGGTTTACTGCCAAAAGGGAAGAACGCCATTGGCCACATGTCACACGTCACCTGAAGGCGCCAGACGTATTACGGGTCACTTGGAGTCGAGCGACGACCTAGACAAATTGCGGGTTGTTTAGAGTCGGGCCCTGGCCCAGTCCGATTACGGGGTTGCCTGGCCCCTAAACACTAGCCACGTCGCCCGTCTTCAATCACAGGAGTTGTGGTTTTAAAGCTTCCTATTTTTAGTGCAGCGGGATAGGACATGGCCGAAGTGGTAGTTAGCATGGCACGGCTTCAGATCGTGTGGCTCTAATACCAGTATTACGTGGTTATTTCCTAGTGTTGACACTCTCTGATCTCTATCATCTTTCTTCCCATAGTACGAGAATTCTTTCTCACTACCCAACCGTGCCTAGGAAGATGCTGGAGAGAGAGAGAATGACATCATGACTCCTCCGCTAGCCATTATACTCAGGTGAGCTATACTATATTTGAACTCACTTACTTTCTAAGCTCCCGTTAACCCCGTACGGGCGCCCAAGGCCCCCAGATGGTCATCTCTCAAGCTTGTTTCCCAACAAGTTACACAATAAATGTAACACTCCCCATGCCTCATCCCTTTTACCATACCCCCCAAAACTAGGGTATAGTTCAATTAAAAAATGTATCATTGAATTTTGCATGCTATGTAGCTTTCTTAACATGCACTCCTAGAATGCTCATAGTATTTGTATGTTTAATGCCTTCGATGGCATAAGATGTGGTCCTATGAATTTTGGATTGAATAATTGTGGGAGCTTTCACTCAACCGCCAAGACCCACGAACCGCTTATTGATTCAAGCATTCCAAGCCGAGCACTAATGGCTACCTCTCACATAGCCGACGCGCAATACATACCTTACAGGTGTAGTGAGCTTACCTTGATGCTGTTCGAGTTACCTCCTCTCCTGCGCACTCCGGTAGCTCCGCGATCCAAGTGCAAGCTTGAAGCAAGCTCCATCCTCAAGCTCCACGCTCCAAGCTCCATTGCCGCGAGCAAGACAAGAGAAGAGAAGAAAAGAGAAGAAGAGAGGAGACGATGGAGAGCTTCTCCTCCTCGGTCCCTCACCCTCACCCACTCACTCCCTCACACTCTCACACTCCCTCTCTCAAGCACAAGCTCAAGCAAGCAAGAAGAAGAAGAAGAAGAAGAAGAAGAGAGCTACTTTTGACCACACACAAGAATGAGCTTCTCATTCACTTTTCAACTTTATATACAAAACCCTAAATCCCTTTTGGGCGGTCATTCCCTTTTCCCCTTTTTACATGGCCGGCCGTAGTCCATGCCCTTTTTCCCATTGTCCTTCTATCTTCCTAGCTTCCTTTCCACCGCCCATCTACATTTACAAATTGCACGGGTGAGAGCCCGGCGCTCCTTGAATTAAACCATGATGCGCTTGCGCTCTTTTACAAAAGTTTTGACTTGCGCTTTTCCTTGTGCGCCTTTCTCCCTTATTTAGGACTCTTCTCCTTGTGCGTCTTTGTCTTCCATTTCTCTTTGCCTTGGCCTCTGTCTTTGACTTCTTATTTAGCTTTTCTGGATTTTCCACCTTCATTCGTTTGAGGGTTAACATTACCCCCCTCCTAGACGAGTGCCAGTCCCATGGCACTCACCGTCGTAGGTAGCAGGCTGTAGCATGCACCGAAGACGTGGGTGACAAGGATGCCGGTGGTTTCCGTGGAGGAGTGTTGATGGTGGTGTGGTAGAAGGTCTTGGGGGCCTGTTGGTGGCCAAGTGACTGGTGAAAGGTTGTTGGAGTTGGCGGTAGGGCTATTTTGTGTTGGGGATTGCATTGATGGCCAGCACAAGTGGTAGTTTGTTGGGGATTCTACACATGAAGATTCTTTGTGGGCTTGTTGGATGGTAAGGGATACGTAGTCAGAGTTTGATGAAGAGCGAACAACACCTTATACCTGCAATTGGAAAACCTCGCATGTGGTCTCTCCTTAAGGGGTAGTGCTAGTCTTCTTATCGTGCACAAGACATATTTTGATTAGTTTGGGAGACAGGTCAAACTCTAAGCAAGCCTGGAGTATTGTCCTGCACTTGAGAACCCAAACCGTGTATAGGTTATAGTGTGAATATTAAGTGTGTACACATGCATATTTAGGTATTATTTAGTTAGAAGACTATTGGCCTAGTTTCTTGTATAGCAATCAGTGAAGCAAGGGGCTAAGTTGATGGAAAAATTTGTTGATGAAGACAGGGAGTACACTTGAAGATTACTTGAGACATCATTATGGTCTTGTCAAGGCCATGTAGCATAAGTGAGCTCCTTGATGTCTAGCGCTTAGTAGCTAGTGACTACCTATAGTGCGTGAAAAGTATGGTGTACTTTTCCATTGTCTTTCATGCCTTGCTTACCACTGTGGATTGTAATGGCATTGAGATTAGTGCAAAATAATTGTGCAAGTGGTTTAGGGTGACAGGTCTAACCATAGGCGAGGCGAGCTCCCTAGGTATGTCTTGCCCTTAATGTGCCCTGAACAATTGTGGGGGATGTACAAAGGGCTAGGGGATTAGGGACGAAGCCGGTCGACCAAGGTCACCAGAAGTACCTAATTTGAGGACCCTTAGGTGCTGTGCTGTGATCGTGGGTGCTTCTTATTTTTCCATTCGTTTTTTTTTTTTTTTGCCTGAGTACAACCATTACAATATGTTGAGGCTATCAGCCTTTCAATGGGTTGGAAAATGTCAAGCTTAGAAGGCTCAGAAAATGAATAGTACAATGATGATGGTGCCCTAGCCTCGTTGTTAGAGAAGTAGTTGGCGAAAGGGGGAGATACACTTGAGATATTGCAACCCTCCTTGCGGCACATGCGATGTGGGTACAATTGAGGTAACGACTGCCGTGAGCCAACTATAGAGCTTGACCCAGAAAGGGGGTGTGGCCCAGGAATGTTTTGTGGGCCATGCAATGTGGGCGGTTGGCAAGGGTGCTTTCGGCAGCGTGGCTTTGCCACGGCTCGTTGTGGGGTGGTGGGTGTTGCGGTGATTGGGCATTGAACATTTTCGCACAAGGACCTGCATTATCCTGCATCCACTTGTCACTTCATGAGAGTATATGCATTGTGTATGCCGCAACTATAATAAACCAGTGCAATGCAAGGAGACATCACTTATCGGGATTCTATGGTGTTGACTTAGATATTTATCACCTGCGCTTGATTAGCTTTCTCTTTTGCTAAAGACGTGAAAATATTAAACGCAGATATGAAAAGTTCGTACAGTTCGGGAACATGTCAACACTTAACAAGTCGGGAACACTTAACCATTTAAAAACAAAAAGTTATGGCCAGTTATCATTTGATAAGCCCTTTGTGCATCATGGGCTACTCGATTTGTACGAGGCGGGGCGAGTCTGGGTGGCTGGGTGATTGGGACTCTGTTGGTGTGGGGTTCCCGTGGGGGTGAGCAGGAAACATGTCGGTCAGGACATGAATGGTGTAATCCCGGCCCGCTACCGTCTCCAGAATATCTTTAAATAATTCATTAAATTCTTCTCTTTCCTGAGCTGCCCTTTCTGCATTTGAGCATTTGGGGCCCGAGCGGGAGCTGGGAGTGTGCACCACTAGTGCTGCCACCTGTTGCGCGTTTTGAGTCTCGACTTTCTTGACTCGAGGATTCTTCGGCCTTCGCCCCGGGCAGTGTCGCTTAGGGCCTTGCTTCTTGGCATACCTCTTGATGGTGGGCACATAGCGCTCCGGTGGAGGGGCGTGTGCCACATGCTCCCGCCTTCTGCGAAGAGCGTCTTTGCATGCTAGATCTCCATGATTCTCCATGCGTTCTGCTGCAAAAGGAAACCTGCAAGACGCAATCCAAGGCTTTAGACCTTGATACAGGATACAAGTGTTTGCATGGAAGGGGTTTTAGTGTGGTTTATGAAGCGCATATGACAAGAAGGGGAGGGGTGAGGCATGCAGTATTTCGCCGTAAAGGGATGGCCCCCATGATGATGTTCGTGTTGCCTCCAGCCATTAGCCAATATTGGCTTATGCTAAGTTGTGTGGACCGGTTGTCATGGAGTGGGATAGGGTACATCCTCGGAAGGATAGACCAAAAAGGGAAGGAGGTGTATAGAAAGGGGCTGCACCCTGTCTACACCATCAGTGTTGTTGGTCAAGGCTTCCTATGGCGGTAACGTGGGTTGCATGCCCTTCACTTGGAGGTGGGAATGGTCACGCGGCTTTTAAATGTGTGATGAGAAGAGGACTTGAGGAGGTTATCCTGTTAGAACTAACTCTTCTACCTGCGCTTGACTATCATTGCTTGCGTGTGTTGATATTGTTTATACAAGGCGACACATGAATCAGTGTTTATTTATATACATATTCATGAATCCATGTCACTTCATGAGGATAAGAACCAAGTGTAGAACTCAGGATTGTACCAGAGCGTGGCACACACATCTAGTATTCGTGGCAACTGACTTAATACTGATAGATATTTTGCCACGTCGAGTAGCATGGAACCTTGACCGAGTCTACTGGCAATATGTAACTCCTCCTCAGTGAGAACCTTATCAATCAAAGGGCCTTGTAGCCTAGTCCCAGCTAAGTCCGTACCTCGAATGTTAGTGAGCACTCGAAGGGAAGTTGGCGCCACGTAGGTTGGGTCTCTTTGAGACCGCCATTTGGACAATCGCTCTTCTGAGACCGTCATGATCTGAGCCCCTAGTTCGGCCATTACAACGCAGCTTTCGCACCAACGTTGCTCAAATTGACTCTGGCCTGCTGACAGTCGCTTTAGTAGCTCTATGTCTACGAGATTCGGTTGGCAGAGCACTTCATTGAACGTGATGGTTAAGCGCAGTTTGTCAGTCTCCTCGTCAGGGATGAGTCGCATATGTTCATGCATGAGCCTGTCGTAGTGCCTGTTAAGATGTTCTTGTTCTTCCCATGATAGAGGAAAGGTTAAGTAATCTCCCAGCTGCTCCTTGGGGATCATGCCCATGTCCGCAAGGACGTAGACACACGCGACCACTTTGAGCTTAGCCTCCAACTTAGTTAAGCATTCTGCGACACTTCTATGTTCAACGAGGGCTTGCTCGTTGCTATCTCATGCAAAGTTCTAAGAGTTTTCTCAGGCTTTAGCATGGCTGGGGGCTCAGGCCTAGATGAGCAAGATTGGTCAACGCTAGGATTTCTTATGCTCTTGGGGTTCTCACGTTTCTCTTGAGGTTTTGCTGCTATTTCGTCATGGTTCTTCTCGGATGTGACTGGTATAGATTTGTCACCCTATTGTGACAGTGTTGTATCCACTTTTGATTGATCAATGTGAGTTCTATTGTCAGTGGATAGAGTGTTGCAAGCAACTGTCGATGGCAACTATTGCTTTGGTTTGTCAGAGCACACAGATGTGTCTGAGGTTTCACCGCTATTAGGAGAGGCATCAATGGGTTCATTGGTGGATGGACTCGATGCTTTATTCATCTGCTCTCCAGCGCCCTTTGTCTCAATGTTCTTGGGGTCCACAACCACCTGCATCTGTTGTTGTTTTCTCTGCTTTCTCCTCTTTTTCTTGGTCAATGAAGGTGCCTCTCTCAACAACTCAGGACCCTGGGCTATATCGACCATTGATGTGCTTGGTCGGGCCTCAGTAGTTCCCTTCTCTAGTGTGTCCTTATGGGACATAGCCGTGGTTTGCTGAATAGCCTTGGCCGGTTGTGAGGGCACAACTGCTGCTCTTTTCGGAGAGTCTAGCTTTTCAACCAACTCCCTTGCGTTTAACTCCTCCGTCCTAGGCTTTAGGCATTTTGAAAGTGCTGGAGTTGTCGAGGGATTTGGTTGCGACACCTCCTCCACAGGTAAACTACTAAGGACACGTTCCACAAGGGGCATTGTTACAGCCAAGGGCTGTGACTGCTGTGATCCCTGATTGGAAGCAGTAGCAACTAGTTCAATGGAGTGGCTACCCTTGGTGGATTGCGGTGTCAAGTCCCTAGGGTGATCAGAAGTGGTTATGTCTTTTGTTGGCCTTTGAGCACTCATCTGCGTAGATTGAACATGAGCTGATCTAGTCGCATTAGGTGGCTCAGGCATATCCTTGGGTCGAGAGCAACAGATGGCATCATGTCCCACCTCTCTAACGGTTGGAAGCTTAGATGGAGATAGAGATTGGAATTGAGCAGTCGCCCTTGACAACTGCTGTAGTGCTTCCTGTGTCTGTTTGGGAGAAGAGGGCGTAGGAGATCTAGGACTCCTAGGTGGATGTGGCACTAGCTGAATAATTTTCTCAAGGCTATTAGATGATTGTGCCATTTGCTTTGTTGAGCGAGTAGCCTTGCCATGAGCAATGTTGTGCCTATGATGTTTGTTCTCCCCTTGGGAAATCAAAGGCTCATTGGGCACTAATGGCTTTTGTGCACGCTCAATGGTTACATATGACATCTGCTTATTAAGAATGCTAGGTTGAGGCTCTTTCTTTCGAACACTCATGTCCGGTTTCTTACCTCGAGACCTAGAGTTTCTCTTAGATTTCCTCCTATGCTTCGTTGCTTTTGATGCACTCTGGCTTTCAGTCGACCAGGGAGGTTTGGCACCCAAATCCATCGGTTGCCTGCATAATACCCTTGAGCCCGAAGCAATGCTTTTGATATCCGTCGCGGTGTTGTGCTAGCTATCCATCGATGCCTTCGCCTATAAGGCTTGGGCTTCTTTCGTGGTCTTCTACAATTTTTGTGAGTCCTAACCCTGTCCTTGGCCTTGTCTCTTGACCTTCTTGTTTCCAGTATTGCCTCACTCATTGGTTCTCGTTGTTCGACCTATGCTTGTATCAACTCTTCCAACAAGTCCTTGCCCTCGTTTGTAGGCTTGACTGTTATGTCATCACCTTCCTTGCCTTTCCCTTGAGGTTCGATGAGGTCACCCTTGCTAAAGATGGTGACTATCCTCACACCCGGTAGTGTCAGGTGTATCCGTTGTGCTACATAGTCAGCCTCACATTTGGTCGCCCTTTTGAAGGGTCTTCCTAGGAGGGTTTCTTTCCTACAGCTAGCACTTTTTGGAGGAACATGAAATAGGATAGGCACGCTTTCCGTTTCAATTGTTGCAAGGATTTTGCATTTTCCTATGAGTGCTTGTGGGTGTCCCCCACAAGGGCTAAGAGTTGCACTAGTCGGTGTGAGCTCTGGTTGGCCTAGTAGGGTCCATGATTCATAGGTCAAGATATTAAAATTTGCTCCTTCATCAATCAGAGCATTGATAGTATGCTCTCTTTTCGCGGTGAGTTTGACCCTAAGATAAGCAGGTGGTACTATGTCTTCATCTTCCGGGTCTTGGCTTGTAAATTTAAGCCTTCTGACAAATGCCCTTGAGTTCTCGACTGCACGACCAGATGTGGATTCTCCACTGCTGTCTTGGATCGTCAGTGTAGTGCTATTCAAGGTACATCTCTTGTCAAGAGTGTCATGTCTAGTCATCTTCACATTTGTAGCTTGCTGAAGTTGCATTTTGCTCTAACTAGACACGGTTTGAACACAATGTCTTTGTGTTCTCGTGGTGTGGCCTTTTTGCCCTTGATAGCTAGATTGGCCAATTGATGTTCTAGGATCTCCATTTCTCTTTGTTCGGGTATGGGCTTTTGGTTGCTCTATTGCAAGGGAGACTCCATGCTCGTGTAGAGCCATTACTTCACTAGGGTCCAATTTGGAAGACCTGTCACTGCACGCGTTTTCTCTCCAACCTGCTCGGGGGAGGTGCGGAGGGGGCAGAGCCCCCTCTGCGGGGGTCCGGGGGGGGGGGGCAGTCCCCCCCGGCCCGCAGGGCCGTTACGGTAGACGCCATATGCAATTTGGAGGACTGTTTATAGCCAAATTTTGAACTACTTGCTCTAAGTTTCAGCCTAGTGATGGATCTGTGATGTGCCTTTAGCTCTACGTGGTCCTGGGTCAACTTTGGGGTTTAGATGCTTCAGAATTTGTGTTCAAGATACTTGTCCGATTTTGACAGTTTTTGGTCCGATTCTAAGATGTCCGATTTTCAGGAGTTTGATTATCAGAATTGGACGTCCGATTTTGGGTTGGTCCGATCGGCCTAGTGGTTCGATTCTGGTTACGTCCATGAATTGCTGGCCAACAAAACATGGACTTTATGATACTGAAATAAACCTAATTACCATGAATGCTTAAGTGCTGCAGGATGCAAGTCTTTTGTACTAGATCTAAATGTCACAAGCTGCATGAAGGGTGACTATTTGTGATTGGCTAATTCATTATCCCTGCTAGGAGTCTACAATAAAATAGTATGCCTACTACTATTTTACTGGTTGAGTAGGTTGTCTGTCATGGCCTCTATGGCTAGATTTATCCAATAATGCTGGACCTACCCTTAACTAGTCACTTTACTGAAAAAGAAAAAGTGAGAAATTATTTTTGCTGAAGTATTCTTCCTACCTACTCTTTGCATTGTGTTATAATTCTGCTAGATGTCATATCCCGCAGGACATGAGCAGTTAGTTTGTTGGATGCAGATTGTGATTTTATGTCTAGAATAAGATGTTGGAATTAGCTGATCAGAATTGATGAAGCCTCATAGGTGTGTGCTAATGGTAGCATTATGACTAAAATTGTATTATTGATATAATATAAGTTGCTAAATTTATTCAGGGAATGTATGCTTCTATTTGTAGGAATGGATTAAAAAATTGATAATAAAACATAACTAGTTTGTTGAAATGCAGGCTTGAAGTCTTTTTGTACTTACTTTGTAGCTCACAATTTGGATGAATGGTTGCTTCTCTTTTACCACTAGTTGGCTAGTTAAGTATCTTTATTGACTGTCTATCATAGCCTCTAAGACTAGCTCTGTCCATGGTTGCTAGAATTAACCTTGGCTGGCCACTTTACTCAGAATGAAAAGTGAGAAAGTAATCTACTCTTTGGATGGTATTATAATTCTAGCTTCTTAAGTATGTCATGAGTTGTAAGATATAAGCAAATATATAATGATGGCATTCTGAGTTGCCGACTGTGTGATTAAGTTGGTTAGTGCAATATATCAAAAGTGAAGAAGCCTCATTAATGTGTTGCTGATTGTAGCAGTAGTATTGAAGTATACCTATGGCTAAAATACAAGTTGCTAGATCTATTTCTAATAGCTTATACTATTGATTAGTTAATATATGCTGCTAATTGCAAGACTGGCTCATAAATTAACATTGAAATTGACCCGATTTGTTGAAATGCATGTTGAAAGTCTTTTACACTGGCTCTATATGTCACAATCTACATAAGTTATGGCTGCTTATACCACTAGTTGGATAGTTTAGTATCTCTATTGGTTGTTTGTCTCATGGCCTTTATGGCTGAATATGTCCATGGTGCTAGATTTACCCGTGGCTGGAAATGAAACATGAAAAAATTATTTTGGTTGATGTATTCTCCCTAACTACTCTTTGTATGGTGTTATAAACTTGGCTACAAAAATATGTCATATTTCATAGGACATAAGCTATTATGAGTTAATGGTATTCTGAGATACAGAATGTGTGTCTTTATGTTTGGATCAAGCTGGGTACTACAATATTTCAGAAGTGATGAAGCCTCATTGCTATGTTGATTGTAGAAGTATGACAGTAAGAAGCTTATTGTTGTAACATAGGTCGCTTGATCTGTTTGAAGTAGTTTATATGATTGATCAATGAATATATGTTACATTTTTCAGGAATGGGTCATGATTTGATACTAAAACAGACCTAGTCTACTAGAAGCCAGGCTAGAAGCCTATTATACTAGCTCTATATATCACAGACTGCATGAATGGTTGTTTTCTTAGTATATCTATTGGGAAGTCTACATCAAGAGGATAGTATGTTTTCTTAGTATATCTGTTGGGAAGTCTACATCAAGAGGATAGTATGTTTACTACTTTACTAGTCGAGTAGGCTGCTCTGGCACAATCTCTAGAGCTGGATATGTCAATGGTTGCTAAGTTTACCCTTTGCTAGCTACTATGACACATTTACTAGGGATGAATAATGAGAAAATATTTTTGCCATTATAAGCTGGGTATATTCTCCCTATATGCTCCTATGTAAAATGGGCTACTTGATTTGTTAGTAACAGTCTAGTATATGATTGATCAATGAATATATGTTATTGTTGATAGGAATGGGTAATGAACTGATACTGAAATAGACCTAGTCTTTTGAAAGACCTGGCACAGTCTCTAGAGCTAGATTTGTCAATGGCTGTTGAGTTTACCCTTTGCTAGCTATTATGACATGTAGTGAGAAAATATTTTTGCTACTATAAGCTCAATATTCTCCCTATATGCTCTTTTGATGGTGTTATAAAACAAATGCTAAAGTATGTTATATAAGATTATTGAAATAAACATGCAGGGCATAAGCACTTATGTACTGAATGCATTCTGAGATGTAGACTGTATATCTTAACATGATTGGACTGATTGAAATAAACATGTAGGGCATAAGCACTTATGTACTGAATGCATTCTGAGATGTAGACTGTATGTCTTAAAGACATGATTGGACTGAGTCGGTTGCTATAGTATAGGAAAAGTGATGAAGCCTCATTGCTGTGCTACTGGTTGTACAAGTTTGTGATTGGTTGACACTGAAACTAATTGGTTTGTCATGCAGGCTACTGGATCTATTTATAATAGTCCATGGTTAATATGTTTATGCGTAGAGACCATGTATAGGAATGTATGTGTTTTTGTTGGATAACAAAAACAAGCTATTAGACATGGTCTCTACGCATAAACATATTAACCATGGACTATTATAAATAGATCCAGTAGCCTGCATGAACCAATTAGTTTTGCAGTGTCAACCGATGAACCTGTAGCATGCCCAACTTTGGCATCATATCATCTCCATAAACCTTAGTTGTCCTGGAAACATACTTGCTTCCCACTTAGGTATTACTTCTTAGCACTATAACACTTTTAAACATGTCCTTTAAAATATTATTATTTTTCCAATAGCACTAACTTTTAATTGTATAAACCTTCTACTTTTATGATCTTTCTCTAGTTTTACCTCACTCCAATTTCATGTGTAATCCTAGTTAGAAGTTGATCAGTGAAGATTGTGAATGATCAAATCTATATATTTGTACTTTTTAATGATGGAATGTTTTGTTTTCACATAACAAAATTGACATAGGCCCTTAGGGTTTAGTTTCTCTAACATCTTTGTAGGTGCGACTGGGATGGCAATCGGGTCCTATGACGATACCAGCAATATGCATTAGGTGTTCAGGTCTTACCTTCATCTTTTGCATGAATGCAAGTAACAACTAGACCCTTCATCCACTCATGCCTGGAAAAGCTACTCCCAGGGACTACCTTCAACAGATTATAACAATTTTGTGTACTTATGATTTTTTCAATGGCAATTTATCCTTTAGGAGCTTTATGAGATTATAGCTTCTAAATCAATTTTAGATTTATCCTTTTTTGTGTTTGGTCTAGTTACTTAATGATGTCTTTAAAATATTATGTATTTTTATTTTAAAGCCTTAATATAATGTTTTATTGTAATCAAAATGACCACTAATTAATTCTATAATTTGTTAAAATTTTAAAATATTAGGTGATGTTTTGACCCTCATGACACATGTGCAGGAAGCCAATGTGACATCGCAAGTCTCCTCAACCACCCAAGATTTCCTTATGCTGGGTGGCTCGTCCCCTTTTAGAGACTCAAGGCTACTACAAAGATAATTCCCATATTTGGATCCCAAAACACTCTAAATCCTCATCTATCCTTACTCCTTGTGCTTTCCCTACAATTTCTCTAAGTAGATCAATTGTTGAACTTTCTATCAGTAGTATCCTTGCCCATACCCACCCCCAACTAAGCCGCCTTAAGTAGAGTTCACTTCTCTCGACTCCCCTACTCTGCTTGAGCAATCCATTTTTGCCAAGTCTCATGTGTCATCCACCTTTGACCCACTTTCTCAATATTTTGCTCCTTTCCACCACTAAGACCCACCTAGCCCTTTTACTCCCTTACTGTCCTCCCTTAAAACATCCAAATCATTCGAGGCATCCTCTCCTTCTCCCTCTCGATGAGTCCACTAGTTAGATCAGAAGACAAATAAAAAATCCAATATCCACCTTTTGGTCTTAAACCTTTGCTTGTCTACAATTCTGTCAATGGCATGGTAGCCAACTTATCGCAAATGACAATTCTTCTAAGGCTAGTTGATTCCTCTAATTTGATTCCATGTTTACTACTTTGGCCAAATTATTTGCTATGATTGATTTTGTAATGTGCTTGCCTGAGCTTTCCTTGGTGATATGTTCTTAGTAGCCCATCAAGAGATATCCTAAGAAGTGATATTCGGGATTTTTGTGAAAACCCTCGGAGTTTGCTAACTAGGCTCGCTTGTGTCTACCTTGCAGTGGAAGTTCTGGCCGTTCCCACTGTTGAGATATTTGCAATCACACCCACTGTGGCCTCTTTGTATGAGGTAGTTTGGGCTGAAGACATGCAGGTTGCAGTAATCCCATATGCATAGAGAGGGAAAATTGCTACCCATCCAACAACTATAAAGCATTGTACTTGACTACCACTTTTTCATATATGATGAATATAATATCATGATGCTTTTCCATCTTAGTTAGTGTCTTGGTCATTGTCATTCATCTCAACTCAAGATTGTGTTTATGAGTGCAAGCTTTCATCTTGGAACCTAATTCACTTGAGTAACAATTGGTCAAGTCTTCAGTCTATGTTATCGTGAACTTAATCTTCATATTCCATCTGCCATAGCCATGCTCTAGATCCGCATATTTAACATGGTATCAGAGCGCAATTGAGCATGGATTAGCATGTCTCAAGTCTCCTCTCAGCTCTTTCATCTCCTCTTCATCTCCGGATAGCTCAGGATTGGTGTATGACTCCATTTCCAACTTCATCCTCACTTTTCCCTCTTGTCTGCCATAGACAGATGGTACCTAGCTTACTTGGAGCTTCATGATCTACTCCTATAGCCCATATTTCCCCATGCTTACTTCTAGAGAAACTTTCCTCTACTCTTGTGATAGCTCCCTGTCACATTAGAGCCCGGACATTGGTAAATCCTAGCTCCAGCATTGCACAAATTGAAAGTTGTTGGCCATTATGCGCCATATTCTAGTCATACAATTTGCACTACCTCTGCGTGCTGTGATCTGGTCTGTGTCCATAGGGAAATTGAAGCTCATTACCCAAGCTTCCTTCCCATCATGTCTTGTGCAAAATGGTTACATCCACAAATTGCACGAGCTGAAAAATCAGGCTGCTCCTTGCAAACCCTAAAGGGCAGCCATAGCCCTTGAGCTCAAAGCTCGTAATCCTATTCAATTTCTCATTCCTTTGGGCTCAACCAACAATTTCCAACTCTGATCTATTCAGTGCCTCATTCAAATCAGCAAGGGAAGTGAGAAATCAAAGCTCAAGAATCAACATCAAGTGCTTGAATTACATAGTAACTCTTGATATACTAGTCTAGTGCTTCTTGGCACTTGTGTTTTTTTAACACATTCAAGATCATCTAGATTGCTAGTTATTCTCAGTCATTAGATTGCTAGTTATTCTTAGTCATTCAAGATCATCTAGATTGCTAGTTATTCTCAGTCATTAGAGGCTGATTTCTGGTCATACTAATGCCAAACATGAAGGTCTTTAAGTGGATGCTTCTCATGAAGAGTAGCATTACTCTTGCTGCTCATTTCAATTACATAGAAGATGTGTTTACTCTACCTGTAGGAGGAAATGGAGTTGCTCATACTCAAGTGCAATCAATGATTCCATCTAAAGATTTTGAAGACACTCTAGCTACCTTGGTTATCATGAAAACTTCAAAGATGACACCTTTGCTTGAGGGGGACATGGACATAAAGACTAATGCAGCTAATGCAAGCAAAGTCAATAAAGAAGAAGACCAGAAGTATCTAGAAGAAGAGGACCCAAAAGATCAAAGTGGTGGACACTGAAGCTGCAAGCAAAGTGAAGAACAAGTACAAGATACAAAAGAGCAAGCTGGACTACATTAATAAGAAGACATGCAATGAATTGAAGATCTATGTAAAAAGAAATGCTGAAAACTGCAAGGACCTCACGGTCCTTGACCCAAATTTTTACTAACTTCTTTAGCCTTGTATTGCCTAGCCCAAAATGCTCCTGTCATAAGCTTGTAAACTCCTCATGTAGCCTTGTACTACAGCCTTTGTACACTTTGTGAGGCCCCTATTACAACCTCTGTATGTCCACCATGTTTGTGGTACCCACACTTGGCCTTTTCTACGACATCCTTTGGTGTTTTGCCATGTTTATGATGTGCCCACACTTTTCAGGTGTTGCTCTCACTAAAGACTCTACACACTTAGTACTTTCTGGTTGTGATTGAGGAGGGGTGTTGATATATTTGCAATCACACCCACTGTGGCCTCTTTGTATGAGGCAGTTTGGTGGGTTGAAGACATGCAGGTTACAGTAATCCCATATGCACAGAGAGGGAAAACTACTACCCATCCAACAACTATAAAGCATTGTACTTGACTACCACTTTTTCATATATGATGAATACAATATCATGATGCATGTCCATCTTAGTTAGTATCTTGGTCATTTTCAGTCTCAACTCAAGATTGTGTTTATGAGTCCAAGCTTTCATCTTGGAACCTAATTCACTCGAGTAACAATTGGTCAAGTCTTCAACCCATGTCATCATGAACTTAATCTTCATCTTCCATTCGCCATAGCCATGCTCTAGATCCACATCTTTAATACCCACGAGGACTGACCTGAGTCTTTTTGGTCAAATCAATTACTAATGGTTGATTAGTAGTAGTGGCTTGAGATTCCATTCCTTATAGGAAAACCTGATTGAAATAGACTTACGTTGTGCTGGGGGTTTGAAGTGAATGGGAGAAGTAGGATACTTTAATCCTTCTGCCCGGGGTTCTAAAGTGATGCGAGTCATGCTTTTTGGTTTCCAATGGTCTATTAAAAAAATGCAATTTTTATTCCTTCTTAGGAAATCTCTTGGCTTATCGAGACCACCCAATCATAAGTTTGGATCCGTTGGGGGTCCATTCTCCCACTTCCCTCGAGAGTATAGTTTTAGTTACTTGATTGCCTACCACTTTAGGTTCAACATATAAAAACAGCTTCTTTGAATTATCTTTTGATACAAATTTGTTACATGCCTTTAATTCATGACATAAAAATAGAGTAAAGCAATTCTTTCCTAATAGTTCTTTTTAGAAAAATGACTTTTTACAATGTTTTCTGTTCGAAGGTATTATTCTCTCCAAGTTCCGTTCCCCAACTAGAATTGGAACTTCCAGGACATAGTATAGATATCGAAGGGTAGTTGGTAGTTTGTAAGAGCCTAAGGAGTTTATGACCAGAGCCCCTCAGTATCCTCACCTCCTCCTTCCAACTAGAGTTCCCTATGACAAGACCTTTCGCGTCATGATTGGTCTATACTCACCAACTCGAAACAAAAGGAAAAAACCCATTGGAGCAGGTTTTATTCATGTTGGTCTTGGGGAGGTCTAGTGCCATTAAGAACACTACCTCAATTGGCATTTTGTGCTCGTCAGAATACTGCCTTAGTCGACGATCTGTACTCAGCCATCCATCTTTTAGCATGATGATTTTAGGAAAGATCAATACCTAGCTTACAATCACGAACATCTTATTTTGGATGCATTACTTTTAACAAATTTATTTCCAAGATACTCTTTTCTTTCAAAAAATAATAACATTAAGGAAAAATCAGTACAAGTGGCAAACTTAGCGTAAGTGGCAATACCTTCCAATAGTCTTCCTTGATTTTCCCTTCCTCGGGATCTAGTTGGATAGAATCTAAAAAAGAATTTTATTCTTGAGAATAACCCCTTTGGAGTTTTGTAGGTCCTTGCCCGCAATAAAAGAAACCTTGGTTAGTTTAATTACGAATAGTATTCTTTGGCAATTTTATCTCAAGGTCTCTTATATACTAAGGATTAGAGTCCGTGATTACCTATTAGAGGTTTTTTTCAATCAACACAAATCAAAAGTATTAAATCTTTTAGGGACATAGTACCTTCCTTGTACTCACTTAGGTTCATCTTGTACAGACCCAAGTTATCCCTTGGAATTTTTGGTTAAGAATTAAAAAAAAAAGATTATATGTAGGAATTGAATAAAATCTTATTTCATGAATGCAGCTTTTATTGCCTGTTCATGGGATAAAGACCTACTAGCTATTTTTATTAAAAAAAATAGTACAACCTAAAGATCCATGACGAGTGCTTGGTTGATGGTATTCGTAGCTTTGTTTGTAATCCTTGTACTCGCCATTCCGTTTGTAGTAATTGTGTCCGCAGTGTTATTGGCAGCTCCTGCCTCTGCGACCTTTGTAACTTTCTTCTTCGAGGCCATTGTGTTTAGCTTGATCCTCAACTTAGCCATCTTCTCCTACACTCTCCCATCTCGAATCTATTCCGCCTTCTTTATCTCTTGAATCTACTTGCGGACGATGGCCTCCAAGTGAAGAATGTTGCATGTGGATGGCAATCCCACAACCAAAAATGAAGCTTTGGGCAAAGGCATCACTGTCAATCCAACTGCGGTTGCGGTTGTAAGTAATGTATTTCTAGATTGATAGATGCTTGTTTTGAACCTCATATGAGATATGTTAGCCCCATACTATGATGCACAAGTATAGGTCATTGGAAGGGATAAATTTTATCTCACACATTCAAAAGATCGAGCTTACAAAGTGCATGTATAAAGGAAAGTTAATTACACCTAGTTGCATATGGCTTATTTGCTGGTAGAGCAATTACAAGAAGGAATTAGTCAAGGGCTATGAATGGTATAGTTGTTAAAATCACGACATTAAAAGATTGTGCATACAAGTGCTAGGTTAAAGCACAGTCAAGGGTTATAAATAGCATAATTGCTAAAATAATATGACATTAAAAATCATGAATAGAAAGTACTAGTTTAGATACTTCAAAAGTTCTTAGCCTAAGAGCCCAAATATTAAGAAGAACCAGATTCTAGCTCAAGGCAAGGCCTGTTGGAGTTTAATTACTTGAGATAATCTGGCACTTATCTTATCAAGTATTTACATGTTATGCCTATAACATATTTTGATATATGAGGATAATTTCCTATTTGCCTCATGACTTGACTAAGAGCTAGTATAAGAAATTAATCATAAGGGTCAAAACTAAGATGTCTTGAGATCTGTCGGATAATGACAACTTTTACCAATCCAAATTCAGGGTTGGCTTATCAATCAAGGTAACTGACCTATAGAACTTACATCATGAATAGTGTTTGAACCCTTAACATATGCCCTAGCTGAAGGAAGGAAGTGTTAAGAAACATTTTTGCATAGTATTTCTCTAGATCCCAAGGGGGAGAGCAAATATACGATGGAAATGTTATATCATCTATTCTTGCATTGTTTGAAAAGAATGCAATTGGTTTTGTTGGTTGATTGAACAACATCCTAAATGCTTTTACATTCAACTGGTTGTTAGTTTGTTGTTTGGATGATTGTTCCAAGTGCTTGTGATTTATGCTAAATGCATGGCAAGGGTCTATGATGACAAGTTGCCATGGGGATAAAGGAATGTTTTCCTAGAATATGATATTAGGACTGATGCCTTGTTTATGCTTGATTCTTAAAGGATTTAATTAAGAAAGGATATTTTTCACGGGTGGATCACCTCCATGATTGCACCACGAATTAACCCAAAGAGGGCATCGCTCGATTCATGGGCTAAAGGTAGAGTGGTGAAAAGGCCAACCACAGGAATGATGTTTCACTCCTAGACAGCTTGCGGGTCAGTTGGATCTCTGGACACCCCTTGCTAGGTCTAGAATGGAGTTGAAGATCTCTGTGGCCCCCAACGTCTGGGTATGTTGGGAGATCCTATTCTAGATAAAGGATTGAATTTGTGGTGCCATGTGATTTGGACCAGTTACTTCTGCAGGGCAGAAGAGATACTTCTGTTGGATAGAAGGGATACATAATTTCTCTTATATGGGCGGGAGACAAAGATTAACTTGAAGATAAGCTAAGGAACTTGTTTGTCGAATAGATTGTTTGCTCTATTTTTGTGTATGTGCTATAAGTTATGCGAACAAACCTTGTTCCATAAAAGTCTTAATTAATGAAGTTGACTTTAAGTATCACACATAAATGTGGTAGGACCTAATTAGAAAACTAAAGCTATTAAGGGAAGTGGGTGGGCAGAACCCCTGATGGGTATGTCCTATAGCAGGGTGGTCCCAGAGAACTAGGAGGCTTCTCACAAGGTTTATTGTCTTTGACCTTAGAAATTGTTAGGATAGAACCCCGATTTATGCCATTTTAGGGGACTGGAATGGGACTATACCCTACGGGCAGAGAGGTCGAGTAGTGCATCCCTCTCGTTTCCCATTCTCTTTGAAACAAGTGCGGCATGGATTTGCTTCTGATTGGATATCTCTACGTAAAGTAGGATGTCCTGGATCTGACGCTAGAATGTTGTTAGGAGACCTTGGCCACTAGGAGCCCAAATTTCAGGTTGATCCTACTGGGTTTGTCGTTGTAATATTTCCGCAACGAAATATTGAAGATCCTAAATCTCGCGCCAAAGCGGTTCAAAGTAATCTCCTGCAATGAAGATACCCTGGGCTAAGTGCTCCACCCTCGCGCAATAGCAAACTCCAGCTCCGTATCGCGTATAGGAAGCCGTGGCTTGAAAACCGCGAGCCACCGTAGGCCTATGCGGGAACACCCCATCAAGGGGGAAAAGGGATAATGGATAAAATTTTGGCAATTTTTTTAAAAAAACTCCTCTCCCCTTTAGCCGTTGCATGGCAGGGGGGAGGGAGTGTGAGAGGAGCTTCAGTAGGTGTTGGAGAAGCGTGAGGGAGGGGAGCATGCAAATTGCCACTTGTGTGGCTATCCCCCTCCCCCTTCCCCTCCCCCCCCATCGTCCTCGTTGTCATCTTCATCGCCATCGTCATCATCTCCCCAATCACACTCTCTCTCCACGTCATTTCCTGTGGGATAGAAGCTTGGAAGCTTCTATTAAAGCTTCCATAAGCCTTGTTCTCCAATGCCTTCCCCAGTTTTTCTTAAAACCGTATCTGCAAGGGCTGTGTCCTACATGGAGGATAAGATCTCGGACAGAGAGGATCCGATACGCGAAAGTGACCCAAGGGAGAGTTGCTGAAACAAAATTACTGCATCAATGGCTCCTAGACAAAAGGCGAGAGGAGCACATGCAGGAGCTTCCACCCCGAGTACGCGAGTGGACAACGCCCCGATTCTTAATGCCCAGGTTTCGATAAATTTCCTGCATGAAAAGGATGCATTTAAGCATGTCTTTAATTCACGTAGGCAAGTTTGAATACATTGGAAAATTTATATACTCGCATCGAATTACCAAGTAAATTGCATGAGGAATACTTGCATGGTCATGGTAGTTGCATTCTTGAACGCGTATTGCATAATTTAAAAGGTGGATTTGTCTAAAGGCATCCTTGTTGCCTCGTGAAAAGAACAGCGCATAATGCACTTAGGTAATAATTTCCTGGTTGTGACTCGTGAATGAGATAATCTTAGACGTCATTGAATGATGTCCAAATAGTCACAATGCATGGAAAATTGCACGCGAAGATGGTTACATTTTAGGTCAGGTTAAGTGCTGAAGGAATGATCAAGTCAATGATGGACTCATGGCATTCACTCAAGCGTGGAGTTCTTTATCAAAGTTTGAATGCATCTTCATTAAATGTATTAAAACTTTGACTTCGTTGCATCAACGTAGGGTTTATATGAGTTAGTTCTGAATGTCAATCATTATAGTATAGGGCAAGGAAAAGAATGATCTCTAAGTTGCATAAAAGTAGAAGGTCTATGGTTTGAAGTTGCATACTCGCATGGAATGATGCATCTCACCTATCTTCAAGTTACTTACATCTTTTAGGAGAAAGTACTTGCAAATTTAGAGGAATGTATTTGCATCCTTAGTAGAAAGATCATCTTAAATCGTGGGTTGGTTAGAGAAACTAAGTAATCCACATAAAAATCACAAAGGTACGATTAGATTGCTTATGACGATCACCTCAAAGTGCTAGGTAGGGTTAAGTGACGTTAAAATTCTGCCTAGTACCGCACTTGGGTTGCCAACCTAATATTTCCGATCCAAAAGATCCTACCCACATTCTTGAAAATGTTAGGGTTGTTAGATTGGCCGTGCAAGAATGATCTAGGGTTCTCACCCTAGTGATCGGATGACCAAATGCTAGACTTCTGCAAGGAAACTAGGAACCCTAGGGCCAAAGCATTATCAGCCTAGTAGAGTTAGGGGTTGGGTTAGGTCAAGAGGACTCCAAAGCCCTTATCTCGATCAACGGTATCCTTGATCAAGAAAGACCGTATGAAGAAACATATAGTCCCACAAGTTGGGTGCTGACACCTATCTCATGCAACAAGTTGCAACGCGCATGGCTTTGTGTCTAAATCACAAAATAGTATTGCCACTCCTTAGAATGAGGTTGGTGAGTTCTAGGAACAAGTCTAATAGGATGAGTAGACATCCTGCTACTTCACCCTTCCTTGGGGCTGATTTGCCAAGTTAGGGTAATTAGGAATTGCCTAGTAAGCAGTTGATCAACCCTGATTCAGGTCGGTCCTAAGTGGGAACAGCCGGAATGCTTCCGCTTCGTGGCAGACTCGGGAAGACCTAGATCGCAAACCCTGTGACATTCCATGGGAGTACCGGGTGGCGCTTTTTGGACTCTCTTCCCAATGGGCTGCTAAGACGTGTCCTACAAGTGGTAAGGGGGACACGTTACAGTTGGTATCAAAGCGAACCAACGGAATCTAATATTTTCAAGAAAACTTAATAAGGGGAAATAGAGCAAATGTTGCTGTTAAGAACGTTTCCTTACTTACTTATCAATGCTGGCCTGCAGAGTCACGAAGCAAGGAACAAATTCTTTGTTTTCTAGGTTATGTTTATGACTGCAATGCATGCTTCGGATTATCGACGAAGGCTAGGTGTGATGAATATCCTAGACCGCATCTACAATCCTTCACCCCTGTACGTGGAACGGAGATGGACGGGTGATTCAGGAATTTACTACATAGCTGTCCATCGACTTGCGTACCTTCGAACCAACTTGAAGAGAATCAAGTGGATGGATGACTTAAAGATCGTGAAGCTGTTCATCTTTGTCGAGGCTCATGCAAATGCAACCCTACATGTCGGCGGTTGAAAGGTTAAGCAGAACAAGTATGTGTATGAGGAAGTGACTCGAATAATCCCTCCCGACAGAATCAAGGTGTTGGGACATTATGAGAAGAACGGGTATCAAAGGAAGGGATACCCTAAGCTTCCTATGGCCTATCGAAAACTGAAAATCCATGATCCCAATCCATATTATTACTCAGATCCCATAGCTGAATGTAACACAATCTTATTCTCCCCAAATTAATATATTAGTTTGTTCTACCTTCCCAAAATAAATGTACTCGAAAGGGCTATGCCCATATGAATGAATAATATTTTTTTAAATTACTGTTTGTCATGGCTATAAGTGTTGATAAAGGAGTTAAGTGATTAGGTCACTTGGCTAAAAGTTGAACTGGGCATGTTAATGTAATGTGAGAAATGCTTAACAAGTTTTTAACGTAAAGAATCTTATTGCCCAGGTGCAACCTCAAGTGCTGATTCCTAGTCCGACCCCTATACCAAGTACAACCGTAATTGAGGAGAAGAAGTTTCTTCTCAAACAAATCAAGCCACCAGAATTCGATGGTAAGGAAAGGACCGTCCAAATTGATGCCAAGATCCGGATCAAATCCATGGAGGATTATTTCGAAGCAACAGGTACTACACCCGCTAACCAAGTGATGCTCGCCAAACTGAAGCTTATCGGCGAAGCAAGACTTTGGTGGAAGAAATGGTGCAGAGACCAAGGGATCTCGGAAGGGTCAGTTACTTGGGAGAAGATTAAAAGAGCTATGCGAGGAAGATATTTGCCACCTGCCTACCGCACGTAGAAGATGAACAAATTCTATGAATTAAAGCAGCTTGGGCTATCCCTTGATGCTTACTATTCAAAATTCGTCTCTCTCTTAAAGTACGCACCACAAATGGATATGACACAACAGGTGTCAAAGTTTTGTGTCAGATTAAACCCACCCATAAACACCCGCCTGGAATCAATGCGGCCAACAGACCTTCAAGATGCACTCATTCGATCTGCAGCGATAATACAGGAGGTGCAAGCCAAGCCAAGAAATAACAGGACTTGGTCTTACAAGGATCAGAACAAGGAAGTGTATAGGTCGCAGGCTAAGAGAGCGTAGGGCCAAAATCAGGCACAAAGGAAGAAAGCCAGGACCAACACTGTCAATAACTTTGTTCCTACCCAAGGTAATGGCCGCAATCTCCGTTGCTTCCATTGCAACGAGCCTGGTCACTTTAAAAGGCAGTGTCCCAAGCTTAGCAGAGGACAACGTCAAGGGCCATTCCAAGGAGCCACCCATGGGCAAGGAGCCACCGTCAGGGCCAGAGGGAGAACCGCCAATGTTGCCAACAAGGAGCTCAATGATGAAGAAGTTCCAACTATGGAAGTTGACATTGAGAGGGCAACAGCTCACGCTGCTCTTCATAAGAAAGGAAAAAATCGCCAATTCTCGGTGATTCAAACACCATCAGATTATCAAGGTAAAAGCTTCAAAACCCTGTTGTGGCAGTACATATTCCTTTATTTTGACCAGTTTGTGCAAAAAGATTAGGAATAGCCACAAGAGTTGCACGTACCTTACTTGTGGAATTAGCAAATGGTCGTGAGGTCTCTTGTACCAGGCGAACTGCTAAGGTGAAATTCCTATTGGGTGGAAAGTCGACTTCGGTCAGATTCAGGGTAATGAACCTAGGTGTCCACGAGTGTTTGCTCGAAATGGATTGGCTAATACCCAATGACGCCCACACTCACTGTGGAAAGGGCCAAGTCTCCTTTCGAAATTCTGAAGGGGAACTAGTCACAACTCAAGGAGAGATTGGTAAGCCAAAAATTCAACTAGCCAAAGCAACACGGATAATGAAAGGAGTTAGGAAGGGGCTACCTGTCTATTTGATTAAACTAAATAAGCTATATCAGAATCAAGAATCTAGGGAAGAACCTTCATGGTTAAAGGAATACGCAGACATATTTCCTGAAGAGCTAATGGAACTTCCTCCTCAAAGGGAAGTCGATCACGAAATCAAGCTAGCGCCAGGAGCTGCACCAATCGCAAAGAGACCATATAGGATGTCCATCCTAGAAGTGATTGAGCTGAAGGGGCAACTCAAGTAACTGTTAGACCAAGGCTACATCCATCCTAGCAGTTCATGGGGAGCTCGAGTGCTATTCCAGAAGAAGAAAGATGGAACGCTTCGGTTATGCATTGACTACAGAGGGTTGAATCAATCAACCATTAAGAACAAGTACCCCATTCCAAGAATAGATGAACTTCTTGACCATCTTCAAGGTGCAAAGATCTTCTCTAAGATTGATCTCAGGTCTAGATATTATTAGATAAGGATCAAAGAAGAGGATATCCCAAAGATGGCATTCAGCACAAGGTATGGACACTTTGAATTCCTGGTCATGTCATTTGGGCTGACAACTGCTCCTGCTACCTTGAACAGGCTAATGCAGGACATCTTTAGGCCCTATCTTGATGACTTCGTACTCGTCTTCTTTGACGATACCCTAGTCTACTACAAATAGGAAGAAGATCATGAAACCCATCTTCGCATTGTTCTTGAAACAATGAGAGCACACAAGCTTTATGCCAAGAAGAAGAAGTGTGCATTTTTCAAGCGACAGATTGAATATTTGGGATTCATTGTATCAGTGGAAGGAATTTCAGTGGATCCGGCCAAGGTCAGAGATGTTCTGGAATGGCCAACACCAACTTCTGTCAAAGAAATACGCAGTTTTCTTGGATTGACAAGATGGTACAGGGTCTTTATCAAAAACTATGCTTTGATTGTAGTGCCTCTGATTGATCTACTAAAAAAGCAAGTATCAATTGTATGGTCACCTGCTGAACAGTACAACTTTGACAAACTAAAGCAAAGCTTGGTATCAACACCCATCCTGAAACTTGCAGATCTTAGTAAGAAGTTTGAAGTGATAATTAATGCTAGCGCACTAGCCTTAGGATGTGTGCTTATGCAAGAAGGTCATCCTGTAGCATACTCTTCAAGGAAACTGAAGAGCCATGAAAGGAACTATGCTATCCACGATCTGGAACTATTAGCTATCATCCATGCTCTCAAACTTTGGAGACACTACTTGCTGGGTAACAAATTTACCTTAGTGACGGACCACAAAAGTCTTAAATGGATTTTTACCCAGAATGAGCTCAATATGAGGCAACGTCGATGGATTGAAGTGCTGGAGGAATACGACTTTGAAATCAAATACGGGCACGGAAAGGAGAATATAGTTGCCGATGTGCTCAGTCTCACAAGGCATTTCTGAATTCTTTGATTTTGCAAGATCCATCAACAGCAAGATCTCTAGCCACAAAGGTATCCATGCCAAACAACCCAAATTTTGAGCTAGCTAAAGAAGAGGCATGCCATGACCCAACCTATCAGAAATTGCTAAGGGAGATCCCTATCAAGGATCAAGACCCGAAGCTACAAGCAAAGTATCAAGAATTCTCTATCAATAATGGACTTGTCTACTATAGGACGAGATTATGTATTCCGGCAAGCCAATCACTCAAGCAGAAGATACTTTGGGAAGCCCATGACTCTCCTTTCTCAAGACATCCTGACTATGCCAAGACCCTTAATGCAGTCCGGAAGAGCTATTATTGGGAGAGGCTCAAAGGTGACGTTCTCAAATATGTCACAGAATGTTTGTCTTGTCAATGCATTAAGGCTGAACATGTCAAAATGCCATGGAAATTGCAACCAATTGACATTCCTCAAATGAAATGGAAATTCATTAGTATGTACTTTGTTGTTGGCCTGCCCTAAGCTCAGGGAGGATACAACTCCATTATGGTTGTGGTGGATATGCTCACCAAGGTTGCACATCTTATCCATGTTAAGACAAACTATAAAGCCTCAGACATTGCAAGGTTATTCATTAAGGAATATTCAAATTGCATAGGTTACCCAGAAGAATCATTAGTGATTGTGACTCTCTCTTCACATCACACTTCTGGAGGGCTATCTTTGAGGCCATTGGGACTCAACTCTGTTTCAGTACAACTTATCATCCCCAAACTGATGGTCAAACAGAACGAGTAAACAAAGTCACTGAAGATATACTTAGGGCACACTATTGTCGCAAACCCAAAAAGTGGATTCAATATTTGCCACTGGTTGAGTTTGCCTACAATGCTTTTTACCAACAAAGTATTCAGATGACCCCTTTTCAAGCATTATATGGGCATGATTGTCGTAGTCCTTTAAGCTTTTCGGATCCAACCTTGAGGGTTGAAGCTTCAAAGTAGTTGCTGGAAGACATGGATGAACAAATCAAATCAATAAGACAGGACATCCAAGCCGCTAAGGATAGACAGAAGGCTTATGCGGACCTGAAATGGCAAGATAGATCCTTCGTTGAAGGTGATATGGTCTTCATTTGCGTACGTCCAAAGAAGAATTCCCTATCCTTGGATGAATGCAAAAAGCTAAGTCCAAGGTATTGTGGACCCTACAAGATTCTCAAGTGCCTAGGGTCTAATGCTTAGAGACTACAACTCCTCGAAAACCTAAAAGTTCATAATGTATTCCATATTAGTCTATTGAAAAAGTATGTGCCTAACCCTAGTCATGTGGTTGATGATCAACAAGTTGTAATGCCTAGCTAAGGAGTCCTTGAGCTATGGCCTAACAGGATCTTAGATGTTAGGGAGAGGCATTTGAGATCCATGACTCTGAGAGAATACCTCATCCAGTGGAAAGATTACCCTGAAGAGGATGCCACTTGGATGGAAGAAAGTACTCTCAAGCAACAATACCCCCAAATTTTCTCGAGATGAGGACATCTCCGATTCCTCTAAGGGGAAGAGAATGTAATATTTATGCAACGAAATATTGAAGATCCTAAATCTCGCACAAAAGCGATTCAAAGTAATCTCCCGCAATGAAGATACCCTAGGCTAAGTGCTCCACCCTCGCGCAATAGCAAACTCCAGCTCCATATCGCGTATAGGAAGCCGTGGCTTGAAAACCGCGAGCCACCGTAGGCCTATGCAGAAACACCCCTTCAAGGGGGAAAAGGGATAATGGATAAAATTTTGGCAAATTAAAAAAAAAACTCCCCTCCCCTTCATCAGTTGCATGGCAGGGGAGAGGGAGTGTGAGAGGAGCTTGAGTAGGTGTTGGAGAAGCATGAGGGAGGGGAGCATGCAAATTGTCACTTGTGTGGCTATCCCCCCCCCCCCCCTTCAAGCCTATATATGAACCCAGAAGCATATGCTGCTGCCGCCTTTTGACCGCCTGCCAGGCTGCCACGTCTCCACCTTCATCATCATCATAATCATTATTATCATCATCATCATCGTCCTCGTCGTCATCTTCACCGCCATCGTCATCATCTTCCCAATCACACTCTCTCTCCACATCATTTCTTGTGGGACAGAAGCTTGGAAGCTTCTATTAAAGCCTCCATAAGCCTTGTTCTCCCGTGCATTCCCCGGTTTTTCTTAAAACCGTATCTACAAGGGCTGTGTCCTACACGGAGGATAAGATCTCGGATAGAGAGGATCCGATACGCAAAAGTGACCCAAGGGAGAGTTGTTGAAACGAAATTACTATGTCAATGGCTCCTAAATAAAAGGCGAGAGGAGCACACGTGGGAGCTTCCACCTCGAGTACGTGAGTGGACAACGCCCCGATTCTTAATGCCCAGGTTTTGATAAATTTCCTGCATGAAAAGGATGCATTTAAGCATGTCTTTAATTCACGTAGGCAAGTTTGAATACATTGGAAAATTTATATACTCGCATCAAATGACCAAGTAAATTGCATGAGGAATACTTGCATGGTCATGGTAGTTGTATTCTTGAACGCATATTGCATAAGTTAAAAAGCGGATTTGTCTAAAGGCATCCTTGTTGCCTCGCGAAAAGAACATCGCATAATGCACTTAGGTAATAATTTCTTGGTTGTGACTTGTTTATGAGATAATCTTAGACGCCATTGAATGATGTCCAAATAGTCACAATGCATGGAAAATTACACACGAAGATGGTTACATTTTAGGTCGGGTTAAGTGCTAAAGGAAGGATCAAGTCAATGATGGACTCATGGCATTCACTCAAGCATGGAGTTCTTTATCAAAGTTTGAATGCATCTTCATTAAACATATTAAAACTTTGACTTCATTGCATCAATGTAGGGTTTATACGAGTTAGTTCTGAATGTCAATCATTATAGTATAGGGCAAGGAAAAGAATGATCTCTAAGTTGCATAAAAGTAGAAGGTCTATGGTTTGAAGTTTCATACTCACATGGAATGATGCATCTCACCTATTTTCCAGTTACTTACATCTTTTAGGAGAAAGTACTTGCAAATTTAGAGGAATGTATTTGCATCCTTAATAGAAAGATAATCTTAAATCGTGGATTGGTTAGAGAAACTAAGTAATTCGCATAAAAATCATAAAGGTACGATTAGATTGCTTATGACGATCACCTCAAAGTGCTAGGTAGGGTTAAGTTACGTTAAAATTCTGCCCAGTACCGCACTTGGGTTGCCAACCTAATATTTCTGATCCAAAAGATCCTACCCACATTCTCGAAAATGCTGGGGTTGTTAGATCGGCCATGCAAGAATGATCTAGGTTTCTCACCCTAGTAATCGGATGACCAAATGCTAGACTTCCGCAAGGAAACTAGGAACCCTAGGGCCAAAGCGTTATCGGCCTAGTAGAGTTAGGGGTTGGGTTGGGTCAAGAGGACTCCAAAGCCCTTATCTCGATGAATGGTATCCTTGATCAAGAAAGACCATATGAAGAAACATATAATCCCACAAGTTGGGTGCTGACACCTATCTTGTGCAACAAGTTGCAATGTGCATGGCTTTGTGTCTGAATCACAAAATAGTATTGCCACTCCTTAGAACGAGGTTGGCAAGTTCTAGGAACAAGTCTAATAGGATGAGTAGACATCCTGCTACTTCACCCTTCCTTGGGGCTGATTTGCCAAGTTAGGGTAATTAGGAATTGCCTAGTAAGCAGTTGATCAACTAAGTTAGGGCGACGAGGTTGCCCAGGATTTATCGACCTTAATATAAGGAAACCTAAGCTATTGACAATTTGGGTCAATAGGGTATAAACCCTGACCCAAGGATAAAGAGTAAACAAGCAACTCAGCACGAAACCCTTGGGATCTTGCCAAGTCGTGATTGATCCCGGATCGAATGCTGGATGTATTCGGAGAGAAGGATTTACACCTTAGCAATTGGCCGTATAAACGACCATTGGAGTGCTTGTGTTTGTACACTTAGGAGCACTATTTGTTCTTCTTTGCTCAAGGAACTAATGCTAGAAAATAACTAATCCTTCAGGTTGAAAGCCTAGAGGGAGAGGCAGCATCAGTTACCTCAGATTGTCTGCCTAACCCTATCTGAGGGGGTTGTTAGTCGTGTCAGGTACGTGGACCGAACCCACGGCGAGAGATCTCTCCGTGGATGCTACTTGGAGGAGGAGGACGCTTGGGTGCTAAGGGAGGCTCTGGCCATAAATCCCTTGCCTCCAGATCCTGCACAAGAGGCCGACGTGACTTTGGCCGTAAATCCCTTGCCTTCGGATCCTCGAGATTGGATCTCGAGGCCCGCATACTAGTAATGGGCGGAACTTGGAATAGCGATCCCTGAGGATTATTGGAATAGCCTTTGGGCAGAATAGCCTTTGGGCTGGATTATATGATGTATTCCAAAGATTGATAAATAAAGATCAAATGTTGAAAAGGAACTTGCTTTACATTTGTTTTTCTATGTCAGTGCCTAAGTTACGTGAAGGAACCAGTGATTAATTGGCTAATTAAGGAAGCTGTTTTTGCTTATCAAATTAAATATGGTAGGTAATTAGATAACTAAAGCAAACTGAGGAAAGTGCGGTGGATGTGACCCTGGGTCCGTCCTATGGAAGGGTGGTCCTGGTTGGCCGGGAACTTTTCTCAAAGGAATTCACTGCAAGGTAAATGATGTCCTAGAATCTAGAGTGCTAGAGTCCCGATTTATACTGTTTTAGGGGAACAGAATGGGACTATGCCTTATGGGCAGAGAGGTCGAGCTTCGCATCCCTCTCGTTTCCATTCTCCTTGAACCAAGTGCAGTATAAATTTGCTTCGACCTTGATATTTCTGCGTAAAGTAGTTTTTCTGGGGCTTGACGCTAGCTACCTTCTAGGAACTTGACCATTAGGAAAACCCTGATTCAAGTCAGTCCTAAGTGGGAATGGCTGGAATGCTTCCGCTTTGTGGCAAACTCGGGAAGACCTAGATCGCAAACCCCGTGACATTCCATGGGAATACTGGGCGGCACTTTTTGGACTCTCTTCTTGATGGGCTGCTAAGACGTGTCCTATAAGTAAGGGGGACACGTTACAGCCGTGAACGTTTCGTTGCGAGGTTGATTTGAGAAACCCTAGGGCGACAAAACTCAGAATATTCCCTGGGAGTGTCGAGCAGCGACGCTTAGATTCGTTTCTCAATAGACCGCTAAAAGAGTGCCTGGAAAGCCGATGGGCAGGCACGTTACATGATCTTAGGGCCATGACACAAGTTTTCCACCACATTTTATTTACAATAAGACCAATACACATACACAAAGGATACCCAAGGTCTTCATGGAGGACATTGTATTTGGCAAGATACTTGAGGAGGATTTGAATAAATTTTGGTTGGACCAAGTGTGTGAGACCCTTGCCAAGACATACAAAATTTTTACCAAGACTCGTGATGAGAATCTCACTACTATTGAGGCCAAGTTGTGCATGATCAGATTTGGTGGTGCACTCACTAGGGCCATCACTATAGCCTTAGGAGTTTGAGGACCTTTTGAGGTGGATCTAGTAGTAGCGGTGAGGTGGGTCAAAAGAAGGATAAAAGATCAAGACAAGAACACGAACCAAGTATTGTGATACCACTCATAGAAAAATGAGCAAGAAAGGAAGTAAGACAAGACAATAGCCCAAAGAGCACCACATAGACATTAAGGAGTCCCTAAGAGATACATGGCACATGAAAGAAGCTCTCCAAAAGGACAAAGAGGGCATGGCCACATCCATGTGAGAATCATATGAAGAAAATATGTAAAAGAAGGACATTGTGATGAGGAGCATAGAAGAGTTTGACAAAGGAAAGGGAAAGGCTATAGTCGAAAAATCAGTGATTGGTCCATGAGATTTCTAGATGCTCATGACCATTCTTCAGACTATGCAAGCCAAGATTAATGAGTTGGAAAGTGGAAAACAAAATGAAGATGTGACAGTCATTTCTAGAACAGAGATGCAACAACTTACTAAGGCTTCAACAAGTTTGAGAGAATGTACAAAAATGACATCAAAGACTTTGGGTGGTCTTAGCACAGCTTTTATATATGAGGAGCTGAAATAGGACAAAGAAAGAGCAATTCAGGAGAGATTGGAGATGAAAAAGAAGTATAAGAGAGAGAACCACAATCAATAATTTATGAGGCACTGAACCCAATAGTTACATGACTTGTGGACCACCTAATTGTGGAGAAAAACAAGGAGATAATGGGGTTGAGAGATATAACCAAAGTGGAAGTTATGAGAAAGAGGGAAGAAAACACTTATGCATAGGCTACGGATCTTATGGTCTAGTAAGAGAAGGAAAAAGCATGGACAACAACTCTTACCAAAGAGTTAGCAAAAGCTCATCGAGATCAAGCCTTTAGTCTTCAGAGGGTTGCACAATACAATTGACTACTGCAGGCAATCAGGTTGAGGAGAGAGATAACAAGGGTTATGAGAAAATGTTACAGCAACTACTTATGGACTTGGCACATTCTCTTTACAACATTAGTTCAAGCTTCATGTAGCTACTTATAAACACGCGTTGTCACTATAGCAAGGGATTTATTAGGAGGATATTTGCACTATATCTTCCAAAAGAAACTCAAAGCTTAGTTGGGGTTGGATACAAGAACTTTGAGTTTACACTATTGACCTCAAACCCAACTAGAAGTTAGATGGTTGATTACTTGCTTCATACGGGATATAGAGATAATTAATTGAGATATGTAGGGATGGTCCAACCTGAATCTATTGAGTCATTTGACATGTATACTGAGTCATTGGTTGAAGCCACCATTGTGGTGGAGCCTCTTGAAGTCATTGCTCCATTATCAAATTACAAGGATCCACAGGGTTTTGATAAATCGTAGTTGGGACCTACAAAAATATCCCAAGAATTACCACCAATGATTGAGCCATCATCCAAGGACCAAGTGCACATTGATAGAATGCTATGGGTTCTTCATGCTTCCACTCAATAGTGTAACGTGCCCATTGGGGCTGTCCAAGCACATTTTAGCGGTCCATCAAGAAAAAAATCTAAGTGTCACTGCCGGCACACCCATGGAATGTTCCGGGGTTTTTCGCCCAGGGTTTCCCGAGTCCGCCTTGCAACGGAACGTTCACGGTTGAACCCACTAGGATCAACCTGAAATCTGGGTTTCTAGGGGTCAAGGTCTCCTCATAGCATTCTAGCGTTGGGTTTTGGATATCCTATTTTACGCAGGGATACCCAATTCAAAGCAGATCCATACCACACTTGGTTAGAATGGGAAACAAGAGGGATGTGCTGCTCAACCTTTGGGCCTGTAGGGCATAGTCCCATTCTAGTCCCCTAAAATGGCATGAATCGGGTTCTAACTTAAAATACCTAAAGGTCGAATGATATAAAACCTTGTGAGAAGCCTCTTAGTTCTTTGGGACCACCCTGATGTAGGACGAACGTGTTAGGAGTTCTGCCCACCGGCTTCCCTTGATAGCTTTATTTTTCTAAGTAGGCCCTAGCATAGTTACGTGTGACATTTAAAACCAACTTCCTTAATCAAGCCTTTAGGGAATAGGGTTTGTTTGCATAATTTATAGCATAGATACAAAAATAGAGCAAGCAGTCCTTTTTGACAAACAAGTTCCTTAACTTATCTTTACGTTAATCTTTGTCTCTTGCCCATACATGAGAAATTATATAATCTCTTCTGTCCGATAGAAGTACCCGGTCCAAATCACATGGCACCTTAATTTCCATCCATTATCTAGAATAGGATCTTCCAATGCCCTAGATATTGGGCTCATGGTTTTGGACTAGGCAAGGGGTGTCCAGAGCTCCACCGACCCTGAGAGACCTAGGAGTGAGACACAACTTCCATGGTTGGCCTTTTCGCCACTCAACCTTCGGCCCCATGAATCGAGCAGTGCCCTCTCAGGTTGAAATGCCGTGTGACTTTGGAGATGATCCACCCATGCAAAATATCATTTCTTAGATAATCCAATTAAGAATCAAGCACAATCAAGGCAATCAACCTAATATCATCTTCCAAGAGGCAATTTGTCATCACAGACCCCCACCATAAATTTACCATCAATCATAAGCACTTGGAGTAATCATCCAAACCATAATCCAACAATCAATTGAATGTACAAGCATTTAGGGAGTTGTTTGATCAGCCAACAAAAACCAAATATATCTTTTCCAAACAATACAAGAATAGTGTTGGGGGTAAAGGCGCCTCCGCCGTGCCACCCCGTGTATTACTACACTGACAGTACCCGCCACTGCACACTGCAGGTGGCGGGCGCCCGTCACGTCACTTTATTCTTTATTCTTTTAGTGACAGTTTGAATAAAGGAAGGCCCGGTCACACATTGTGACTATTGGAGTTCCCATTTCTTGTCTCTCTCTTTCTTGCTCTTGCTCTCCCGCCATAGCTCGCGTGCAAGCTTCGATCCTTCTCACCTTTCAACTGGTATCAGAGCTTGGCATTCTCTTGCTCGAGCTCGACTCGGTGCTTCCCGACCTTCGCATCGACTCGCTTCACGCATTGGGTCTCCATCCCGGCAGCCATAGCCGACCTCTTGAGCTCCGGACTCTCCCCGGCTTCCTGAGCTCCATCCTGGCCCTCTTGAGCTTCATCAGGGCCTTGCCCTTGAGGTATTGCTTCAGCATTTGCAGGCATTTGAGTGTATTCTCAGATTGAAACAGGGCAGGAACAAAGGGCAGCCACTCTTCTTGAGCTCCATAGCTCATATCTTCCCTCCCCTTTGCATTGGGCCTTCATGGCTTGGTATGTGCCTACCTTGGGCCATCATTGAGCCCCCCATTACCCCCTTTTTAGCCCATGTGGAGCAACAGCAAGTTCAGCACCAACAGGGCAGATTGCATCATTTTTTCCAGGCTGTGAGCACTCATCTACTTCAGCTCCACACTTGGCCATTGCTTCTTGCTCTCTACCTTGATCAAGAGGGCTATAGACTTCATGTTTGATGTCATTCAAGCTTTGGGTATTGGTCTTGACCTTTCGGGGCTGATTTCTTCAGATTTGGGACTGTCATAAACTGTCATAACAGGCTGAAAACAGGGCAGCACCATTGGCATTAGCATTTGTTGCTTATACTCCATTCCGGTTGTGCTATTTGATGCCCGTATGCGGTCTACATGATGCCTAGTGCCTTGGGAATGTATGCACATGATTATGCCATGATTTTGGCTTGAAATATTGGCTGATTTGGGACTGTTATTTACTGTTATACAGTGCTGGAAACAGGGCAGCCACACTTGGCATTGGCATTTAATGCTTATACTCTACTCCGGTTACCTTGTTTGATGCCCGTATGCGGTCTACTTCCTACCCGGATGTATTGGGGATGTATGCATTTGGTTTGACCATGATTTTGGCTTGAATTTGGGGCTGAAATCTACTGTTTAGAACAGTAAATACATGCTGGAATAACAGTGGGCTGAAGGTACTTTACATGCTTTGGCACTTACCTACCGATACCGGATGTATGCTTTGAGCTTTGGCATGATATCTCTGACATTTGGGGACGACTTGGAGCATATGTATGAGATTATGGGATGCTTTTGAGCTTCGCATTAGCTCCGTCTTCACTGGCATTTGGACCGACTCGGCATGCTCGTGGACCGCCTATGCCTCATGTCTCTGCTTGACAGTTAGGCTTTTGCATTACATGCTTTGGTTCGTGACATATGCTATTTGGTTCGTGTATGCCATACCGACATTTGGAGCTTGGATTTGGATGTATTTGAGCATTCCCGGCTTACTTGATCACTGATCTTGGTTGCTATTTGGATGTCATTGAGTTGACCGAGAGCTTATTTGGGCTTATGTATTGCTTCATGGTTAATACGACCGGTGCTTCATGTATGTCATGCTCTCTCGGATGCGCTTGATGCATTGATAGGGTCACTTATCACTGGTGCTTTCTCTTGGGTTGTTTGAGCTTCTGAGCTCGCTTTGTACGCCTTTTGTGCCAGTGGGAGCATTTTACATGCTTTTTGACCTTTGACAGTTGCATGCTATTGGAGCACTTACATGTATTTGGAGCAGTTTATGTCTTGAGCAGCTACATACACATTGAGACTTTGGGATCATACTCCGATCTTTATGGATATGCATTGATGTACTCTTGGTTCACAGGATGCTTATGAGCTGAGTCTCATATTTGGATCTTTCTCTTCGAGCAGATACCTATTTGTGTCAGGTTTTGGCAGTTACAGGAACACTTTGCCTAGAGTGTCTGGGGGTGTGCCTTTCACTGGCAGATGTTATTTTGACATGCTTGGTGTTGAGCTCATGTTCTTTTCACTGTCATTGGCCTTGCTTATGTCCGTTTCATGCCGGCTTTGGACCTAGCATTGTTTGCTTGACATTGGATCCTATTTTGGGACAGTTTGCTCTCTAGACTGCATACCTGCAATTTATTACAGCAAGCAGTTATTGGTGGACTGAGGTGTACTTTTCATGCTGAAATATCCTGATTTGGTGTACCGCACCTAGTACTAAGTGGGCAGCAACTTTTGGCACACTTTGCTCACCCTTTGGACCCCGTTTTGGTCATTTTTGGGCAGTTTCTGCAGTAAAACAACAAGCAGTTTTGGACTGTTTGGGCATTTCCAGCCTGCATAATGGCGTCATCTTCGCATGATAGTGCCATCTTTAACATTACAAAGTTGGATGGTACCAACTACTCTTACTGGAAGAGTCAAATATGGCAGGTTTTGGTGCAGAAATCTCAGATTAAGCCACTTCGGTTGAGTGGGGAGCAGCCTGAAACTATGGACATTGACGACTGGCTTGAACTTGATGAGCTATGCAAGTCCACGATTGTATTGTCTCTCACTGAACAGGTACATTATAATGTATTTGAGGAAGCACAGAGTGCATGGGATCTATGGAATAAGATCAAGAATCTTTATGATAAGAAAAGTCCGGCGAGTCAGATGTACTGGTTGAAGCAGCTTATGGATCTGCGCATGAAGGATAATGCGACTATGTCTGCTCACTTGAGCCAGTTCCATGCTATACTGAAGAACCTGACTTCGCAGGATATCACCTTTGGAGAGGAAGTAACTCCTCTTTTCTTGCTTGGAACTCTGAATGAGTCATGGGATGTATTCCGCACTGCTCTTTGTGCCTCTAGTGCTACTCTAAAATTGGCAGATGTTGAGAGTGCTCTTCTTCAGGAAGAGGTGAATCGCAAAAACTTGGATGCCTCTCGTGGTAGTCATGCTTTGACAGTTAGAGGCAGGAATGACAGGTATGACCGTGGTAATGGCCGAGGCCGTGACTCGCAGAAGGGTCGGTCTAAATCTCGTGGTGGCAAGTCGCGTAGTAAGTCGCGTGGACGCAATGCAAATGTCACTTGTCATCATTGTGGGAAAAAGGGCCATATTAGACCACAGTGTCATGAGTTGCGCAATGAGAAGCGCAAGGATAAGGGGAAAGATAAAGTGCAGGAGAAGTCCTCTGATCGCAGCATAGTACCTGCGAAGTCCAACGTCAAGATTGAGGAAATTAATGTCACGCAGACTGAAGAGTCCGATGGTGGTGATGAGTTTATACTTGCAGCTAGTTCTTCTGATGCTTCACACTTGACTGAGACACCTAGTATGTATGCACAGTGCTGGTTATTGGATTCAGGTGCGTCCTTCCATGTGACGCCTTACCGTGAGTGGTTTCACTCTTACCGTACTGTATCTGGATCAGTCAAACTTGGAGATGACAGGTCTCTTGATATTGTGGGCTGTGGAGATATTCAGTTGCAGTTTTCCACTGGCAGTTCCTTTTTGCTCAGGGATGTACGTCATGTACCTGCGCTTACGCGTAGTCTTATGTCTGCAGGACAGTTGGATGATGCAGGATTTCATGTCTGTTTTGGGGATTCTACCTGGAAGATTACCAAAGGCAGACTTGTGCTTGCTAGAGGCGCCAAGGCTGGTAGCCTCTATCCTCTTGTTGTATCTGGGTCTTCTGTAGACCATGTTTTGGCAGTGGGCTCTATCCCACATGTATCACTTTGGCATGCCCGTTTGGGGCATATGTCTTTGAAAGGAATGAAAATGTTATCTGGTTTGCAGTATCTTTCGCCTTTGGATTATGCATGTTTTGACTCGTGTGATCATTGTCTTTATGGTAAGCAGAATAGGTCTACGCATAAGAAATCGGGTAGGCCACGAATGAGTGAGCCCTTGGCATTGGTGCATTCCGATGTTTGTGGGCCTATGCCTTGCATGTCTATGGGTGGCGCGAAGTACTTCGTTACCTTCATTGATGATTTTTCTAGGAAAGTGTGGGCTTATCCCATAAAGCAGAAGTCCGATGTCTTGGCAGTTTTTCAGAGATGGCTTGCTCTTGTTGAGAACCAGACTGGGTATAGGCTGAAATGCCTTAGGACAGATAATGGGGGAGAATATGTCTCGCATGCTTTTGAGCAGTTTTGTGATGACAGGGGTATTAAGCGTCAGTTGACCGCCCCTTACACCCCACCCCAGAATGGTTTGGCTGAGCGCATGAACAGGACTATTCAGGAGCGTGTGCGCTCTATGCTTAGCCATGCAGGCCTACCCCCGAGTTTTTGGGCTGAGGCAGTTAGTATGTCAGTGCATGTCATAAACCGATCGCCTTCCAGTGGATTGGATTTCCAGGTTGCAGAGGAAGTTTGGGCTGGTAAGCCACCCTCTTATGCGCATCTCCGTGTCTTTGGATGTGAGGCATTCTGCCATGTGCCCAAGGACAAGAGGAGTAAATTGGATCCAAAGAGCATTAAATGCATATTCCTTGGCTATGGTGAGTCAGGAGAGATGGGCTATCGCCTATGGGATCCGCAGGCACGGAAAATAGTACGCAGCCATGATGTCGTCTTCCATGAAGACAAGATGCACAGGCAGCCTGAGAAGGTGGTTGAGATCCGCAGAGTGATCTTTCAGGAGGAGCCTAAAGCTCCAGCACAGCCAGTAGTACAGCCTGCAGCAGTTCCTCCACAGGGCCAGGATGTTGGACAGGTAGTTAGATAGGCAGCAGAGCCTGCGGTGAGACGGTCTGCTAGAGATAGACGTCCACCTGACAGATTTCAGCCCTCTATGCATTATGTTTTGGTTACAGATGCAGGAGAGCCTTTCACTTATGATGAGGCTATGCGCAGGGGTGACAGTCACTCCTGGGAGAGGGCTATGCAGTCTGAGATAGACTCCCTGCATAAGAATGAGACTTGGGATTTGGTTGCCTTGCCTAAGGGCAAGAAGGCTTTGCCATGCAAGTGGGTGTACAAGCTGAAAAGTACCCCTGGACACCCCAAGCCGGCATACAAGGCTAGATTGGTAGCAAAGGGTTTTAAGCAGGAACATGGTGTGGACTTTGATGAGGTCTTCTCTCCTGTGGTTAAGATGACCACCCTGCGCTTAGTCTTGGCTTTGGTTGCACAGCTTGACTTAGATCTATATCAGATGGATGTCAAGACGGCTTTTCTACATGGGGACTTGCATGATGAGATCTATATGGATCAGCCTAAGGGCTTTACAGAACCTGGCAGGGAGCACCTAGTGTGCAAGTTGAAGAAGAGCTTGTATGGCTTGAAGCAGGCACCTAGGGAATGGTATCATAAGTTTGATGCCTTTATGAAGTCACAGGGCTACAGCAGGAGTGCTATGGATCCGTGTCTTTACACGAAGAAAGCCCGTGATGGCAGTTTGCTTATCTTGGTACTCTATGTTGATGATATGCTGATAGTAGGAAAAGCTCATGATGAGCTAGATGCTCTTAAATCTCAGCTAAAGAAGAGCTTTGAGATGAAGGATTTGGGACAGGCCTCACATATACTTGGGATGCGCATTAAGCGCGATAGGCATCAGGGACTTTTGTATCTCTCACAGCGGGAGTACATTCATAAAGTCCTTGAGCGCTTCCGCATGCAGGACGTAAAGCCTATTGGCTGTCCATTACCTTCTTATGTGAAGGTATCACAGGCCGATTGTCCGCAGACAGATGAGCAGAGGGCCAAGATGGCCAAGATCCCTTATGCATCAGCCGTGGGCAGTTTGATGTATGCCATGATAGCCACTCGTCCAGATATTGCACATGCAGTTGGTGTTGTGGCACGCTATATGGCTACACCTGGCAGCAGACATTGGGATGCCGTGAAGGGTATCATGAGGTACCTGAAGGGCACAGCAGATATGTGTATTTGCTATGGCAGCCAGGATACAGGGGTCGTGGGGTACACTGACTCCGATTATGCAGGACATGCAGATAGTAGGAAGTCCACTTCTGGCTATGTATTCACCTATGCTGGAGGGGCTATCTCTTGGATGTCCAGGGTTCAAAAGTGTACGGCTTTGTCTACCACTGAGGCCGAGTATGTTGCAGCCACTGAGGCTTGCAAGGAGGCCATATGGTTAGGCCGTCTAGTTGCTGACCTTGTGATTGATGCTACACCTACACTGCATTCGGATTCTATGAGTGCCATTCAGTTGGCTAAGAATCCAGTCTTCCATGCGAAGACGAAACACATTGAGGTGAGGTATCACTTCATACGTGGTGTCGTGGAGGACAAGTCTGTTGACCTTGTCAAGATCTCCACTGACGAGAATCCTGCAGATTTGCTCACGAAGAGCCTCACTACTGAGCGCTTTGCCTTCCTCAGGAGGTTGATGGGCGTTGGATGAGATGTCACCTTTCCTCACCTATGTACATTTGTACTGTCTTTTCTTTTTCTTTTCTCTCTCACTAGGGCAGATTCGCCTTTAAGTGGGAGGTTGTTGGGGGTAAAGGCGCCTCCGCCGTGCCGCCCCGTGTATTACTACACTGACAGTACCCGCCACTGCACACTGCAGGTGGCGGGCGCCCGTCACGTCACTTTATTCTTTATTCTTTTAGTGACAGTTTGAATAAAGGAAGGCCCGGTCACACATTGTGACTGTTGGAGTTCCCATTTCTTGTCTCTCTCTTTCTTGCTCTTGCTCTCCCGCCATAGCTCGCGTGCAAGCTTCGATCCTTCTCACCTTTCAAATAGACGGGACAACAGATGATTAGAAAGGTAGATAGGAGGTGAGCGATCACTTCATTAATGAAGTGCATGCCTTGGTCACTAACCAGTTTGATGGGGCAGTCAAATTGTGAGATCACTTGCTCCCATAAGAACTTGGCAATGGTCCTAACATCATTATTCCAAGTTGCTCATGCTTCAGCCCACTTCGTGAGATAATACCTAACAATGATGATGTATTTGGCTTGCGAATACTGTGCCATAGGACTAATCAACCTGATGAAGTCAAATTTCCACTTCTCGAAAGGTTGTCTTGCAATGATAAGGGTTAGCTCCATTTGATCCTTGTGGATTGGGACCTTGGGCCATTTGGCACTCATCGTAGTGTTTTATGAATTATGCTGCTGCATCTCGAAACCAGAGTAGGCCACCACATTTGAGGCTGCAGCATCTTACGGGCTGTCGTACCTCCACTAAAGTGTCCTCTTGCAATTCCTCCATGTTCCTATGCTAGTACATCATGCATTTGATGTTCACACACACATCTATGCAACAACCTGTCTTGGCCTAGTCTATAAAGTTGGCCTGCTATCAATTGATAGGGTTGGATTTTAAGGATGAGCCACCTAAGTCGGGCCTTCTCGATAGGCCAATTAGGAAGTCCATGATAATGTACTATGTTGTCTACCCAATATGGTGTCAAATCAACTCTAAATAAATATCTTGCACTAGACAGGTGAAATAGATGTGCATCTGGCAATTCATCCGAGATGCCCTATCTAGTGGCTTCTCTTATGGGCATGCAAGATATTGGTTAGCCCTATAATGCTACTTTCCCTTGCGTTCCACCATGGAGAAGTCAAATTCTAAAAGCACAAGTAACCATCGAGCAATGCGTCCCATAGTGCAAGGTTTATTAACAAGATAAAGCAATGCCTGATGGTCAACAAAGAAGGTAAAAGGCGTGGCCAAAAGATAATGCCAAAATTTCCTTACAGCAAATACCATTGATAAGCCCTCTCTCTCTGTTGTTGAGTAATTCATTTTTGTATCTGTGAGTTATCTACTAATAGCAAAGCTCACTGGATAGTCTAAGTTGTATTCACCAAGTTGGCACAACACAACTCCCACAACAAAGTTCAAAGCGTCGATGTGAACATGGAAGGCGATTGTCCAGTTTGGGGCTTATAGAATTGGTGCAGTGGTGGTTAGAGCCTTTTTCAATTCCTCATATGCACTTTGGCATTCCTTGGTCCACTCAAATATAGTCAGCAACTTGTATAGAGGTCTAGAAATCAATGCATAGTTCAACACAAAGTGCCAATAGTATCCCGTGTGGCCTAGGAAGCATTGAACTCCCTTGTAATCTGATGGTGGTGGAAGATTGATAATAACCCTGACTCTCAAGAAGTCTGTGGTGGCAATGGCGTTCCTCGACACCACATGTCCTATTATGCATTCGTGCTTTAACCAGAACTGGCACTTCAAGGGGTTTAGGTAGAGGCGCTATAATCAACATCATTCAAAGACCGCTTGGAGCTTATCTAAGTGTCTCTTCCATGTAGAGTGAACACACAAATCATCTATAAAAACCTCTAATTCCTTCTTGAGCATGTCTTTGAAGATGGCACACATGAGCCTCTAGAAGGTAGTTGGTGTATTAGTTAACCCAAAGGGCATGATTATGTAGGCAAAGACACCCCACTTAGTGGTGGTGAATGTATTCTTATTCCTATCGTTAGGATGCACTTGCACTTGATTGTATCCTGACAAGTTGTCTAGGAAACTGTAGGCTTCTTTACTAGCCACTCTCTTGAGCATGTGCTTAGTGTATGGTAATGGATAATTTTCTCTCTTTGTAGCAGTGTTTACCTTCTTGTAGTTGACACACACTTTGATCTTTCTATTCTTTTTCACCATGATCACTATGGGCGAGACCCAATCCATGTGCTCAATATTATAAATGAATCCTACTCTCAACAACTTATCAATCTCTTCTTTCACTGCATGAGCGTGCTTGGGATTCATTGGATACGGTCGCTGCTTTGCATCGAGCGTCATGGGTATATTGTGAGTCACTACACTCGGATCTACCCCTTTTAACTCATTGAGGGACCAAGAAAACATGTTTATATACTCTTGCAAGAGAGCAATGAGACTTTCTTCCTCTTCCACAGTCAAGTCATCGGCCATAAAGATAGGTTGGGGTGTCTCCCCTTCCTTGGCCAAATTGACCTCCTTAACCTTGGCATGCCCTTCTATTATTTCGCCAGCTTGCCCTTGGCATTTGGCTCCCAACAAGATTACTACCCTATCACCTTTTTTGAACTTTGTGAATCACTTTGGTAGGTCTTGTGGCTTTCTTTGCTCATCAAGCTGTGGTTCCTTGGGCTACTTCCTCCTTTCCTCCTTCAGTCTTTGGTGCCTTAGGTGAACAGGTAGGTCCCCTTTGGTGCATCTTGTTTTAGGAGGTTGAGGTACTTCAGGATCACTATCTGAGTTTACTTCCGACTCAGACTGAACTCTTCGTCTTTACTAGAAGAGGGATTATCTCTTGGAGGTCACAGCTCAGAGTGGGAATCCATCCTAAATAATGGTGCAACACTTGGTTGGACTAGGCCTACTTGCTCGTATTCCATCGCTCCCACGTGCTCCAATTATGTGCGGTCGCAATCCATGCGCATGACTCCTTTATTGATCCTAAAAACATTTCTCTTGCTAGGTTTGGAGTTTGCTCATATTTGTTCTATCACTTGTCCCTTAATGTTGTATTCTATGGTATCCATCTCTCCTTCACTTTGGTCACTAAAGGAACAATAGTCCTCGTGTTCATCATTAGTGCTATCTTCATCTAACTACTCATCACCTCCTAAGTCTTGATACAAATCCTTTTCGTCAGTGACTAAGGCCCAATTGTACATCAAGTTTAAGTTGTGCGCTTTGGTCCATCGCCACTTAGGTTCGTCCAAGAGATCTTGGAGAGGTTTAAGGTTAGCGACTAGGTTGCTTGCTAGCTTGTCTGTCAGGTGCCCTAGGATCTCAAGGAATTCTTGTTTGTTTTGCTGGGGATGTGGAATTTGACAGGGTTTGGGAGCTTTTAGCCATTATGTAGACTTGCACTAAAGGTTCGAATTTAGGCCTTCCGACTGCATTAGTAGCCTGCTCATACTCCTTACCGTTCGTGAATGGCAGATTGATAGTGGCTAGCACGTGCATCCAATCTCACTCATCTTTTCTGGACAAGGGATGTATTGAGTCAATGGCTCATAAGATTTTCTAATCTGGGTGTCACCCTTCAACATGGCTGAGATGGCATCTAGGTTGACTGGTGTTGTCTTCCAAGTGTCCATCTCTACCCTCACTAATTTTGTTCTATTTCCTAAGAAGATTAGACCATTACCCTAGTCCTCTATGACCCGTGCATTGTGCATCCAAGGCTAGCCTAGCAAGATATCATAGTCCACCCCCTTGATGACTATAAATTCAACAAAGAATTGGACTCTTGCGATCTTCGAGGGCCAATTCTTTAGCACTCCGAATGGCCTTACCTTCATTCTATTAGCTAGTGTGACATTAAACCTAGAATTCTCAATAGGCAGGTTATCCCAAGCTTGGAGTACTACATGGCTAAGCACACTAACTCCTGCCCTCGTATCTATAATTCCCTTTCTTGTGGTATCTCCAAGAGCTAAGATTGGTAAGAAAGCATGCATTTCCATGCCTTCTGGGCATTGAGTGCGTCGCTAGACTCGGTATTTGTGTCTATGCATCATGTTTGTGCAAGTCAGTGGTAGCTTGCTCCATGGAACCTTCAACCCACTATTTCAGCTCTTGCCACAACATTGGATGTTGCCTAAGCAGGTCTCCTAGGCTTAGCATCACAGGGGTGGTCAATAGTGTGGTGAGGAGGTTGCTAGGTGCTTGCTTTCCTCCAAATCTTTTATTTCCAAGCCAATGGCCTTGATTGATTTGCTGGATTATAGCTTTTGAACTCTGTCTAAGCGACATTGCTTGTGGTGCAGTCGTGTCTCTCGATTTTGGTTGTGATGGTGATTCTGGCATACTTATGCTTAAGAGATCATTGATCTCATCTTCCAATATGGGCTCAGTGTCTTTGAAGTGTTCTTGGGCTTCTTTCACCCACTCCTTCACTTTCTCGATGGCTTTGAGTTGGCTCTTTGGGTTGGGGTGCTCCCAGACCCTTGCACTTCCCTTCTCCATCGTCTTTGGAGCCAATGTTTCTGCCTCTATGTTTGTCACTTTTCTTCTAGCAATAGTAGAGGTAGCATTGTGGTACTCTCCGTTTTTAGCGTGACCTTTGTGTCTGGTTTTTTTTTTCTTCACCTATGACTCTTTTTTCCAATTGAGGCTGCATCTAAGTTGCTAGGCCTAGCGATGATATGCCAACCTGCTTCGTCTTTGTGCGCGGGTCATGACATGCAATAGAATGGGTGTGGCTTCCCCATTGAGTGTCTCGATACCAAACAATCCCGATGGGACTGATGGCACAATTTTTGAACTAGAGGATGGTTTTTGTCTAGGGAAATCAATTAGCGCGTCGGCTATGTGAGAGGTAGCCATTAGTGCTTGGCTTGAAACACATGAACAATAAGGGATTTGTGGGTCTTGGTAGTTGAGCTCGCCTCTACATTTTGGTTCCATTGTTAGGACCAACAGATTCAAGCATTGAGTGCTTGCACACTCCAAATCGAGCATTGAAGTAGGGTTTTCCTCGAACCGGTGCTTGAGGTAGATAGGTAGGAAGTGAGGGAGTTTGAAGAGATATTCGATCTTCTTAGCAAGTAAGTTTTTGGTCTTTTGAATCTGGAAAAGTAGGTTGGAGTAGTGTAGGTGTTTTCTTTGTGATTTGGATACATTAGGGTAGAAAAAAAAAAGGTAATAGGGTTTCTGTTGTCATAATAGGGCAAGAGGGTTTGATTACTTGTTGATTTCTATTTTGGAGTTTATTGGCTATTCCAGGTATACTTAATCCTTCATTTGGGCCTATTCTTACATTCTGGAAGTTTGTGCAACCCCTCATAACCAAAATTGTTAGAATTGAGTGATTGTTGTCATCCCTACAAACTCGTCTACAGGAATCAGACATTGTAACTAGAGTCAGATTCCAAAAAAATCAAACTCAGACAGTCCAATTCCCAGAATTGGACAGTCAGATTTTCAAACTCAAACCAACCCATCCTGTTCGATTGGACATACCCTGTCCGATTTTGAAAATTGAATATCCCAGAATCGGACACACAAAAATCAAACGCATAAAAATTGGACACTCCAAAATTAGACATCCGATTCCCAGAATCGGACATCCCAGAATCAGACACATGAAAATTGGACCAACCAAAATCAGTCCAAAATCGGACGTTCGATTCCCAGAATCAGACTCCTGGAATTGGACGCACAAAAATTGGACACAAAAATCAGACCATCCAAAATCGAATACTCCAAAATCGGACACTTGTCAAATTGAACGTCCGATTCCTAGAACCAGACGTATGAAAATTGGACCAACCCATAGTTGGACCAAACCCATAATCAGACCACTCAGACTTGGACCGCCATCTGATCCGGCCGATCAGACCAACCCAAAATTAGACATCTAATTCTGATTATCAGATTCCTGAGAATCAGACCTTAGGACAAAACATTGCCAAAATCAGACAAGTGAACAGAATACAAATTTGACACATCTAACCCCTGAAACCGACCCAAAGATTGTATAGAGCTAAAAGCACATAATAGATCTATCACTGGGCTAAAATCTAGAGCAAGGAGTTCAAAACTTGACTATGAATGGTCCTTTAAATCGCACATGGTATTTGGCGTAATGGCCTTGCAGGCCGGGGGGACTACCCCCCTGCCAAGACCCCCGTAGAGGGGACTCTGCCCTCTCTGTCCCCTTTGCACCTCCCCCAAGTAGGATGGAGAGAAAACACACACCATGATAGGTCCTCCGAATTAGATCCTAGTGTAATAATGGCTCTACACAAGCACATATTTTCATTTGCAAAACAAAAACCAAAAGACCATACCCAAATAGAGACCCTAGAACCTCAATGGGCCAATCTAGCCAACAAGGGCAAAAAGGCCATACCACAAAAACATGTTTAAGTTGTGATCGGATTGCATCTAGTCAAAGTGGAATACAACAACATCAACCTACAATTGTGAGGATGACTAGACATGACAGTCATGACGATGGATGCACTTTGAATTGCATTGCACAAATGACCCAAGACATCAGCGTTGAATCCATATATGGTTGTGCAATTGGGGACTCAAAGGCATGTATCAAAAGGCTTGAATTTATAAGCCAAGACCTGAAAAATAAAGACATAGTATCGCCTACTTATCTTAGGGTCAAACTCACCGCAAAAAGAGAGCATAGTGTTGATGCTCTCATCGATGAAGAATTTGATTTTAATATCTTGACCTATAAAGAATGGACCCTACTAGGCCAACCAAAGCTCACACCAACTGATGCAACTCTTAATCCTTACAGGGGACACCCACAAGCACTTATAGGGAAGTGCAAAATCCTTGTAACTATTGAGATTGAAAGCTTGCCTTTCCTATTCCATGTTCCTCCAAATAGTGCTAATTGTGGAAAGGAAACCCTCCTAGGATGACCCTTCAAAAGGGAAGTGTGAGCCCGATTATGTAGCAGAGAGGATACACTTGATGCTATTGTGTGTGAGGATAATCACAACCTTTAGCAAGGGTGACCTCATCGAACCTCAAGGGAAAGACCAAGAACATTCTAACGTACAAGACAAGCTAGTAATGAGAGCAAGGACTTGCTGAAAGAGTTGATACAAGTGGACATTGAACAGAGCGAACTAGTGACCAGTGAGAGCGAGGCCATGCTTGAAACAAGAAGGTCAGGACACAGTGCCAAGGACAGGCTTTGGACTTAGAATATCGTAGAAGACCACAAAAGAAGCCCAAGCCTTACAGACGAAGGTATTGATGGAGAGCCAGCAGAACGCCAAAATGGATATCCAAAGCGTTGCTACTTACTCAAGGGTATTATGAAGGTAATCGATGGATTTGGGTATCAAAGCCCCTTGCTAAACCACCTCTATTAGCTGAAGGCCAGATCGTATTAAAAGCAAAGAAGAGAAGGAGAAAATCTAAACTAAAATCCAAGCCTCAAGTCAACAACATCGGAGTGAGTGAGCCCCTCACGATTGAAATCAAGAAACCAAACATAACTGCTCAAAAGGTAGATCCTTAGCCTAGCAAGCTTAACAAGCAGATATGATATGTAATTGTAGGGTGTGCATAAAGACCACTAGTGCCCAAGGAGCCTTTGACTTCCCAAGAGGATGATGAGCATCATAGGTGCAATGTTACTCATGATAAGGTTGATTTCTCAACAAAGAAAATGGCAGAATCATCAAATAGTAACGAGCAAAACTTCAAGCTAGAGTCCACCTAGGAGTCCCAAATCTCCTACACCCTCTTTCCCTAGATGGATATAGGAAGTAGAACAACAATCGTCAAGTGTAGTTGCTCAATTCCATCTCTATCTCCATTTGAGCTTCCAAATATCCAAGGTGTGGGACATGATAGCACCCCTAATTATCAACATAGGGATATGCTTGTGCAATCCACTGTGGTGAGCTCAACTGATGTTTGATCTCCACAAGTGAATGCTCAAAGGGGAACAAAAGACATGACCACTTTCGATCTACCTAAGGACTTGACACCGCAATCTACCAATAGTAGCTAATCCACTGAACTAGCTGCTACTACTTCCAATCAAGAATCATAGCAGTCATAACCTTTTGTCATGACAATGCCCCTTGCAGAACGTGTCCTTAGCAATTTACATGTGGAAGAGGTGTCACAACCAACATCCTTGATACCTCCAGCACTTCCAAAGCACCTAAAGCCTAGGCTTTAGGAGAAATCTCTCAAAGATTTGGCCAAGGAGATGGCGCATCTAACCAATGAACCAAAGATGAAGTGCATGATGAAGCTTGATCAAAAGCTGATAGCCATCACATGTGCATATGTTCATATGCACATTGGAAGGCCAACACTAGAGCACACAAATATCATAGCCGAACCCCTGACTTGGGAGGACGAGCAACAACATGTTTGCTCCTACTATGTAGCTGTTGTTGAAGAAGTCATAAAGGATATCCCAAAAGAAATAGCTAGGGAATTGCGCTTGATACCCTCACTCTATATTGCTCAATGTGAGACAAACAAGGAAAATATCGAAGAAATCAAATGAAAAGGGAAAGGACAAGGTAACTTTGTGCATGCAAAAATGTTACTCCAACCAAAGTTTGGCAGCCAAAATTGGCCACTGACTAATGAAACTTTTTGAGCAAAGGAAAACCCTTTGGACATCAATACATGATCCCATGTACATTGCCCCAACCTCATTAAGAGTGTTGGCAATGGTCCATGAGGTCCAGCTTTTTGCCACTATCCAAAAACATCTCTTGTATGATAAACTACTTCTAGAAGAAGATCTACATGTGGCTAGCAGGCTAGGAGTAGGAAACATGGTACTTGATGTTAGCACATATGTCTTCTGCCTCACTCAAGATCTTGCAATCCAAGATCTCTATGCTTCCCATCAATACAACCCTGACTTCTTTAGTTGGTTTCGTCCAAGCTTACATGATAGGAGTCCTAAATTGTCTCTTGGTTCTACACTAGAGTCACCAAACCTCCTGAGTAAGAGAAAAACAACTCTAAACACAACACTGACATTGATAAGAAGCAATGGAGGCATGTTCCAATGGGTAAGGACAAGATTCTAGAGCAAACACCCGATGACTAGGAGCAACGACCAGTGCAAATGGATGAGGGGCTAAACAAAACAGAATTGGCTAAAGAGCTAGACTCTCCACAAAGAGAGGCAATTGTACCCTCACAACCTAATAAGACTGTTCAACAGGCCGCAACTATGTCCCATGAGGACACACTAGAGAAAGAGAATGCTGAGGCCCAACTAAGCACATCAATGACTGACCTAGTTTAGGGTCCTAAGTCTTTAAGGGATACACCTCAATTGCCAAAGAAAAAGAGGAGAAAATAATGGCAGTTGCAAATGGCTGTAGATGCTAAGAAGATTGAGATCAAGAGTGATGGAGAGCTGAGGAATAAAGCATCGAGTCCACCCATGAATGAACCCATTGCCATCTCTCCTAACAATGGTGAAACCTCAGACACATTCGTGTGTTCTGATAAGTTAAAGAAATCATTACCATCAACAGTTGCTTGCAACACTCAATCCATCGACAATAGAACTTGCATTGACCAATCAAGAGTGGATACAACATTGTCACAATAGGTTGACAAAACTATACTAGTCACATTCGAGGAGAACCATGACACAAGAGCAGCAAAGCCTCAGGAGAAATATGAAAATCCCGAGGATATAAGAAATCCTAGCATTGACCAATCTTACTCATCTAGGCCTAAGCCCCCAGATATGCTAAAGCCTAGGGAAACTCCCATAACCTTGCATGAGATAGCAATCAAGTAAGCCTTCATAGACCACAGAATTGTCACAGAGTGCTTGATCGAGTTGGAGGCTAAACTCAAATTATTCGCATGTGCTTACGTCCTTGTAGACATGGACACATTCCCTAGGGAGCATCTTGAGGAATACTTGCCATATCCGCTATCTTGGGAAGAGCAAGAATATCTTAACAAGCACTATGACAAGCTCCTACATGAATGCATACAACTTATCTCTAATGAGGAAGCTGATGAACTACCCTTAATTGTGACATTCAACAATGCACTTTGCCAACCAAATCTCTTAGAGATAGAGCAATTAAAGCAACAATCAGAGGGTCAAAGTCAATTTGAAAAATGTTGGTTTGAAAATCGCACTACAATGGCCGAACTTGGAGCCTAGATTATGACAGTCTCAAAGGAGTGATTGGCCAAATGGCAGTCTCAAAGAGACCTGACCTATGTGTTGCCAACTTCCTTTTGAGTATTGAGTGTCGTTCAGGTATGGACTTAGCCAGAACTAGCCAAGAAAACTCTTTGATTGATAAAATTCTCCTTGAGGAGGAGCTACATGTTGCAAGTAGACTTGGACAAGGTACCATACTACTCGATGTTGCAAAATATCTGTTGTTAGGCTACCACGATTCCTAGATGGGTGTGCCACACTCTAGTACAATCTTGAGTTCTACAATTGGTTTTTATCCTCATGAAGTGACATGGATCCATAAATGTGTACATAAATAAACAATGAGTTTTGTGACTATGTATAGATAATACTTGCCATATCCGCTATCTTGGGAAGAGCAAGAATATCTTAACAAGCACTATGACAAGCTCCTACATGAACGCATATAACTTATCTCTAATGAGGAGGTTGATGAACTATGCTTAATTGTGACATTCAACAATGCACTTTGCCAGCCAAATCTCTTAGAGATAGAGCAATTAAAGCAACAATCAGAGGGTCAAAGTCAATTTGAAAAATGTTGGTTTGAAAACCGCACTACAATGGCCGAACTTGGAGCCTAGATTATGACAGTCTCAAAGGAGTGATTAGCCAAATGGCAGTCTCAAAGAGACCCGACCTATGTGTTGCCAACTTCCTTTTGAGTATTGAGTGCCATTCGGGTATGGAATTAGCCAGAAATAGCCAAGAAAACTCTTTGATAGATAAAATTCACCTTGAGGAGGAGCTACATGTTGCAAGTAGACTCGGACAAGGTACCATACTACTCGATGTTGCAAAATATATGCTGTTAGGCTACTTCGATTGCTAGATGGGTGTGCCACACTCTAGTACAATCTTGAGTTCTACAATTGGTTTTTATCCTCATGAAGTGATATGGATCCATAAATGTGTACATAAATAAACAATGAGTTTTGTGACTATGTATAGATAATACAAAAAAAAGCAAAGCCAGCATACACACAAGCAATGATAATCAAGAGCAGGTGATATGCATTGAAGACAACACCATGGGATTCAAATAAGTGATGTCTCTTTGAGCTGAAACTATTCATTATGGTGGTTGAACCATATGACTTGCATGTATTCTCGCGAGTTGCCAAGTGAATGCAGGACGACACAAGTCTCTATATGAAAGCGTTCAATGTCTAAGTCACCACAAGACCACCAACCCCACAAAGAACCATTATGGAGAAAGTGGCATAAATACTAAGAACAAAGAGCCATGATGGAAGCCCCATTGTTGGAAGAGAAAGTCATCCCTACAGAAAGCACACATTGCATTTGAGCATGGCCCAAAGCATAGTCATTGGCTACTCTCTCTTTTTCTTGACACACTCTACATTTGGGGCAAGATTAAGGTGGCAAGCTCCCATTCATGACAGAAGAGCAAGTAAAGAATGACTCAATGGTGGAAGCGAGGGGTTTCAACTAGTTTACATTCAAGCTTACCCTAAACCTAAAAGGTGCCATCATGGAGGAGCCAATTGTAAAACAACTCCTGGACCAGTGCAATCTACAAAAGTATGTAGAGAAGGTTGGGTAGGCTATTGATTACAGCAAGTGCGCATAATTTTTGAGGAGCTTCAATGCCAAAAGAAACTGCGGCATGGGGATGGTAAGAAGAGGAGAAGAAGCTCTTCAAGTAGAGGTGGAGTTGAGCCTTGCGATGGTGGAGAAGGCCCTGGGTTTATTAGCCAGTAGAAGCAGGACTGCAAGGAAGGATGTGTATAATATGATGGGGGTGAGCCATCACCAATCCAAGAACATGAGGGAGACAAAGTCCACTGAGAATAGCAAGACAACATGGAGAGAGTTACTAATAAAAAGAAGAACGACCAACCATCTCAACAGCAAGAGAGCAAGAGGACAATCCGTAAGCAGTAAGGCTAAAAAATTGTCAAGTCAAGTGGAAAGGAAATATCACACTCTTAAAATCCCCATAAGAAGAACTCAATCCATCTCCAAAGAAAATAGAGAGTTGCAAAGGGTGGTTAGGAAAAAAAGAGATAAGAAGAAGAGCACAAGCAAACGCTAGAAGAGGAGGAAGAACGACTAAGGCAAAAAGGGAGGAGGGGATTACTCTAATGAAGAGGGAATCAAAGATTTAGCCTACAAGTTGGCACATCACTGTGACATGGACTCCATGCCTTGACACCTAAGCCCTCGGGGGCTTGGGGAGCCAAAATAGCAGATGTAGCCTAGCTCAATAGGAGCCACTGGAGTTGGTCCATGAAGAAGGGTGTGGATCTAAATTAGATCAAGGAAAGAAAGAATGAGTGCAAGAACGAAGCCCCCTCCGTGGTCACAACAAGTACAGTCAGAAGAGAAAAGGGATCCATGCCAAGCCATGCATTCCTTGGTAAATCTTTTAGGCCCCCTTGGAATGTAACTACTGTAGAGCATTAGGATGATGTCTAGCATGCTCCCTCCAAATGGATCTCCAAAAAAAAGAAAAAAAAGAGAGAGCAAACAAACAAAGACTCACACAAAGAAAAAGGAAAGAAATAATGAGCTTTTCCATGTATATCAGAGTGCCACAAACACTACACCTAGGGGTCCTCAAGTTAGGTATGTTTAGTGGCCTTGGTCAGCTGGCTCCATGCCTAACCCCCTAGCCCTTCCTACCCCCCACTTCACACTTAGGGCATGTCCACTGGCCTTGGTCAACTGGCTCCTTGACTAGCCCCCTAGCTCTTCCTACCCCCCTCCACTTCACACTTAGGGCACATCAAGGGCAGGACACACCTAGGGAGTTTGTGCTCGCCTGTGGTTAGAGTTGTTTCCCTAAGTGACACCCACAACACCTCCCTTATACACAAACTGGCTCCTTAAGTGTGGGACAATACCATAGGCTTCCTTGAGGTTACCCAACTTCCAGTTTTACTAGCACAGACACCATGCAACACTGCACAGTGAGGTAGATACACCCCTAGGTAGTGTATTTCCTTTTTTTTTTCAGGTATACTCAATAATGGTGATCAACCACCACCGACATTGAAGGCCCCCACAACCTGATCAAATCTAATCTCAGCCTCCACAATCTAATCTTGGTGTTAATGAGCTCAATTATGCTACATTGTGTTCGTCCACCTATTGTGCATTTAGCCCAACACCCTTCTAACTTATCATTCTTACTTTTATATGAAAATATGACTTAGATATATTTAATAGGTTATAAAGATTATATAATACATATTTTTTGGCAAGAAAATTGACTCTAATGAAGGTGAAGGGTTAGGGGAGAAGGTATCTCCATGAACATATACTAGTCTATATGATCAATCCTTATTCTCTAAGGCTACCCTATTCTCACGATTTCTCAATCTTTGCCACTAGTTTTCGTGATTATATGATGTTTGTGAGAAGATAATTCTTGAGGCCTAGCATTTATTAATAAAATTATAAGCTCATCTAGCATGGTCATAATGGTGGCAGAATGAAGCAAGCTCATTGAAAGGTGGAGTGGAAGGTGGAAGTACAAGTGGAAGTAAGAAGAGATCAAGAGCTATGGAGATTCAAGTAAGAAGAGCGAGAGACTGGTATGTGGGAACTCCAAGAGACAAAAAGTGTGACCTACTTTTCCATATTCTATTGCCACTAAAAGAATAAAGAATAAAGTGTCAGTCATGGGCACTTGCCACTTGTAGTGTACATATTTGCAGCTACTATATATAACTAAATATAGATAGCTAGACACATGAGACCTTTAACCCTCCAAAAACCTCCCAGTTAAAGGAGAATTTGCTGTAGTGAGGAGTAAAAGAGAAAAAAAGAAACAAGTGCAATATATACATAGACTACAACATGATGAGAAAAGATCTTATCTCATCCTATGCCCATCAACTTCCTAAGGAAGACATATCATTCAACTACTACACTTTTATTGAGAAGATTTATATGATTAAAATTCATTGGGATCTTGGAAAGTTCAATTGACTTGTCCTCTACCACCTCTATGATGAAGCGATAGTGCACCCTCAATGTGCTTTGTCCTCACATGAGTGACTGGATTATAGGCCAAGTGAATGGCACTGATCGAATTCGAATGTAGTGTAGAAGTAATTTGGTCTTAATATGGATGGTCATATTGGTGCTCATTGAATTTGAATGTAATGTAAAATCATAGTCATACCAGGAGCTGTAACAACCAGATGACCTAACCATAGGGCCTCCTTGTAAGCCTTAGTGAGGTTGGAATGTATTTAGCCTCAGGAGTAGACAAGATTGTGCATTTCTATAGTTGGATATCCAAGAGATAGCACCTACAACATAGATGATACCCAGAGGTGGAATTCCTACTATCTGCATGTCTTGCATAATCTAAGATAGAGTGATCCACGACTCTTGTAACTTGGCTACCATACTAGATAGACATATCTACTGTGCCTTTAGGATATCTCATGATACCCTTCAGGACATTCCAATATTTCTTGACAAGTATAGCCATATAATGTGTCATAGCTTCCATTGCAAATTCTATGTTAGGACAAGTGGCTATCATGGCATACATCAAAATACCTACTATAGATGCATATAGAACCTTGGATATCTCAACCCTCTCATTATTTGATTGCAAACAATCGGCTTAACTAACCTTCATATGAGAAGGTAAAGGATAGTCAATAGGCTTACCATCTTGCATATGGAATCATTAAAGTACTATATGAATGTATCCCTTCTAGGATAAGTTGAGAAGTCCCTTGGAGCGCTTGTGTGTAATACGCATACCAAGCATGTGTGAGGCTTGTCCCATGTATTTTATCTCAAAGCTCTTCTTGAGTTGATTCTTTAAGGCATCCAACTCAACATTGCCATTCCTAGCAATAAGCATATAATCAATAGAAAGCACCAACAAAATAAGGCTATCATTACGGGTCTTCTTTTGTATAGACATAGATCCATACCATTGCAAGAATACCCATGTGAATGCATCAAAATTATGGTACCACTCCCTAGGTGTCTACTTAAGCCCATAAAGACTCTTCTTCAATTTGCACAACACTAGGTGTTCCCTACCTCTTTCCACAAAGCCCTTCGACTATTGCATATAAATGTCCTCATGCAAGTCCCCATGTAAAAAATTTGTCTTGACATCCATTTGATAAAGATCCAAATCCAATTGAGTAACCGAGGTTAAGACCAATCATAGGGTAGTCATCTTGACCACATAAGAGAAGATCTCATCAAAATCAACTCCCTTTTTGTGCATAAAGCCCTTGACAACCAATCTATCTTTATATGCTAGCTTAGGTGATGAAGGGTACTCTTCAACTTATATATCTACTTACATGGCAATGCACACTTTCCATTAGGAAAGGAAAATAAGTCTAGCCAATGCTCAGGGGTTCTGGCATTGTTAGCCACACATGCTACCATAAACTCTGCTACATGAAGATCGGGGTCTTCATTGTACTCTCCCTTAAAAACTGGCAATGGAACTACATTCGCTGGCCTATCATCAATATTTCCAGGACGGATCTGGCTTGGAAGTGGACCTCCAACAGGAGGAGGAAGGGCTTGATGTGCCATTGGGACTTCTGTAAAGAGTTCCGCAAGGGCGTCAAAGGCGGCTTCTGCTGCGAGCTCGTTCTCGGCTTTGATTTTTGCTTTTTCTCTTCTCACGTACCTCTGGACTCGTTCTAACGCTTGCCTCTTTATTGCGTCATTCATCAGGGGGTTGGCTCCACTATGTTGTTAGTGCTCCACAGAGGGTTAACATAAGGCTTCAGTCTCTGGAGGACTCTCTTGCCAACATTTATTCTACTTCTTCCTTTTCAACGTCTCTGAATTCTGCTTTCATGCCATTGCATAGAGGAAGGTATTCGGTTCTGAAGGTGTCAAAATGCATACATCTGAGCATTGTGGTGGTGCCATCATCATAGTAATGCCAGCTTTTGATGGTTTCAACAGTGTATGTTGTGAAAAACACTCTGTCTACCAACTTCCAGTGGGTTGCTAATTGAACAAACAGAAGATTATCAGTACACCAAGCATCCCATGTATCTTGCTGTTGAGCATCCATGAACAAATTCCAACTCTTTTCCTTCTTGTCCTTGTGAACCTCTACAGACCAAGACTCCTGAAGCTTCTTCACAATCTCCCACTTGATGATATCTGGAAACTTCTCAATGAATGCCAAATCTTCCATGGATGGTCATTCTCTCTGTTTCTGCTCTTCAGTTTGTCCCCAAACAATTTGCCACCAAGATGCAAGTTTCTGCTGCTTCAACAGGAAGAGGAAACTGTCCACCACATAGAGCATGCATCATGATGGTGATGTGTTTCCGCCATTGTGGGATGAACTTCTTGTGGAAAGTGGCTCTGATTATGAGAAATTCCAACTCTTCAGTGGAAGAAGGAACTTTACAAACATCCATTAAATTCTTCTCTTCTTGGCAATGCCATTTCCTTCATTTTCAGCATCTTCTGGTGCTTGTTGATGGCAAGTTTCCTCGGCTGCGCACCAAAAACATGGAGCCCCAAGAGGAACACCAAGGAAAAGGGAATTCTCTTGCAAGAAAATCTATCTTGTAACATCAACAAGCTTGTTTATTAAGTTTCATATGATCACAATGAAGAAAAGAACACCAGGCACAACAAATCTTCATACAGTATCATGTAGATCTCCCACGGATTTGATAGAATCAACCATATTCTTCAACATCTTCATAAAATCCATTAATAGAACAAAGAAAGCAAATAAATACACCATCTTTGAATGGAAATACATCACATAGTATTCATCTTCAATATCTTCATAGTCTTCTCTCTCAATCTCTCACATACAATCACTCTGTCTTAGTAGAATTGGCTATCTCTGACTCTCTCTCTCTTTCTATCAATAATACATCATCTCCTCACTATAATCTCTCAAAATCACTCTCAATAATCCTTCTTAGGTTGTGGATACCTCTCCCAAGAGGTATGTCTGATATGAAGAGTCACCAGAGCCACTACAGTGTCTTTTCATAGCTCACTACTGTCACTTCACTCCAGTCTTCACTTGAGTCTTCAGCAGCTACTTCTTTCACTTCTTTCAGCTCCTTTGCACTTGTGTTCACCTCTTTCCAAGGCTAGAAAACTTTCCCAAGCTACACATACATTCAACATAACACATACAGAAGCATACAGAACAATCTACAGAACAGTACTAGAACAGCTACAGTACAGAACAGAACAGAGACAGAAGCTCTACAGAAGACCTACAGAAGGTTACAGAAGGTTATCAAAACCTCATAACTCATACTCAAACCATTCCAAACTCTCAAAAACTATTCAATAATATTTCACAAGATCTCAATCTTCATCAATCAATACTCCATCCCTCCTTACAGAAGACAATCAGAACAAAACAGAACAAAACAGAAGGTATACAGAACCAATCAGAACCTATCAGAACATCACAGAACCTCATATCTCTACTAATAATCATCATGAACTTCCAAATCACAATCAATATCATCCAAAACACTCTCAAACCACTTCCAAACCAATCAATCATCTCATAAAATCAACCATTCAACTCTCAAAAACAACAAAAATCAGCCAAAAAAACAAGTCATTTCAACACTCAACAAGGCTACAGATGGAACATCAGCAGACGAAGATGCTGTCAAACAGATCCTTCCCAAGAAAACAGTGGCACGTTCCTTAACAGTGGATACTGTAAGTCAACTCCCAAAAGATGCAAAGCCATTATCAATGGGTGAATACTTCCTGCCTGAACCAGGAATGATTTCCGAAATCACTTCTGACAGTGAGATAGAAGCATGGATGTACTGCTCTCCCTGTTACATGGCCATAGCAGAGACAGAGACAGAGGCAGAAGATGAAACAGAGAACATGTTCTTCTCTTATAGAGCTCTTACAGAGACAGAGACAAAGACAGAGACAGAGCCAGAGACAGAGACAGAGACAGAGACAGAGATAGAGCCAGAGACAGAGCCAGAGACAGAGATAGAAGAGGATGGAGATGATATTGAAGAAGAAGGTTATGAAAGCAAGATAGAAGAGTCTATCCCACCCAAAGAGGATATATATGAAGAAGAAGTTCTAGAAGCATCAGAAGCAGATGAGCTCATGCTGTGGGACAGAATGGTGATGGTACCATTTGGTCTGGTAAATGGATATTCTCATATGCAAAATCTTTATAAGAAATGGTTAAAGAAGACTAAGCTGTCTTTCAGCAGTGGCTCATGCCATCCTCACCCATCCTTGCCAAGAAAAGATGATGATGATGCACCGTGCCAACAAGCACCAGTCTCACAAACCCAACAGGCATCAGAGGGTCCCTGTTATGTGATGTTCCTAGATGCGTCATCAGAAGATGAGTCTTCAAGCCAAGAGGTAACTAATCTTGAAACCAAACCCGAAACGACTCTAATCCCATTTCAACATCTCAAGGAGCAAACTAAGTCTCCACCAAGAGAAGAAGTTAGTTCTAGTGGGACATCAGAAGAGGACACCACTCCCTTGAAGGAGTCAGATTTGTACCCAGAAGCAGTCCGCGGGACCTTCATCCATGAAGTAGAAGGTGAAAGGAAATTAACTTTTGTAGATGCAGATGGCACTGAACGCCATTTGAAGGTGGGTAGCAGCCTCCCAGAAGAGGACTTGTCAACCTTGTACAACTTGTTGAAAGAGAATTTGGACCTGTTTGCGTGGTCCTACAAAGACCTAAAGGGGATTGATCCCACAATATGTCAGCATCATATTGACTTGGAGCCTGATGCCAAGCCAGTACGGCAACGACAGAGGCGAATGAACCCAAATTATTCCACATTGGTGAAAGCAGAGCTACTGAAGCTTCTGGAAGCCGAATTCATCTATCAAGTGGCAAATAGTGAATGGGTTTTACCCATCGTGGTGGTACCCAAGAAGAATGGCAAGCTTCGTATATGTGTGGATTTCCGCAAGTTGAATTCCAAGACGAAGAAGGATCACTTTCCTATCCCTTTCACAGACCAACTGTTGGACACAGTGGCAGGATATGAGCTTTATTCCCTTTTGGATGGATTCAGTGGATATAACCAAGTGCAGATAGCAGAAGAAGACCAATCCAAAACAACCTTCACCACAGAATGGGGGACCTACGCTTACCGAGTGATGCCGTTTGGACTCTGCAATGCTCCTGCTACTTTCTAGCGAGTCATGATGGCCGCAATTTAAAATCATCTACACGACTTTATTGAGGTATATTTGGATGACTTCTGTGTCTATAGTTTGATCCGAGAACACTGGGGACACCTGGAACAATGCTTTGACCGATGCCGGGAGTATGGGATTTCCCTCAACCCCGACAAATGCATCTTTGGGGTCTCTTTTGGAGTTTTGTTAGGCCACATTGTCTCTGCACAAGGGATATCAACAGACCCTGCAAAGATCAAAAAGTTCGCAGCTCTGACAGCACCCACCAACCTCAAACAGTTGAGGGGATTCATAGGCCACGTGGGTTACTATAGAAGGTTCATAGCTCATTTTGCAACAAAGGCAACCTCCTTGCACAAGCTTCTGAGGAAAGATGCAGAGTTTGTTTGGACAGAAGAATGTGACATAGCCTTCAACACTCTGAAGCAGTGTCTGATTGAGGCACCCATTTTGCAACCTCCTGATTGGACGAAAGAGTTCCATGTACACACTGATGCATCTATTGAAGGCTTAGGCACAGTTCTTTGCTAGAAGGGCTCCTCAAAGCTAGATCAACCCATCTATTACGCAAGCCGAAAAGTCACTGATAGGGAGCGGAACTACACAGTGACAGAGCTGGAGTGCTTGGCAATGGTGTTTGCCCTAGAGAAGTTCCGCCACTACCTCCTATCTACCCACTTTAAATTTTATGTGGATCATGAGGCCCTGTCCTTCCTGATGAACAAAGCGGATGTGAAAGGACGAATGATAAGATGGCTCGTTCTATTCCAGGAGTTCGACTTTGAGGTGATTACTAAGCCTGGTCGTTCCCATGTTCTGGCTGATCATCTGTTGCGTATCCCACAAACTGCAGACTAGGAGCAGGATGATCCAGACCTCCCTGATGCTTCCCTATTCCTGGTAGAAACTGTAATCCCTTGGTATGCAGAAATTGCCAATCTGCTGGCAACCCAACAATACCCTCCTGGCATTTCTAGTCGGGAAAGGAAGAAGCTTATGTTAGAATCAGCCCCCTACACCTTGCTAGGCAGCGCACTGTACAAGAAATGCAAAGATGAAGTGCTCAAAAGATGTGTTGCAGGAGATGAGATTGGGATTGTTTTGAAGGCTTGCCATGACGAGCCATGTGGAGGCCACTTTGCAGGAGAAGCCACAGCCAGGAAGGCTCTGCTAGCAGGACACTGGTGGCCTACCATTCATAAGGATGCCTATGATTACTGTAAAAGATGTGATGCTTGTCAAAGAATGGGGAAACCCACCAAGACAAGTGCCATGCCACTGCAACCTATCCTTCCTTTGAAGCCATTTGAGAAGTGGGGCATCGACTTCGTAGGCCCAATCAATCCTCCTACTAGAAGGAAACAGAACCGATACATCCTCGTATGTACGGATTATGTCACAAAGTGGTGTGAAGCTAAAGCCCTAAAGTGGAACGATGGTAACAGCGTGGCCCTGTTCATGTACGAGAATATCATCACCTGTTTTGATAGTCCCCTAGAGCTGGTAAGTGACAGAGGCACTCATTTCATTAATAAAGTCATGGAAGAGTTGACAGAGCTGTATAAGATCTGCCATCGCAAGTCCACTCCTTATTACCCCAGAGCCAACGGCCAAGTCGAAGTCACCAATTGCATCCTCTGCTCGATCTTGATAAGAACGATTGCCGCACATCGTCGTGATTGGGATGATCGACTTACAGAGGTCCTCTGGGCGTATAGAAACTCCCATAAAGGAGCAACAGGACAAACACCCTTCCAGCTAGTGTATGGTACAGAAGCTGTTTTCCCTGTTGAACTGGAATTGCCCTCTTTGCGAGTGGCTATCAAAGAGCATTTGGGGGACTATGATTCACTGCAAAGCCGTCTCCTGCACTTGGAATGTTTGGATGAAACTCGCAGGATGGCTCTACAGTGCATGGAAGCCACGCAAGCTCAACGTAAGGCTTACTATGACAGCTTCATCAAGCACAAGGAGTTCAAAGAAGGTGATTTGGTCCTAGCCTATGATTCACGATTTGGCAAGTTTCCTGGCAAGCTCCAACAGCAGGGTGGATAGGCCCATATAAGGTACTTGCCATCAACCCTAATGGCTCTGTCCAAGTGCATATCGTTGATGCCTTTGATGATCCCTTCCTGATCAATGGATATCGCCTGAAGAAGTACTTCCCTCCTTGGGGATCTTGACAATCACGGTCACCTGATCCTTTCCCCCGTTGGCGTGGCCCTGTAACTCTTATGATTCTACTTTTGATAGCCGTTCTTCAACCATTCCTAATGAGGTGAACGCAACCCTCTGTCCCCTCAACCCCACTGTCCAGCCTTGATCTCTTATCCTCTATTTTCTACCAACGGGCAGTGGCGAGGTGGGTTCTGATAAATGTTATTTCTACCATTCCCTTGCTTAATTCGAAAAAAAAAAACATATCGGTCATGGGAGAAAAGGACTTCGGTCCCTGTCATGCCGATCTATTCTGCGAGAAAAGGTGGAGACACCCTCGGGAATAGGGAAAAACAAGAAAAAAAAAGAAGAGAGAAAAAAAAACAAGAAAAAAAGAAAACATGAAAAACAAAACTGTTATGGGAGAAAAGGAAGCAATTCCTTGTCATAGCAGGCCTCGCTCCAAGAAAAGGTGGCAAACACCCTTGGGTGAGAAGCTGGCTGTGGAAAAGGTGGCAATACCCAGCAGTCCAGAAAGTGGATTCATCAATTGATATCCCCAGGATCCAGTTCCGAAGCTGCCTCCCTTGGTATGCTGTGTCCTGGGTCTCTCTGCAGAGTGTCTAATTGTCCTCTAGCAGACGGCATGTCCTATCCAACACAACGTTCGATTTGATGGCTACCTCCCTGTGTACGCCTCTTCAACAACCGACGACGCGATCTTCATCGACAAACAATCGAGTGATGCGAGCTTTTATCCTAACCGGATGGGGTTGTGAGTATGGTTGCCCTCTATAACTATCAACAGAGCGTGAGACAGAGGGTGGGGTGAGTGACCAATCTTTTCTCTTCAAATCCAATGAGAGGTGAGAAGTGTGAATGAAGTGTTGCACGCACGGGACGGGCCTCTCAATGCACAAAGCACAATTTGTTTTTGTGCACTGCACCATAAGGCTCCCTGGCCTTCCTTCTCGCACCGCATGCCAGCACAGGGCGGGATGCATAGTTGCACCATCAAATGCGCACAAGGCATACAACCTTTGCACAAGTGACCGTGAGGATTACATCAATGGGTTTCAGGAAAGGGTTGCCCTCCTGTATCTATCAGTAGAGCGTGAGACAGAGGGTGGGCTAAGTGTGACTGGAGTTTCTTCAATCAATTACCGAGAGGTGAGATTGAGGGACGTTACAACACTTGGAGTCAGGTATGTTCCCGTTTCCCTATGCACCCATGGGATGGGTCTCTACCGTCATCACAGGACACATCACCCTGTTCTGTATAGCACTGTAAGGCTCCCTTGCCTTCCTCCTTGCACTTATGCCAGACGGGTTGGACGCACTATTGCACCATCAACTATGCACCCTGGTATACTCCCTCTGCACCATTCCCTTGTCAATTTCTAAAACGGGTATGAGATATGGGTTTCAATCATTATTCCTCGAGTGATATTAGTCATGGGGCGAGTGACAATTCTTTCATTCCCTTTGAGTGACTGTGAGTTGAGTGTAATATCCCTCGCCATCGACGAATTTCCTGCGATTCCTTCAACTAGCTACCTCCCTGGGTGCTGCTGCGTGGTCCCTGCCATGAAGGACGTGTGCTTTGAAGATACCTTGGTACCTCCTGCAACCGACAACGACAGTGGACGTGCCATCGACAGTTAACCTTGATTCTCGACAACATGGGCCAAGTTTTTCTAACCCTACACCTTTTGTTTCTCTGTGACGTTCATGTTTTAAGTGTGGGGAAATTAGTGGATGGTCTGTTGTGTGGTCCTAGGTCCCTGTTGCTCGGTTCACCCTATCCGTTAAGGTTTTAAGTGTGGGGACGCGTCCCTGCGCGTCTACATTGCCTACCCCTCTGCATATGCCTCAACCTGCTCATGCATGTATACCATGAATTGCTTTTACCCTGATGGGGTCCCTTCCCAACCACTCGTTTATGTTCCACCCACCCTCGGGGTTGTTCCCTTGCGGTTCTCCTTAATTCCCTTATATTGCTGTGTTTTTATGTGAACACATCCTACGTTCAGCGGACTTCCAATCTGAATTTACAAACCTGTTCCTCCCTTTGAACTGACCATTTTTCCTTTTTACCCACCCTATTTTGGTGCACAGTTTTCGAGTTATTAATTTTTGAAGCATTTTTCGTAAATTAGCCGGTTTTCCATGTGAACGTGCTTTGCTTGCTTCGGAACCGTGATCTGACATCATAGCCCTGACAACAACTTTCTCCTTGACATTTTTCCTTTTTACTCCGTGTCGTTTTGATGCACAGTTTGTCCAATATTTATTTTGCGGTTTTTCGAGACTTTCTCGTGCAGCTTTTTGACATTTTTCCATGTGAACCTGCCCTGTTTGCATCGGAATTCCAATTTGATTTGACAGTCGTGTCCTTCGCACTTTCCCCTACCTTTTTCCTTTTTCCTCCACCCTCTTTTGCCTTCTGGATTTTTAATTATTAATTTTTACATGTGTTTTCAGACGTATTTTTGGCGTTTTTTGCATGTGAACCCCTCCTACTTCCGCCGGAACTGCGTTTTGACATGACAACCCTATACCCCCCCTTCCTGCAGATATTTTTCCTTTTTATTGCATGACATTCCGGCGAGTGGTTCGTCCCATATTAATTTCCGATCCCATTTTCAGGTCTGTTTTTTGGGTTTTTCCCATGTGAACGCATCTTATCTCAGTCGGAACTATGTTTTGATGTGATAGATGGTCAGGCACGTCTTTCTGCACATTTTTTCTTTTTCCTGAACCTCGTTCCGATGCACAGATCTTCTGATATTAAATTTTAATTGAGTTTTTGGACCCATTTTTCGTGTTTTTTGCACGTGAATGCCCTGTCTTTCCCCCGGAACTCCTGTTACATGTTTTCCCTGTCTTCCCCTGCCGTCTTGCCCACTTTTTGTTTTTACGACATTTCGTTTTGAAGCCCGGATTGGGAGATATTCATTTTTCTTTCTTTTTTCGTGTTTTCGCACGATTCGTCACGCGCGTGAACGCGCCCGTTTTAGATTTCACGCGTCTCCACGTGCCCCGGTCGTGTCCGCGTGCCTCGTACCGCAATCCCGGTGCTATTTCGATCCCGTCATGGCAAATTTTTTTACCTTGCCCCGCGCACGCGCGCGGGACGGGGGTACGCCTTTCTTTTATGGCCCCCGCCCATTCCCCTATCGGCACTCCCCGTGGGCCCCCGCCTATTCCCCTATGCCTATTCCCTCCCATGGGCCCCCACCCACATCCCTCGGCACCCTTTCCCCCACCCTCCCCGAGCGCCCTTTCAATCCTACCCACCCCCCATGGGCTCCCGCCCATTCCCCTCTGCCCACCACCCATGCCCATTCCCCTCTGCCCACCCCCCTTGTCCATTCCCCTATACCCACCCCCCATCCCATGGGTCCTCCTGCCCATTCCCCTCCCACACCCTTCCCTATCCCCCCACTCCCACCCTTCTCTCTCCTCGACCCCTTGCCCCCCCCCCCCCCCCCCAACTACCTTTCTCTCTCCTGCCTCCCTCCTCCACGCCTCTGATGCCCCCCTCCATCTCCTTCACCTCCATCTCCCTCCTCTCTCGCCTCCCTTCCCCACGCCTCTGACGCCCCCCTCCATCTTCATCCTCCTCTCCTCCCTCCCTCCTCCCCTGTGGCGCCCTGCCCTGCTCTTCTCCTCCCTTCCTCCTCTCCTACCCCTTGCACCCGCCGCCACAGTGCCCTGTGTGCCCTGCCGTGGGCCTCCCCCACCTCCTCCCTGCCGCCACATGGAGCTCTGCCGCCCGCGCCTGCCCTCTTCACGCCTGTGGCCCGTCACCCCTCCCGTGGAGCCCTGCCGCCGAACGCCCGTTGTGGGCCTCTCCGCCGTGCGCCGTGGGGCCCCCGCTGCCTCTGGTGCTCGCCGCGCGCCTCTGCAGCCGTCCGCGCCCTACCCCATGCTGTTGACGCCCACGCCGCCGTCTCGCCGCGTGCCCATGGGCACCCTGCCTGCGCCCGTCGAGTACTCCTCCCCGCCTGATGCTCGTGGCCTCCGCCTGTAGCCGCTGTGCGCCACCTCCTGCGTCCCCTGTGCCTCTGACGCCGCACCCCTTTGTCCACCCCTGCCGGCTCTTGACCGCCACGTGCCCTGCACACCACCATCTCACCCTTTCCATCCACCCCTCTGTAAGCCCCCCTTCCCCCCCAGTCCTACCACCACACACACACCTAACCCCCCATCTAAGCCCCCCTTCCCCCCACTGTAACACACACTCTCCCTCCCGTCAACCCCCCATCTAAGCCCCCCTTCCCCCACAGTTACACACAAACCCACCACCCCCACCCAAGCCCCCAGTCCCACCATCAAACCACCCACACCCACCTAAGCCCCCCTTCCCCCCTCCAAGCACAATCCACCATTCCCACCCCTGCAAGCCCCCCTTCCCCCCACTGTCACACCACACCCACCTAAGCCCCCCTTCCCCCCACTGTCACACAAACCCCACCCTATCCCCTCCATAAGCCCCTGTCACACCAGCAGAACCTCACTCCCTCCATAAGCCCTTGTTAACCCCTGCAGAACCGCAGACATCCACATAAGTCCTGTTCACACCCCCAGCAGAAACCCGCAGGCACTTCTTTTCCGCCCCTGACACACGTGAGGGTGTGTACACGCGTGGCTGTTCGTGTGGTTACTCATGTGCGTGTGCGGGAGATAGTTCGTGGATGTTCATGCGCGGGGACGCGCGTTAACTGGTCCGTGAGGTGGTGTGCAGCCGGCTGTTCACACGCAGCTGCCATGCAGTCTATTCCTGGGTATATTCCCGGATTTTTAATTCCAAAAACCCGAAAATCTTTAACATACATTGAAAAATAAAAAAAATCATTAAAAAACACTTTAAAAAAATTACAAAAAAACCTTGAAAAATCCCCAATCTTTTTGTAGTAAATTGCCATATTTTTCTAACCTGTAAATTTCAGTTAAAAAAAAATCAGACCATTTTAAATTCCTTTAAAAATACCCAAAATATAAAAATAATTCATTACAAATGGTTAAAAATTCCATTTTAATTGCCAAAAATTTTCTAAAAATTCTATTCACATTTTTACTTATTTTTGGACTATTTTCTAAGCTGTCAAAATACTTCATTAAACACCTATATTCATACAAAATCCTTTTTCATTCAAAACACCAATTGAAAGATTTAGAACATAATCTAGATTCCTTGGTTCTTTTTGGATTGCTGACTTCCATTTTGGGATTGAGAGGAGCGCATTCATTGCATTCATATACACCCACTACCAGGTATTTTTTCCATTTTTATTTTTTATTTTTTCTCGCTATCCCAAAACTCACGATTAATTTTTAAAAAATGAACCCTAAACACCACCATGGCTCGCGCTTAAGAGGCACTTTAATATTTATAATTAAAAATGAACGAGTCGTCACAAGAGCACGCACTGGCAAAAAAGCGCTCCACATCACCTTAATTTTTTAAAAATGAATTTGCATTTAGAGACCCAGTCTGGGTATCGAAGTCCGGGATTTGGATTAAAGCACCGCTTTAACCTAATAATTGGTAATTAATTTTTTAAGAAAGAACCGCCGTTTTCTTGATAAGGTTTATCACTTAATAAAAATTCACCCATTTCTTAATAATTTATTAAAATGAACCTTTCATTAAATTAATTTCCCCTCACTGCACTTATTTCCCTTTTTAATAAACTCGTTTCGTGGGATGGGTATGCGAAGTCTTTGGAGTTGTCTCCATGGTCAAAACTGATTATCAAAGTTGTGGTTCTGATATGTGTAGGTTGTTGTTATGTTTTGGTTCAGTTTTTTTGATACGGTTAAGGATATGGTGTGTAGTTTTTTTTCTTTATTGCCTGATACGGGGATTTGGGTGTTTGCATGTTGCATATCATGAAGCTTTCGGTCGCATATGTCTAGAGGTCATGTCAAATTTTTTCTAGGCTGTGGTTTGCTTGGGGATAGTTGGTCGAGTCATATTTTATCACTTTGGTTGATATCTTATCCTTGGTTTTTGTCTGTTGCTTTGCAGGCATTCTCCTTGTTTTTCTGTGTTGTGGTATGTGTGTAACCATCTGAATGGCGCCTCACGCTCCTCCCCCTATCCAGTATGTCCCACTAGTCAGTAGGGATTACTCTTTCCTACTTACTTTTGAGCCTCTCACGAAGGCGGGACTCGCCACTTTCATGGCTGCCTCCTTTCCATTGCTTCCAGAGGATCCATCAATGTGTGACGAGTTTCTGGCCTCCTACAGCAAGAAGTCGGGACTGGTCCAGGGTACTTCCATGACTTTGACACCTCGAGGCCTCGGGAAGGCTCTGTCTCTTCCCTCCAAAGGTGAACCCTTTGTTACAACTCGCCAGCTTTTCTCTAACGAAGAGATTTTGAAGCTGTTACAAAAGCAGACCAGGGAAATTCTGGATGTTAAGAAGGTGATCAACTCTTCAGGAGTTTCCTTTTCCATGATCACTGATCCTGTGTGAAAGTTGGTCTGTCAGTTTCTCCAAGACAGGTTTATGCCTGCAAAAATGCCATCCCATTACTTGTCCAAAGAGCTCTTTACAGCTTCAAGGATGGTGTTAAAAGGAGTAGCTATTGATTGGAGCACTTACCTACTCACTAAGATGGATCAACATTTCGTCAAAGTCACCAGGGGCAATGTTACTAATGTTACCTATGGATCATACTTGTCTGTCTTCTTGACCTACTTAGGTTTACAGAAGAGTGTGCCTCCACCTCCTCCATCTGATCCAGTACCTCCTCCTCCACCTTCAGATGAGTCAAAGCCAATTGATATAGAGGATTTGGATTCTCCGCCTCCCTTGGTCATACAGCGCAAACGCTTGAAGCGGGTAGTAGATAAAGCTCCTTCACTTCTTCCTTCAGTGCCCATTCCTGCTATCTCTGGCAGTGATCTCCTTGGTTATCTCACATGTAATAACCTGTTCAGAGCACATCGAGAAGGTTCGTTGGATATATCAATCCCCTCACTGAACAGTCTAGTATCGGGAGATGCCATTCCTTTCCTATGTAAAGACATTCAGAGTTCCATTGAACTGTCAGCGACAGTCTGTGTTCAATAGTTGTACTCTTCCTTTTATGAAGAACTGATGCAATCTAAGGACTAGTTGCATAAGGCAACATCCGAGTTAGCCTCTGCTAAGGATACCCTAGCAGATTTGTTTAAGAAGATGGAGCAACAACCCAACTGATTGCAACCCAAAGAGATGAGATATCTTCTTTGAAGATTCAGTTAATAGGGGCTCAATCAGAGGTTACTAGCCTCTCAGAGGAGAAGGAGAGGATGTCCAAAGAAGCGCAAGAGTTCCAAAATCTTTTAGATGTCAAACTTTCAGCCTTACAGACTGCTAATGACACAGTGGAATCACAAGCTTCCCAAATCAAGCAGTTGCAAGATCAATTGGCAAAGTCACGGTCTGTTCCTCCAAGCCCTCATGTTCTCTTGATCCCTTCTCTCTCACAGCAGGACTTGGCAGCTCTTCAGAGATAGGCTACCTTATGTCCCTTATTCCAGGCCATGGTGGAAAGATTGCAATCTCGAATGGATTTGCTATGGTCTTCTTTTGAGCAAATCCAGGAATATATTCCACCATATCATTCCTTTTTTGTTCATTATCAATTACAGAAGTTGGCCTTCTACATGAAGCTTTCCACGATGGATCTTCCTCTTCCAGAGGATGGTTGGAGTGGGGCTTGGTCTCTTGAGTTGCTGACAGAGGTGGTCCGTATGGTGTTTGAAGATTCTGTCACGACCGATACCATGTTGATGTTATATATGTATCTACGAGGAGACTTGTTGATTCCAGATGAAGTGGATATGGCTTGATATGTGGGAGACGTGGTTTTACAAGCTGTTTTGTATGTCAACCATTTGGAGTTGCGAATAGATGACATGTTTCAGAGTTACTCCTCCAAAGTGGCTACTTGCCCTGATAATTCCTGGCATACCATGATTGATTCTATGGTCCTGAATCAAAGACAGAACACATCCCCTACCTATGTATGGAGCACTAATCAACTGAGGGTGGATCTCTTAGCTTATCTTTCCAAACATAATCCATTTGATTCTACCTTTTTTGATGCCTATCAGAGAAGATCTATCTTAGGTCCTTCTGTTCCTACCCTACTGTATTACCAACAAATGGCTCACCATTATGATATATATCTTTCCCTCTATCAAACCAATTCCACAACCATCTTACCCCTTCTTTTTCAACCTCAATCTTTTTCTCAAATTCCCATATTTACATATTGCTCTTTTATTGAAGATAGAGTTTTTTCCCCTTCTCCACCATGCCCTTCTCCATCCATCCATATACCTTCTACCTTTCCTATTTATCAGTTAACACCCTTCCTAAGTGATTCCCTAAAATTTTCAGCCACTCCTTTTTAAAATTATTCCTCCTTTTATGATTTTGCCTACCCATCTCTTCATCCACTTTTCCTTATTCCACTTCCATCTCCTGCCACTTCTATATCTCAACCACCTCAGTTGGTTAGTGACTACGACGGGTTTGATCATCAGATTTCCAGAAGAAGGGGATGGAGCTCAAATGATTCTCTTACAGGACCTCAGATAAACTGGCCAATAATTCCAAGAGATTGGAAAACTGCCAGTCAAGCATACCAGAACTATATTCATTTTGCTCACCAATATTCACAGTCTCTGGATCCTTCGGTGAGATTGACAGCTCATTTTGCTTGGTACCTGGTGTATATGCATAGGCATTCTCATAATGATTCAAAGCCTATTCCAAAGTTTTACATGAATGTCAATGTGAGCATTGATTCCCAGCAACTGGATGTATTGTACTTTCATGTCCTTTGTTTGCCTAGCAGATACCTTGTCCTGTTGGAAAGGATGTGCTGCCTTCAGTTTTTTCAGAATCCTCCCAAGACATTTGTAGATGAATCCTTATCCATGGATCGTTTCCGAAATCACCAATCTTTCAAGAGGGATCATCTTCATTGATACCTTTGCCACATATGGTGGATGATTTTTAATGATAAAACTCTCTTTTTGGAGGAGTCATTCAGATGGTTGTGTTGTGTGTAGTGTTTGTGTTGTGGGTTAATTTATGTAATAAGATCGTGGTGGTTGCCTATTCGATTGGCTTTCGTGCGAGCTACATTTTTGGAGAATTGTGGTGATGGTGTTGCTGGTTGGATAGTTGAAGATGCTGATGCAGAAGAAGAAGCAACCTCTTATATCCTTTACAAGTTTGTTGTGATTTCCAGTTTGATAAAGAAGTGTTAATGTATAAAGGGTTTTCCTTTCATTGTATTTTTATATCAGATACAGGTTATAAGTTGGGGTCGTGGTTGGATGGACTGTTTTTGAAGATTTATTAAAGATCAAAGTTGAGCTTTTGAATGAACTTGTATTCCCTTTTTCCTGGGTCGCGAGGACGCTTCCTTATTAACTGTGGGGATATGTTAAGTGTTGAAATGACCTGTTTTTTGGCTGATTTTTGTTGTTTTTGAGAGTTGAATGGTTGATTTTATGAGATGATTGATTGGTTTGGAAGTGGTTTGAGAGTGTTTTGGATAGGTTGGAAGAGTTTTATTAAGCTCATGATGTTTATTAGTAGAGATGTGAAGTTTTGTTGATGTTCTGATAGGTTTTGATTGGTTCTGTATACCTTCTGTACAGCTTCTGTTTTGTTCTGATTGTCTTCTGTATGAAGCATGGATTGATGATTGATGAAGATTGAGATCTTGTGAAAGCTTATTGAATAGTTTTTGAGAGTTTGGAATGGTTTGAGTATGAGTTATGAAGTTTTGATCACCTTCTGTAACCATCTGTAGATCTTCTGTAGAGCTTCTGTCTCTGTTCTGGTACTGTACTGTGACTGTTCTATAGACCTTTTGTATGCTTCTGTATGTGTTCTAATGGACGAGAGTGTTGCATGGGAAAGTTTTCTAGCCTTGGAAAGAGGTGAATACAAGTGTAAAAGAGCTAAAAGAAGTGAAAGAAGTAGCTGTTGAAGACTCAAGTAAAGACTGGAGTGAAGTGACAGTGGTGAGCTATGAAAGGACACTGTAGTGGCTCTGGTGACTCTTCATATCAGACATACCTCTTGGGAGGGGTATCCACGACCTAAGAAGGATTATTGAGAGTTATTATGAGAGATTGAAGTGAGGATATGATGTATTATTGATGGAGAGAGAGAGAGAGAGTCAGAGATAGTCAATTCTACTAAAACAGAGTGATTGTATATGAGAGATTGAGAGAGAAGACTATGAAGATATTGAAGATGAATACTATGTGATGTATTTCCATTCAAAGATGGTGTATTCCTTTGCTTTCTTTGTTCTATTGATGGAATTTGTGAAGATATTGAAGAATATGGTTGATTCTATCAAATCCATGGGAGATCTACATGATGCTGCATGAAGATTTGTTGTGCCTGGTGTTCTTTTCTTCATTGTGATCATATAAAACCTAATAAAAAATCTTGTTGATGTTACAATATAGATTTTCTTGCAAGAGAATTCCCTTTTCCTTAGTGTTCCTCTTGGGGCTCCAAGTCCTTGTCAACTAAAATATCCCTCCATGGATTTCTACGAAGAAAGGACATCTCATTCTTAGCTTACTCGTCCCCGGCCGCTAAAAGTCAAAAATAGGGATGTGTATCTTCATCCATTAGTCTATGAGCTTAATATTTTGTGGAAGGAGGGGGTCACTGTGCAAGATATGAGCAAGCGCGATGGTCGATGGTCCGGTCGACGGTCCGCCAATATTCGAGCCATTCTCATGTGGACGATGGATGACTTTTCGGGATTCGGAGAGTGCTCAGGTGAATAGGCTTTCGTTCTCGTTGGTAATATCTATATTTTATCTCGTTCAAGCTTGTATTCACTGGGTCGTGGTGTTCGAACAGGTCTGGTTACCTTAGGTTATCATGCATGTCCATTGTGCGGGCCATAGTTAGACTCCCGAAGGTCACGAACCATGAAGAAGATGGTATATCAAGGATACACCGCTTTCTTGCCAGAGGGTCATGAACTCAGTGAAGGTTTTCTTGGATGACCTCCAACACGTATGAATGCCACAAGCTGGTACAAGTTGAGAATGGTCCATGCGGAGTCACATCCAAATGGAATGCGGCAGTTCTCAATTTTCTACGAGTTGCCATATTGGACCCACTTGCAGGTCAACCACTTGTTGGACCCACTTGTTGGATCCCATGCATATTTTCAAGAATGTGGCAGCTTACTATGGGACCACATCATAGGAAAGAGAGACACTATAGGGGCACGAATGGATTTGAAGGAGGTAGGCAAGATGGAGGCGCTTTGGCCACAGTCGAGTGTTGATGGCCGCGTGCAGCTACATTGCGCTCCTTGGGTTTTGTCCACTAAAGAAGAGCACATTGTGAAGCAAGTAGTCAAGTCTATCCGCACTCCGACGGGTATGATGCGTTCTCTCAGGTCTGCATTTTCTAAAGACAACCAATTATCAAGGCTAAAATCCCATGACTGGCATAAGATATGTCAAGTTTATACTACGAATGGATTGTAATTAGCATGCGCATTTTGTTATTTGGAGTGTAGCCATTTTTCATAATGCTTTCTCATTTATGGCAGTTTGTACTATTGATCGCGATCGCAGGATGCCTTACTCCAGAAATACGTAGGGCCATTTACAGGTTGTCGACTTTGGTGCAGTGGATCTCACAGAAGGAGATTAAGACGTCCTCTATTGAATCCGTGAGGCAGAGAGCAGTGGAGATGGTCTGTCTCTTTGAGAAATACCTGCCTACCAGCATGCTCACAATACAAATCCACCTTCTTGTGCATCTTGTAGATGAAGTGGAGATTGTTGGACCTGTCTGTATGCGATGGATGTTCTTCTTGGAGCACTTCATGAAAACCCTGAAAGGCTTTGTGTGACAACGAACTCAGCTAGAAGGCAGCTTGGTTGGTGTTTGAGGCGCTAGTACATATCTCACAATGACTACCAACGGTGGATCCAGACAACAAAATGCTATGGTCGCTGAACGACGATGATAGACTGACCGGAGATGTGGTGGTTGGAAACAGGGTAGAAAAAGAATGGATGCTGCAATGGAGGAGAAGGTGAATCGCTTTTGTATGTTGCACCATGCCTCTATGGAGACGTGGCTCGCCAAGTACCAGATCGCTAGGCAAGATCGAGAGGAAGCACGATCTGAATTTTGATGTAGTATGCACCATCGACCGATTCGATATCCCAAGGGCATGGAGGAGATGCCGCGGTTCATATCAACGCGATGGTTGCATGGAGCTTTGACCGCAACGTCTCGCGAAGGGGCAGAGATCTCAATGGAGGAGTGGGAATTCTTGAGGGGATGTAGTCCAAAGGTGATGAGGTGTTTAGGATTTGCCGTATCTATATTTTATATGCGACAACTAATTTGAGTGTTTCAATATACAGTACAAAATATATAGTGCATTGTGGTCACGCGGACGGCATTTTCGCATGGAGCGTATTGACAAAATGCGCTTCACAATGGACTGTGGTATCATGACAAGGTTTGAGCAGGAGAGCCGGCGACGAGCAATAGATCCAAACACGATTATAGATGAGATGGAGTATTTTAGAAACTTGCAAAGTATTGTTACAGTGGATTACCATAGCTTCTCCATGATACTATTCGATGTGCAGTGGTTCAAAGTGGTACTTGAAGGAGCTGGAGCAACAGCTCGACGAGGTCCATTTGGATTTATTGAAATAGATTTAAAAAAAAAAGGACAGATTTGCGCGACACCTTTGTGTTGCCGGCCCATTGTGAACATGTACATGAACTCATTTGTTTGTTAATTATATTACGACATGGTACATGTCACAATAGTTTAAACTCTCTTGTACGTGTTTGTGAACATGTAATCTTCTATCCAAACCTGCGACAACCTCAATGGTGGTATGTTATACCTTCAGCTCCCCGAAGTGCGAGAGTATATGATCAAAGCAATGTTCCGAGCATAGATGAGGACAATATGCAAATAGAGGGGTCGATATTGCAAGGGGTGGAGGCCACCGAAAGATTGGAGCTAGCATTGGCTAACAATGATGGAAATACAAGAGTCCAAGAATTCTTTGAGAACGAGGTGGACTCATTCTTTTGTGGTGACATTTCTATCGACCTTCCATATGCGGAGTTGTGTCAAGACATTGACATGGGACCATATGATACTTCATACTTGGAGCATCCACTAACTCAATTCGTTGACTAATCGCTTATAAGGGTATATAAGATATGTATTTTAAGTGAGATCATTTTTTAAGGATTTATATTACGGTGCTTTGTATGATTTAAATTTATTATGCTAATATCATTTTTTGTCTATGCAGGTGACATTTTTAGGATGAGTCGAGGGATGAGCGATGAGGAGTTACAGGATATCTTCACACGCATGTCTCCAGATCAGATCACGAGATTCAGAGACATGGCAGACCAAGAGCTGTCTCGGACATCGTTAGGTCGCTCTACTAGATCTACTTTGGCGTGATCAGATGCTTCACCTTTGAGAAGATGAGATCGACATCCCATACTTGGGCCAGAGGGAGGGAGTGCTTCGGGGTCAGGCGGATGGTGTAGAGATATGGAGGCAATGAGCCTGTGGTCGGCACGGGATACGTATGTGACTCCTCGCTCTTGTGGCGGTTCCAGGGAGCGTGGCTCAGGCTCAGGTGGATGCTGTGGAGACACGGACACGGTGTCTCTGTCTCGTCGTTCTGCTAGAGTTGCGGCACCTCCAGGATTTGTCACACCTATGGGGACGTCTACTCCAATTACTCCGCCTTTTGCTCAGCCGTCTGTAGGTGGCACCCCTATGGGTGCCACTCCGACATATATTACCCTGATGCATAGGGGTCTCCTGGATATACCCAGGAGAGTGGATGCAGGTGGGAGAGGACCCATCTTAGGCATACCCCAGGGGGATATGCCTATTTTATCGATGATAGGTCAGGAGCCATCATCATGAATGATGAGGGGAGGAGGGTGATGGCTCGCATGAGAGAGTTGTGCCAACAAGTTTTTCAACACAACATCTTAGATCATTGGAAGAACATATCGGAGGGGAGCAAGGACTACATAGTAGCATCCTTGCATGAGGAGTTTCCGGTTCTAGCCTCAATAGATAGATTTTCTACGGGCTGGATGATGGATTTCATGCATGCATATATATCACACAGACGATCAGAGGCATGCAAGGCACTCAAGAGTGGGGCTGCAAAGCCCAAGTGGCTAGACACGAACGACTGACGCTGACTGAGGGAGGAGGCTACAGATTCTCCAGGACGTTGGAGTTAGCAGCGTGAGGCGGCGAGGGCATGACGAGAGATCGGAGTGGTCTATCATCTTGGGAGTGGTGGCCACAGGACATATCTGGAGGACTTTGTAAGTTTTTCTTGTTTATTTTTTTGCAATATCCTTTGTACTGACAATCATGCTTCTAACAGTTAATATTTTGTTTTCTTTGCAGCACTCCATTACAAATTGCGATCGACTGGCCTTGAGACTCGATATGCAGAGAGGCACGGTCTCACTGCATTGATCAACCTATTGTATAGACGCGGCGGCCCTGTAAGTCACTCATCTTTCTTGTTCGTAGTTACCATGTTTAATTAGAACGCATTATTGTATGGTGGACTGATGTGTTGTTGTTTCTTTTTTTGTAGAGTCCGTTCGATGCTCCTTTGTGGCAGGACGAGCTTTCGGATGGTGAGGATATGCAGCTCGCCCTTGGATCCCTGGAGCTCACACACCTTTCTTTTTTGGTCGCGTAATCTGTGTAGACATTTTCTATATAGTAGTGATATCTTGTCATGATTGTACTAGTCACTTGCATTATGCGATCATGTATTTATTTCATGTATCAGTGTTATGATTTTAGTATACTTTATTTTTGTTTACACGAGCATTGTACACAGTGCATAAACTATTTTGTATGACACAAATAAAGCACACAATGCTCTGTCATAAATTTTTTTTCCCTGTTACCGTCGCTATTAGCGTTGCAAATATACTGCACGTGTTGTTATTGGAGTCGTTATTAGCATTGCAGAGCATTGGTATCAGCGTCATATTTGCAACACTGATACCGATGCCAATAACGACGCTGATATCGACACTGATACCGACTGTTCTATGGCGTCGCCAATAATGTTGCTTTTTGCGATGACGGGGGAAAATTTTGTTATTTACATTTTCGTCGCTTTTAACATTGGTATAAGGCCTATATCTTGTAGTGATGCTTTTGTAAGTTTAAGTACATTCTAAATAATCATAATCTATGTAATAGACTTATCTTGTGGGATTTTCTAGCATTACTAACTTATCTCTCATTTTATCGTAAGATGCAAAAAAGTAATAGAAAAATTTGAAAGTTGTAGATAGCTTAAAAGTAATCATTTTCTTATGTATTAAACCTGATTATCTCTGTTCGCCCATCCATTGTGATTACATGTTATAGATGCAACCTCAGTTTATTGTGGAATACATGGTCCTTCGGGTTGAATGGATTCGGGGGTAACTTTTGCTTGTTCTTTAGCTTCGTGTTGAGTTTCCACAACAGCGACTACTTCCTCACGTTGGGGAGCTCTCTGAGAATGACCTTGCTCAGCATCTCGACATCTTTTGGGAGCCATGGAAGAAGCTTGATGGATTTGATCGGCGCTTCCGCGTAGGTGTGGAGAGAGAGAGGCTTGGTTGATTGTAGCAGAGCTTCATTGTGTCAACAGTAGAGAGACTTCTGCATGGGTTGTTTCTTTTTTTGACGTGACACTCTACCCCTATTTATATAGTAATCAGGGGGGGGGGGGGAGGGGGTAAAGAGAGAACACTTGCTTTTTAGCATTTTCGATGATAAAGAGAGAACGCTTGCTTTTAGCGTTTTCGATGACATCAGAGAGAGGGCTCCATTTTTATAGCGCAAAGATAAAAATTTATGAATATACAGGTGAGCACTGCGTATCGTATTGTCGGGTAGGCGCCACTTCAAGGCTCATGACTAAGGCAGGGACCAAGGCATAGACCTTGGCATCTTGGCCTTCGCATACTTGGAAATGGACTACGAATGCTTCATTGGTGCAGTTGGCTACATGTGAGAAGCTCCGGCTAGCTTGTGGGAAAATCTTCTTGGGAGGTCACCCATCCCAACAGTATCGTCACCCAAGTGCACTTAACTACCGAGTGACTATCTACTAAGCTAGTCCTTTTTGTTATTCTATACTACAAACATAGTTTTAATTAGCTTGTATTGGGAGGGTTTCGCAAGCCTTCCTTCCATGAACTGGCATATAATACCTCATGAATTATCTTCAAATGTGCAATCTTTATCATTTTGTTTTCAACATAAATCAATTTTTGGAATGTATACGCACATTGTTTGTTAAAATAAACTAAGTAATGGATGGGGACATTACAAAAATAGCCAATGATTGAAGGTATTTAGATCCAATGCATACCTAAATGCAAGTGTTCACTGTTGAGGAGTTTATCCAAGTGAATAATCATTGTATTAGCAAGCTAAGAGCTAGAGATGAGTGCTAGGAGTTGAATGTAGGACAACTAGGACATCAGGCTAGCTAGCACAAATCACACAGGCTATCTTGGGGATTTTACTCTACTATTGTTGGTTAGGTAAGGCACAATGGAGCTTTTATGGAAGTTGAAAGACTTCCTAGGAAGGGCTTGAATAAGGAAGGGACAAGTTGGAGTGAGTAGAAGATCAATGGGATTGATGCATACCTCAGAACACACTTGCAATCCTTTTCTTAGGAGAAACATTTGAAATCTTTTCAAAGATTCTCTAAAAAGCTATAATTTTTTCATATTATTATTCAAAAGCACACTTTTTGAGTCAATGTTTTGAAAATATGATATAAAAATGACTTGATTTTTTGAGTAGTATCATATTGTTCATCTTGAAAAGTACCTTGATTTTAAATGAAAAATTAAAAGGGGACCATAAGAGAAATACACAGATTTTATCCATAATTTAAAACTTACTATTCACTATGAGACTGGGTATGCACCTATTGGTGAGATTTTAAAACATTTACTAGATTATATTAATTAAAAAATGATAGATATTTCAACAAGAACAAGTAAAAAGACATGGACAAATTTCTTTGTTGTAAGGCATTCACTTTTCTTCATCTTCCTCTTGTGTTGCACCATCACTAGCTTTTGTCCATTCACCTTTTGAACTACTATCAACAAGAGCATTGCTTTCATCTAAATATAGATCTTGCTTTTCCAAGTTATTGGCTCTGCTTCTAGTACATTTTCTTTCCCTAGGCTCATCATGATCACAATCATGATCATCATAATCTTTTTATTAACTAGGAACTTTCTCTTTAAGAATTGCAATGGTTGACTTCCTAAGATGTCCAATCGCTATAAGGGAAAAATCATATAGTAATATATCCACCTCATCAAGCTTCAATATTTTCTTTGATGTATAGTCAATAGGATGCTTTTCTTTCATCAATGTTGATACAATCGGTATGTGGAAACTTTGAGTATTTTTAAAATAATATAGTGGTTTATATAACAATATTTAAAATAGGCTTGAGCCTAGGCAATACTCATATTGAAAGAATCAAATGCAGAATGTCTAAGCATGATAGATATAGGCTTGAGTCAAATGTTACCATTGGTCCTCTAGGCAAGGTTGTAGTTTCTTGGATGGAGCTCTACATCAAGGCACATTGTGAAGTTATATCAACATTGGGAGGTTTCATCTTGCAAATAACTTTACTAGGACTGAAGAATATTCCATCTACAAGCAAGTTATGCTTCAAAATGCATATAAATTTTTTAGCTATCCACATTTTTTCAAATTGTGAAAATCATTCTAAGCAATGTATCAATCCCAAGGAAAGTCAGAATGGGAGGAGTATATGGCATTTGTACAAATTAAAAGCTCAAAGAAAGAATGCAAGAGATGACAAGGAGCTTACAATGGTAAAGAAAGCACTATAGATTCATTGAGAAGAGTAATTAGTAGAGACAAAAAAGGCCATGCACCATAGACGTAAGTGCTTTATTGTACTAGAAAGATATATTGGATTTGTCATTGATGGTATGGACCAAAAGAAGCCATGCTTACCTCATTTTTCTCATCTTTTAGGGATACCAATGAAGAAACTCTTGTACAAATGCATTTAGTGGGATGCCTTGTGTACCATGGAAGAGTTCAACCTAGAGTGTTCTTTACTTATCCAAATATTCATAATAATCCTAACCTTATTTTCACAATTTTGAACATTGTGCTCCCTATCTAGGGGTCTTTAACCACCAATTCTTTATTTGCAATTGGATAACACAACAAGAGAGAAAAAAAAATAGATAGTTTTGATTTACTCAATATGATTGTACACATGGGGGAATTTCAAAAAGTAAAAGTGAAAATTTTGATGGTGGGTCATATACATGATCATAATGATCAAATTTTCAACACATTTGTTAAGTGATTGTCTTGACATAATGCTTTTAGCTTGCTTGAAATTATGTGTATCATACAAGATATACACAAAAACTAATTGTCATGCACCTAAGAGAAACACATGACTTCAATCATTGTGCATATGGCTCAAATGAAGAATAATGCTGTCGGAGTGTCTATAATTTTGGATAACCATATGTACTAAGACAATTATTTTGGCAACAATCACGTTGCAATGCATACTTGATTTGTACATAACTTACGAGTAACCTAGTGTGCTCCATACTATAATTTCTTCTATTATTTGGAAATACACAATTGTTTTACCACCACATCCTTCTTACATATATGAAACATCTTCAGATGATTTGTGATGTTGATAGGATGAGTGATCTACATGCTTTGGTGATTGCGACTTTGAATCATTCAGGGAACCTATGATGTTCTTCAAACTATTGGGATCAAATGAATGAAAAGACAACTGATCTTGTTATTGGATAATATCCACATCATTTTTCTTTGTAATCTAGGTTGGATTGCATGACTTGATAATCTTTTCAAGTCAAAGGATTTTAAAAAGAGAGAATTAGATCCATAATAAGAATCAAAAGACAAAGTATCCAAACATATAAGAGAAAAGATACAACGTAGGTGCTAACAAGAGAATTAGAGGAAATGCTCGAGGATAATACTATTATTCCTTGACAATAATAGTAGTTGAGGTAAGGGTTAGGGTTAGGGTTAAGTTTAGGGTTAGAATTAGGATTATATTAGGGCTAGGTTTAAGGTTATAGGGCCTAGTGTAAAGGTGCCCTAGGGTTAAGGACATGCTAAGTTGGAAAATTTTTGTTTATAAGAAGGGATGCATACCTCATACTTCTCATTTGCAAAGCAAGATATCAACAATCTAGAGCAGAGGAGCATTGTAGAAGGAGCAAGACCAAATCACATAGATCTAGTGTAATAACCTTATAAGAATAACAAAAAATGCCAATGTAAGTAATTTTTGGCTAGTGTTAAATATTTCAAAAATATTATTTCAATTAAAAATAAAATTATTAAATATGTCAAGTAAGCAATTGAGTTGTTATAGGTATAGATAGTTCGATTTTATATCCTTCTATTTAGGTTATGACTTGATTAAGGAAAATGATTGATAAAAGTAGGTTATGACTTGATTAAGGAGAATGATTGATAAAAGTAGGTTAACTTGATGTAATGTATCAAGTTATAATGAGAATTATAAACATGTTTGATCACTCAAGCAATGAATTTTCCCAAGACTATAGAGAACTTGATGCACTATATCAATGTTCTAAGAAACTTCTAACTTCTTAGAGACAACTTAATAGATTATATTGAATTTTTGTCAGTATCTCTATCAATTTGATGCAATACATCAAGAATAAGTAGAGATATATTATAATATCTAGATTCACTTGATTTAGTGTAATAAGGTTCTTAGAAACTATGTTAATGGTTAAGTGTACTTGATGTAATGCATCAAGTTGCTTATGAACATTGTTTATTAATATTTCTATTGATCTATGTAATGTGTCAATCTCACATAAATATTGTACCAAGATTTGTTCCTACTTGATGTATTACATTGAGTTTCCTTAGAATTTTGTTAAATATTATAGATAACTTGATGTAATGCATCAAGTTTCCTAGAGGCTTTTCTAAAATATTATTTTATTTTATGCAAGGCATCAAATTTATCCAATTTTTGTATTAGTTTTGGGTCTTAATTGGTACAATGCATCGAGTTTCATTTAAAAAATATTTTTTTTTCTAAGGCCATGTAGTACATCAAGTTGCTTAGAAGTTGATTAAATTTTTAGCAAAGTTGATGCAGTGCATCAAGTTTCCTATAGTTATAGCTAATATTTTGGATGAGTTGATGTATTACATCAAGGTCACTTGTTATTTATATCATAGTTTGTCGTGCTTGATACATTGCATTAAGTTTCTTAGAGAGTTTGTTAATTTTCTAGCCAAGTTGATGTAGTGCATCAACTTTCTTTCATCCAAGTTGATGTAATGCATTAACTTTCTTATTAGCTTTGCTAGTTTTTTGGCCAAGTTGATGTAATGTATCAAGTTTATTTTATAAACTTTGCTAAAATTTTTGCCAAGTTGATGTGACACATCAAGTTTCTTATAAACTTTGCTAAAATTTTTGACCAAATTGATGCAATGCGTCAAGTTGCTCATAAACTTTGCTAAATATTTTACTAAATTAATGTAGTGCATCAAGTCTCCTTGAATTTTAGCTAATATTTTTATTGAGTTGATGCCATATATTAAGTTTACTTAAATTTAAATATAATTAGCACATCAAGTTCACTTTAGTTTTGGATAATTTTAATTCACTACACTTGATGAAATGTATCAAGTTCATGGTAAGCTTGATGTAACACATCAAGTTCCTTAGAAAAGTTTCTTTCAATTTAATTACTTGATTGTAGTGCATAAAGTTACCATGAATTAGTCTAAATATGTTCTCTCAATCTTGCTATAGTGCATCAAATTTCTAGTAGTGAAGCCCAAAATCAGTTCAACAAGTTTTTCTTTTTCTTCTTATTGAGGATTGATATGACTGTTTTGGCTATTTTTTGTTGGATTTTTGGTAATTTTTTAAATAATTTATATGATGATTGATTGGTTTGGAAGTTTTTGAGAGAGATTTAGATAAGATTGAGAAGCTTGTGATATCTTTTAGCGGTGGAGATATGGTGGATATATGATGTGCTAAAAAGTTCCATTGAGTGTTAGATTGGTTCTGTTGAGCTTTTGTTTTGTTTTGTTTTCCTTCTATATGAGAGGTTAAAATGATGATTGAAGGAGTTTAAGAGTGTTTGGAAGCTTATTGCATGATTCTTTATGGTTTTGAATGATTTTAGTTAAGCTAAATGCTTTCTTATGACCTTCTGTTGTTGAGCTCCATGTTTTTGGTCAGATAGGAAAAATTGCCATTAATAAAGCACCAATAGAGGTTGTAAATGGAAGAAGTGGCACTGTTGAAGAGGAAGAAAAGCAATGGAAGATTAGATAATTCTTACAAGTGTTGAAGAATCGGAGATTTTCATTGCCAAAGCCACTTTCTACAAGAAGTGCATCCCTCAGTGCCAAGCTCTATGTGACAAAATAATTCCACTGTCCTCCTAAAGCTATAGAAAGTTGTATCACAATAGCCAATTATTTTTCACAAAATTGAAAAGAGAAGAAAAAACAAAGAGCATGAATATCCATGGGAGATTTTGCCTTCATTGAAGAATTTCTAGACATCACCAAGTGGGAGATTGTGAAGAAGATTTAGGAGTCATGGTTAGTTGAAGCTCACAAGAACAAGAAGGAAAAGAGTTGGAATCTATTCGTGGATGCTCAACAACAAGATACATAGGATGCTCGGTGCAATGACAACCTTCTATTCATCCAATTGCCAACCCAGTAGAAGCTAGTAGACAGTGTTCTTCACAACCTATGTTATTGAAACCCTCCAAAGTTGGTATTATCAAGATAATGGCACTATGTCAATCCTCAAAAGAATGAGTTTTGATACCTTCAGAATTGAATATCTTCCTCTTTGTAGTGAAATAAAAGGTGAATTTAGAGATGCTGAAAAGAAGGAAGTAGAAGAAATATTGGCAAGAGAGTCCTCCAAATATTAAAGTCCTTCTGATTTTGTTCTATTGAGTATGATAAATTGGGTGGAGCTAACTTCCTGATGAATGATGTGATCAAGAGGCAAGTACTAGAATGAGTCCAGAGGTATGTGAGAAGAGAGAAGGAAAAAATCAAAGCTGAGAATAAACTAGCAGTAGAAGCCTCTTTTGAAACCCTTGCGTCACTCTTTATAAAAGTCCCCATGGCGAATCAAGGTCCCCTTCCTAGTCCCATCCATCCTGGAAATATTGATGACAGGCCAGTGAATGTAGTTCCTTTGCCCATCTTTATGGGAGAGTGCAATGAAGACCGCAATCTTCATGTAGTTGAGTTCATGGTAGCATGTGTAGCCAACAATGCTAGAACCCTTGAGCATTGGTTGGTGATATTTCCCACTAGTTTCAAAGGCGCGACGTTCTAGTGGTATGAGAGACAAGAAACATGAACTTTTGGCACGTCGGATGACCTAAAGTTGCCCTTCCTCACTAAATTTAGGTGTGAAGGTTTTGAAGAGCGGATGCGAGAGGATTTCATGAACTTAAGTTAGTCCTATGGTGAATGGGTGGAAGCATACATCTCTAGAATGGAATCCATACTAAAGAGATGGACCAACCATCACTTGGAAGAAGGCATCTAGAAGAGAGTTTTTCTTAGAGGCCTACAACTAGAAGTTTGTAAGTTTGTGGAATTGAGAAGACTAATCAACCTACAAGCTGCAGTGGAATGTGTAAGATTGTATAATAAAGTTAAAGCAAGGCTGTCAATGACCTCAGGAAGAGGAGTCTTACCTCCTTTCATGCTAGGAATGGTATATCCACCAAATGTAGTCCCAAGGGATTTTCCCTACCTGTACCCTCAGATGCAAATAGTATCACAGTACAGTGCACCAAATCCATAGTGGGCGGTATATGTCAGTATCTTAAATGATGGTTTAACTAGAACAATAGTGGCCTCAAAGAATTCCTCCAATGGTGACTCAACAACAACAGTGGAACCCTACTAGAACCAACAACTAGCAATCTCAATAGGAGCTCTAAATTAGAATCAAAACATAGAGGACCTTCTAGATAAACCCAACCAATCTATGCACTGATTACAGAGACTTCTCAAAACCCTACTACGAGTACTCCAAGAGGAGAAAAATTGAAAGACTATCTGTCCAATTTAGTTGAAAGTATCAAGGAGTTGATGGATGTGATTACAGAACAATTGTAGATGCTGAAGGTGAATACCACCAACATATTCAGTCTTGTAGGAGGTGGAAGAGATGTGATGCGATCTAATACACAGTGTGAAAAGTACCATCAAGTGGGACATTTAGCCACTGAATGTGCCTAAAAACTATGCTTAGAGCCCTTTTTTTATATTGTTTAAGGAAGAACTATATAGAGGATATCTGCTCTCTAAAGGAGATGCATGAAAGAAGGAAGAAAGATGAAGAAGCAAGATTCAACTTGTTGGAATCCAAGATGACCACCCCGGATATTGGACCAAAGCCTAGAGAGTTCAGTCCTAATTTTGGCCCAAGGAGGTTTCCCTCTCAAAGTTTTAGAGGACGACAGTCTGACAGTGGCTAGAGATTAAAGGTGGAGTGTTATAGATGTGGAGAAAAGGGACATATCTTACCAAATTGTCAAAACCCTAGAAGGTCCATGGACTACAAACCCTTATGCAGTTAATACAAGGAGAAGCCCACACTATAAAAGACTGTCCTAGTCCGGCTCCTGTGAAAGACACCCCTGATATCCAATAAAAGACCCAAGAACTTGCTTTCCATTTGGTGGAATCGGAAGTTCAATCTTCCCAAGGAGAAATAAAACAATAAATAACAAAATGGTATAGTATAGAGCCAATAGAAGGATAAAAAGATAGTTATTACAAAGACAAGACCAGAGGTCTAGGAGATAGAGGTTGCAAAGGTACCTCTAATGATAGAAGAAGTGCAAATGCTGCAATAGGTAGAAGAAAGAGGAAAGATAAAAGTGGGTGTTGCCCCATTTCCTAGCCAATTGGAGAAGCCTGTGGATCCTATCAAATATTGATAAGGAGACAAGATTTCTCCTACTATTGTCCCTAAGTCAAATAAAGCCCCATAACTTGTGAAAGAAGTAGATGTGTTTAACTAATTCCTTGGATCTTGGTACCCTAGAGATTGTCATGTGGATTGAAGGTTGCTTCATTGCAAACACATTGATTGATGGAGGTTCATCAATGAACATAATGATGGATGTGACAATGAAGGACCTAGAATTGCAAGGTATGCAGCCTACATAGTGGCTTATAAGACTGCTGGCAGACCAAAGTAGAATCAAGCCTTTGGGCATTCTCCCATATGTAAAGATAATCATCGTAGGAAGAGATTATTGGCTAATCTATTTGGTGGTAAAACCAAATTCCTATGGGACCTCATGCCCTCTGCTTCTGTTGGGAAGACCATGGATTTTTGAAGCAAGGGCACAGATGGATTGGTTCAAAGGAACCCTAACCCTAGGCACAGAGGATCCAACAAAGTGGTGCTGAAGTTGTATGGCTCACAAAAAGGTAATGGATCCACTTCCATCAAAGTTTTAATAGACTCCTCCAATGAAGTAACAGATGGCACACAAGACGAAGAGGCTATCAAATAGATCTTCCCCAAGAAAATGAAGGCATAGTCCTTGATAGTGGGCACTAAAGGCCAACTCTTGAAAGAAGCAAAGTCCTTGTCAATGGGTGAATACTTCATGTCTAAACAATGAATGACTTCAGAAATCACCTCTGATAGTGAGATAGAGGCATGGATGTACTATTCTCCTTGTTACATGGTTGTAGCAGAGATAGAGACAGAGATAGAAGTAGAAATAGAGATGTTACATGGTTGTAGTAGGGATAGAGATAGAAGCAGAAATATAGACAAATACAGGAGCAGAGCCAAATGCAGAGACATAAGTAGAGGATACAAGAGAGAATATATTTTTCTCTCACATAACCCCTATAGAGGCAGAGATAGAGTCTGGAGAGGATGATGATGATGCACCTTGCAAACAAACATTAGTCCTACACCTTAAACAGAACTTAGATGGTTTCTATTGTGTGATATTCCTGGAGGCATCCTTGAAAGATGAGTCCTTGAGCCAAGAGATAACTAATTCCCAAACCAAACCCAAAACAACCTTAATACCCTTTTAGCATCCCAAGGAGCAAGCACAATCCCCATGGAAAGAGGAAGTTGGTTCCAATGGAGCATTAGACAAGGAGACCACTCCATTGAGAGAGTTGGATCAGTACCCAGAAGTAGTCCATGGGACCTTCATCCGTGAAGTGGAAGGCGAAAAGAAATTAACTTTTGTGGATGTTGATGATACTAAACATCACCTAAAGTTGGGAACTAGTCTTCCAGAAGAAGATCTATTGATCTTGCATGACCTTCTGAAGGAGAACTTGGACATGTTTGCATGGTTGTACAAAGATATGAAGGGGGTTGATCCCACAGTGTGTCAGTATTACATAGACCTAGAGTCTGATTCCAAGCCTGTGAGGCAAAGACAGAGGCGTATGAATCCAAATTACTCCATCCTAGTAAAAGTTGAATTGTTGAAGCTCCTTGAAGATCACTTTATCTATCCATTGGCCAATAGTGAATGGATTTCATCCATTGTGGTAGTATCCAAGAAGAATGGAAAACTGCAAATATGTGTGGAATTTCAAAAGTTGAATTTCAAGACAAAGAAGGATCATTTCCCTATCTCTTTCACAAACCAATTGTTGGATACAATGGATGGATATATATTATATTCCCTCTTGGATGGATTAAATGGATACAACCAAGTCCAGATAGCGAAAGAAGATCAATCCAAAAAAACCTTCACAACATAATGGGGAACTTATGCCTATAGAGTAATGCCGTTTGGTCTCTCTAATGCTCCTGCTACCTTCCAAATGAGTGATTATGGCCCACGGGGGATTCACTAGTAGTAATAAGGAGACGTCATTTGCGTGCAAGTAATATATGAAAATACCCCTTATCTACCCCCTATTTATGGGACCTTACCTTATAAAATGTACCTTCCTTCCCTTAAATAACCCCCCTCCCTTACACTCATGTGGTACCATGTGGTAAACCCTAGTGGATCCCCCAGGTGATGGCTACATTCCAAAACCATCTGCATGATTTCATGGATGTATAGCTAGATGACTTCTGTGTTTATAGCCTTATCCGAGAGCATTGGGGACACTTGCAGCAGTGCTTTGACAAATGTTGAGAGTATGGGATCTCTCTCTTAACCTCAAAAAATGCATCTTTGGAAGTCTCTTCAGGAGTTCTTTTGGGCCACATTGCCTTTGCACAAGGGACAACACTAGACCCCACAAAAATTGAGAAGATTGTAGCTCTAACAGTGCCAACCAACCTCAAACATTTGAGGGGATTCCTTGGCTATGTGGGCTATTACAGAAGGTTCATTGCACACTTTGCAACAAAGGTAGCCCCCATGCATAAAATCTTGAGGAAATACGTAGAGTTTACATGGACTCTTGATTGTGACAAAGCATTCAATGCTTTGAAGTAGTGTTTGATTGAGGGACCCATCTTGCAATCTCCTAATTGGACGAAGGAATTCCATGTGCACACTAATGCATTAATAGAAGGGCTAGGTGCAGTCTTATATAAAAAAGGCTCCTCAAAGTTAGATCAACCTATGTTCTACACAAGTCGAAAAGTAATTGATCGAGAAAGAAACTACATAGTGACGAAGCTAGAATGCCTCGCAATGGTGTTTGCCTTGGAGAAGTTATGACACTACCTACTGTCGATGCAGTTCAAATTGTATGTGGACCATAAGGCCCTTTCCTTCCTTATAAACAAAGTAGATGTGAAAGGACGAATGATGGGATGGCTCCTTGTGTTCCAAGAGTTTGACTTTGAAGTGGTGACCAAGCCTGGTCGCTCTCATGCCCTGGCTAATCATCTATCACACGTATCCCCCTAGAGAGCGACGAAGAGGAGAAGGATGATCCAAACCTTCCTAATGCTTCCCTTTTCATGGTTGAATCTGTAACCCCATGGTATGTAGACATAGCCAACCTCTTGGCAACTCAACAGTATCGTCTTGGTATCACCAACCGTGAGAAGAAGAAGCTTGTGTTGGAATCAATCCCCTATACCTTGTTAGGTGGTGCTCTATACAATAAATGTAAAGATGAAGTGTTGCATAGATATGCAGAAGGAGATGAAATCCTGATAGTTCTAAAACCATACCATGATGAGTCATGTGGGGGACACTTTGCAGGAGAAGCAACAACCAGAAAGGATATGCTTGCAAGATATTGGTGGCCAAACCTCCACAAGGATGCCTATGACTATTGCAAATGTTGTGATGCTTGTCAATAGATTGGAAAGCCTACCAAATCTAGTGCTATGCCACTACAATCCATCCTTCCCCTAAAGCCATTCAAGAAGTGGGAATTGACTTCGTTGGCTCCATCAATCTGCCAACTAGAAGAAAGTAGAATAGATACATTTTGGTCTGTACAGACTATGTCACAAAGTGGTGTGAAGCCAAAGCTCTCAAAGTGGGATCATGGCAACAATGTGGTCTTTTTCCTGTACGAGAACACTAACACCCATTTTGGTAGTCCCTTAGAACTAGTAAGTGGTAGAGGTACTCACTTCCTCAACAAGATTATGGAAGAACTGACAGAGTTGCACGAGGTCCGCCACCATCACAAGTCCACACCCTACTATCCCAAAGCCAATGACTAAGTTGAAGTTACCAATCATATCCTTTGCTTGATCCTGACAAGAACGATTGTTGCACATCACCGTGATTGGGATGGTTGACTTACAGAGGCCCTGTAGGCATACAAAACCTCCCAAGACTGCTATAGGAGGACATACACCTTTTCAGTTGGTATATGGTACATAAGCCATTTTTTGTATTGATTTAGAGCTATTCTCTTTGTGCGTGGCTATCAAAGAATGCCTCAGCAATCATCGGTCCCTACAATGCCATCTCTTGCACTTGGAATGTTTGGATGAAACTTGTAAGATGGCCTTATAGTGTATGGAAGCCACAAAAGCATGAAGAAAGACCTATCATGATAGCTTCATCAAGCATAAGGAATTCAAGGAAGGTGACTTAGTCCTCGCCTATGATTAAGGATTTGACAAGTTCCTAGGAAATGTACAACAATGCTGGATGGGCCCCTTTAAGGTACTTAATGTCAATCCTAATGCTTTGTTCAGATACAGATCGTGGATGCCTCTAATGATCCCTTCCTAATTAATGGCTATTGCCTAAAGAAGTATTACCCTCCCTAGGGATCTTGACAATCACTACTAATAGCGTCTTCATCTCTTGTGCGTCGATTGGTAAGGCTTTGCCTATTATTTCTAATAGCCCTCCTACTTATCCTGATGAGGTTGCCTCATTCTTCTAGCCCTTATAGCCACCTTTCACCCCTACCTTGCTCCCTTCTTGTTGTCTAATTCAACAGACCGGATGTGGCAAATATGGTTTTGATACATGATATTCTTGCCATTCTTCTCTTGGAATTAAAAAAAAAACACAAACAAATAGACAACAAAAAACAAAAAAGAGAGAAAAATATACACATATAGATTGGTCATGGGAAAAGAGGACTTTGGTCCCTCTCATGTTGTTCTATTCTTCAAGAAAAGGTGAAAACACCCTCAGGAATAGGAAAACAAAGTTAAAAAAAGGAAAAAAAAAGGAGAGAAAATGAAGAAATTCCTCGTCCTAATAGGCCTTGTTTCAAGAAAGGGTGGCAAACACCCTTGGACGGGAAGCTGGCCATGGAAAAGGTGGCGACACCCCATAGTGTAGATCAATTGATTCTTTTAGGATGCAGTTCTGAAGCCACCTTCCTTGGTGCGTTGTATCCTGCATCCCCATTAGTACATCTGAATCCTACAACATATGACATGTTTCACCTGCAATTGAAGTTCCAGATCTATTGCCTACCTCCTTGGATAGGCCTCTTCATCAATTGATACAAGTGGACATCATCATCCCGACAAAGTTGATTTTCATCGGCAATCCTTCAAGTGATGCGAGTTTTCATCCTAACTAGATGGAGATGTGCGTATGGGCTGCCCTCTATATTTATTAAACGAGTGTGAGACAAAGGGTGGGGTGAGTGACCAGTCTTTGCCCATTAAATCCACCAGAGAGGTGAGATGTGTGAATGGAGTGTTGCATGCATGGGTTGGGCCTTTCAATGCACCATATACGAACTGTACCTATGCACAACACTATAAGGCTCCATGGCCTTCCTTCTCGCACCGTATGTCGGCACAAGGCATGATGCACTACCGCACCATTAATCACACACAAGAGGCATACAACCTTTGCACAAGTGGCAGTGAGGATTACATCAATGGGTATGAGGAACTCGATTGCCCTTCTGTATCTATCAACAGAGTGTGAGATAGAGGGGGGGCTGAGCATGATTGATTTCACTTTCATCAATTGAGAGATGAGGATTGAGGGATGTTACAACTTGGAAATAAAGTAAGTTTCTGTTTCCCTATCTACACACAGGACATGTCTTTGCCATTAGTATACCCACATCACTTTGCTCAACGCACTACACTACAAGGCTCCATGGCCTTTCTTCTTGCACCTATGCTAAATGGGATGGGATGTAGTGATACACCATCAACTATGCATGTTGGCATACTTCCTTTGAATATCCATTTTGTCAAATTTTAAACCGGGTATTAGATATGGGTTTTAATCATTCTCCTTGAGTGAAGTGAGCAATGGGGTGAGCAACGGACCTATCATCCTCCCATGAGTGATTGTTGAGATTGAGTATTATATTCTTTGCCAATCGACGGCTTATTGGATCTTCATAGACCACACTATCTCCATGGGTGCTGTTGCATGGTCCCTACCATGATCCAAGCATGTTGTGGTGAGCCTTGGTACCTCTTGTAGATGACTTTGACTCCCTAGTAGCATGTGTCGATGATCTACATCAACCAACTGAATGGGCCAAGTATTTCTAATCCTACCTCTTGCATTCATTTATGCGTATCTCGTGTTTTGAGTGTGGGGACGTATGGGTATGGGTCATGGTCAAGTGTTAGACCCCTTTGATTAGTCAACCTCATTTATTCATATTTTAAGTGTGGGGATGTGCCCAAGTGCATCTTGATTGCATACATTCATGCGCATCCTATTAATTGATCCTTACACAATACCCTATTTTTTCTTATTCTCTATTGAGGTCCCTTCCTTACCTACCTAGCCTATTTTACCCCATTCCCACAATCCTCCTTTGCCGTGTCAGTTGTTTTATTATTTTGATGATCCTCCATGTGAACATACCCTACGTTCACCAAAACTATAGTTTGATCCTACAGACATGTTTGTCCCTTTGAACTGTACATTTTTCTTTTTACAACCATCATTTCCAAGCCACGGTTCCTGAGTTATTAATTTTTTAAAGAATTTTACGTGCTTCAGATGTGTTTTCATGCGAAGTGCCTTTTTTACACTGAAATTGCAGTTTGATGTGATAGCCTTGCTTTTTTTCTTTTCCATACACTTTTATAACCCATCTTTTTGATGCACGGATTGGCCATTATTTATATTTGAGTGTTTATTTTTACACTATTTTTTCATTTTTTTCATATGAACATACACTTTTCTTATCGGGATGCCATTCTGTTTGGATAGCCTCGAGCCATTCATCCCCCTAGACATGTTTCCTTTTTCGTCCCTCTCCTTTCGACCATCCAATTGTTTGTTATTAATTTTTAATTATGTTTCCTTACGTATCTTTGTCCCTTTTTCCATTTGAACATGTCTTTCTTCCATTGGAATCACATTCTAATCTGATAGCCTTGTTGGCCACCATTCTTGAACATTTTTTCTTTTTGTTGCCCCTTGTTCTGACTTACAAATGGTTTGAAATTAATTTTTGTTCAAATTTTGTGTGTGTTTTTATCGTTCTTTCCATGTAAATCACCCCATTTGCCATTGGAACCATGTTTTAACTTGATCGCTCTCTCCAACTTGTCACTCCACACATTTTTCCTTCTTGTCGCATTCCATTCCGACTTTTCGATTTTTTGTTATTAACTTTGATTACATTTTCGAGTTTTATTTTACCTTTTTATTCATGGGAACATGTTCTATTCTCATTGGAATTGCATTTTGACACGACAGACCTGCCTGACACCTCATTATGGACAATTTTCTTTCTTTCTGCATTTCTCTTTGACCGACGGATTTTGTCAAATCAAAATTTGCATGATTTTTTGTGGTCGATTTTTCATCTTTTTCACGTGAGCCCCCTATTTGCTATTAAACACGCTTGATGCGTTGTCTGTGCCATCCTTCCAGTCGCCCTACTTGATTTTACTTTATTCGGCGTGTTCATTCGATTCCTAAATCTCTCCGAATTAAATTTTCCGTCCAATGTTTGATTTTTTACCTCTTGTGTGTAGCACGGTTGATTTTCGCCTTGAAACGCGTGATAGGTGTTTGTTGTGTCACAGTTGGCTTCCCGGGTTCTCCTTTGCTCTTGTTCATTCCCGTCAGCCACACAAAATTTTTACTTGTGCCCGTGTTTTACGCGGGATGGGGGGTACACTTTCATTTTACATAAATAACAAACTATATTCTTTAAAAAACCAACATTTGAAACAAAAACCATTTACAAAAAACAAAAATCACTCCCCCCAACCGTCTCTCTCCTTGCCCTCCCCCCCTCTCTCTCTCTCTCTCTTTCTCTTTCCCCCCCTCTGTGTGTCCTTCCTCCCCTCTCCTGCCATCTCCCTTCCCCTTCCTTCCATCTCACCTTTCACATCTAGTGTCGTGCTTCCCCTTCTCCACCCACCACCCCTCCCCTCCCCTCCCCCTTCCCCCACCCCCACCCCCACCCATCCCCACTCGCCCTCTCCCCCCGTCCTTGCCGCCCCCCTCTCCCTCCCCCCACTCACCTCACCACCGCCCCCTTGTTCCCTCCCCCTAGCCCTTCCACCTGCCCCTTCCACCCACCCCAGGTTCTCCCCTGCTCTCGTTCATTCCCATCAGCACAAATTTTTTTACCCCTTGCCCGTGTTGGTGCACGGGATGGTGGGGGGACACACTTTTATTTTACATAAACAACAAACTATATTCTTTAAGAAAACCAACATTTGAAACAAAAACCATTAAAAAAAAATTCACTCCCCCTAGCCGTCTCTCTCCCCGTCCTCCCCTCTCTCTTTTCTCTCTCTCTCTTTCTCTTTACCCCCCTATGTGCATCCTCCCTCCCCTCTCCTACCATCTCCCTTCCTCCTTCCCCCCTTCTCCCCTTTCACATCTAGTGCCATGCTCCCCCTTCTTGCCCGCCGCCCCTCGCCTTCCCTCCTCCTCCCCCTCCTCCTTCCCCCTTCCCCCTTCCCCCTTCCCCCACCCCCCGTCCCCACCCCCTGTTCTCCCCACCTGCCCTCTCCCCCCGTCCCTGCCGCTCCCCTCTCCCTTCCCCCACTCGCCTGGCCAGCCCCCCCACCCCCTGTTTCCTCCTAGTCGCGCCTCCCCCCAACCCTTCTCTCACACACTCCTCCACACTCCCCTACCCGCCCGTTGTTCCCCCACCGTTGTCCCCCTAGCCCTCCCGCCCGCCCGCCCCTTCCACATGCCCGTCTCTCCCACCCTTCCACGCGCCCGTCTTCCCCACCCTCCAACCCACCCATTACAACTACCCCCCACCCATTTTACCCCCCGTCCCATATTCCTATACCTGCCCACCTCTCCCACCCGCATGCCCTTGAACCCACCCACACCCTTGACCCTGCTCATCTCCCCTTTAAACCCCCCTTTTTGATGCCCATGTTTCCACCCTTCTCCCACATCCCAACCCCACACATCGTGCATCAAGATTGATCACCACGTGAACACTCCCCTGCATGCTAGACTTTTTTTTTTTCTTTTTTTTTTTGCATCTCCGATTGTTGTTGTTTGTGTTGTGTGGGAGTGTGTGTATTGGATTGTATTCGCACGTACGTGCGTTGTAAGCCCTTATTCACACAGGAGGACACACGTCACTTTTTGCTCATGCCACGGAGTTGCCATTCACACGTTGCCGCTATCTTGATCCTGGTTATTTTAATCCTCCACACAAAAAAACTAACAAAAATCATTAAATAATTAAAAAACCTTAAAAATTCCATGAAAATTCAATAAAATTATGGAATAATGAGAAAAAAGAAAAAAAGAAATCTAGAAAAATCCAAGAAATTTAAAAAATACATAAAAAATTTAAACCAATTAGAAAACACATCGAAAATATTAATTTATATTTTAAAAAGCAAAAGATGAAGATAAATAACTTATACAATGAGAAAATGCTTGGAAAATTTGAGAAAAATTAAAAGAATGGATGTTAAAATTCATAAAATTTTATTTTTTACACTTTTAATATTTGTGTAGTTGTTTGGTTACCCAAATTTAATTATTTTTTAAGAAACAACAAAAGCAAACAATAAACCCGATGACAACAAATCATAAAACAAAATAATCAAAATGCTTCAATTCACATAAAATATGATGTGACATTTAAGAAACAAAATTTGAACACAACCCAATTCACAATTTTCTAAAATTATAAGGATTCAAATACCACACAGAATAAAAATGAGAAATAGAGAAATAAAAAGACAAAATCACAAAGAAAAAAAAAGAGAAGAAAATAGAAAACACGAAAGAAAAAACCAACACATGATCATCGAAGTGACCAACCCTTCCTTGTCTCCCTTCTTTTTACCATGGTATTCGTATTGGTTTTTCGTACCTTCTAGGAGGTTGACTGTCACTAGTCAACCTGTTGTTTTCATATGTGGATTTTTTTGTTTTGTGACTTGTTTGGACGTGGGATTTTGTGCATTAGACCTTGCGAGTGTTTACATACTGCCAAGTTCTTTTTCTTTTTCCCTCCTTCACAAGCATAGTAATACACATATAATTGTAACTAAAAATCAACTGACCGTTGCGCCCCCACCAAACAAATAGAATGCACCTCATAAATTTTTAATTAAAATGAATTTTCCATTAATTTATAAAAGGAACCCTTGCTACTGCTGCATGCATACATGGCACCATAACCCACTTAATTTTGTAAATTAAAATCCATCCACATTACATGCACACACATGCTATACAAACATT